>NC_139143.1:84344440-84650057 GCF_964270905.1 Leucopleurus acutus | reverse complement strand
CAGAGAGAGAGAAATAACAAATTAAATGTTGTAGATTTCACCTGTTGTTTCACTCAATGCCAGTATGCCCCAGAGTGAGCATGTGGATGCGAGGTACGAAATCTGCTGTTCCCTCAATTTCTCACGTACCTCTCATGATCTGAGAATCCTCACCATCCTTCAAAGAAATGTATGTTTTTGTACAATATATTACCATACATGACTGTGTGCCCAATTGCACATAAACTGAAGAGATTTTAAAGAATTTTTACTTTATAGCAGTGTATCCCATGAACTGACTGATTCTACTCAACTTCTAATTCTCATGATCATTAAAGTAGGCATAATCACCCCATTTTGTGAACAAGGAGAGAAAGATGCAAGTAGGTTGCACATAATTTGCCTGTAGTCTTACAGCAAACCAACAGCAGAACTAGGATCTGCACTGAGTTCTATACGATTCTTATTTTACACCAAAGTACTTCAATATAACTTGTTCTTCAGAGCCCTCATAACTGCTTACTTCCTTGGCCCTAATCACATACTCTCCCCATTTCTTTCTTCTGATTCCCTTGTCCCAAATCTCCATCTTTCCAGTTCTTTGGGTCCTCCAGGTCTCAGTTTTTCTCATGCTCCTCAGCCCCTCTACCCACTGTTCTGAAAACCATAGACTGACCCAGTGAACGTAAGTTGAGCTCCTCTGTGATCTTGGCCTCCCTGAGCAGCTCCTCCTGGGTCAGTGGCCGCTCACAGTGGGGCCCCTTTCGCCGCCGTGACTGGCCTTGCCTCTCTTGTACCCGAAGGAATGTTTGTCGTGTGTGCTCAGCTGTAGACTGCCGCATGGACTTCCGACCTGGGAAGAAAATAAGAGAGGGAGAAATCTTTGAATTCATGTCTACCTCCTCTGTATTTTTTTTTTTTTAATTTTAAAACTTTTTATTTGGAAATCATTTCAAACTTACAAAAAATTTGTAAGAATAGTACAAAGAACACCCATGTATCCTTTACCAGATCACCTGTTAATATCTTGCCCTATTTGCATTGTGTGTGTGTGTTTTCTGAATAATCTGTGAGTTAAGTTGCACACATCATGGCTCTCTTCCCCTAAATACTCGGTGTATATTTCCTAAGAATAAGAATTGTCCTTACATACCCATAGTACAGTTACCAACTTCAGTAAACTTAACACTAATACAATATTTTATCACCATATTTCAATTTTGTCAGTTGACCCAAACATCCCCACTCACTGTCAGAGCCATCATCCTGTAGTTCTAGTGGAAGCAGTGCCTTCTCTTCTCGGGTCTTCTGAGAGCTACCAGCTGGGGTGCTGACCTTTCGAGGCCTCAAGCTCTTCAGAGGCTCCTGGGGACAGATTGGAATCAGACACCAGGGAAGAGAAGAAATAGAAGAAAGAAGATGAAGATCTTAGGAAGAGAAAACCAGCAGAGTAGGAAATGAGATTGGTGTGGGGACAACTGGGACCTGATGAAAGGGAGACTACAAATGAAGGAAGTCCAAGAAAACCAGGCCTCCCCTGCACCTTATATGCTTTGGTGACTACTCGGCGCTTCCTTCTTGGCTCTTCTGCTTCTCCATCACTGGATGGTTCATCCCCTTCGTCAATGTCAAAGTCAGAGTCCACCTCATCCTCTGTGTCTGACTGGTCTCCTTGATACTCATCATCTCCTGATTCCTGGGGACATAGGGAGATGAGGTTCTCACTGGCATCAGTTGTTAATGCCCCTCCAGGACGAAGAGAATCCCTTTGCTTATTGATAAGGGCTGCCCCACTCTCCTTCCCATCTCAACCTTTCATTTGCCTCAAGCAAGAAGCTTTCCTAGCTGATGGCTCCAGCACCACCCCTTCTAACATTAATTGCTTGCCCTTCTCCTCTAGCACACTGTGTTAAGTGCTGGGGTACAAAAGGATATGGTTTGATCTCTACCTTCAGGGGTCTCACAGTCTAGTAGATGTCACAGCATAATTATAAAAGGAAGTTTTAATACAAGGCAACATATAAACTACCAAAGGCAATAAAATGTTACAGGTGTTCAGAGGAAGGTACACCTGCTCTGAATAGGTGGCCTGGGAAGGTCTAAACTTTAGAGTTTATTCCTTTAGAACAGGGGTTGGCAAACTTTTTCTGTAAAGGGCCAGATTAAAATAGGTAGTGGGCCAGGTTCAGCCAGCAGGTTGTAGTTTACTAAACCCTGCTTTAGACTCTAAAGAATGAAGAGGACTTGAGCCATGGTTTAAAATACTGGTAGTATTTAGATAACCAAGAGGGAAGAAGGAATCATGGGCAGATCAAATGGCAGGAACAAAGATGCAGAAGCAGGAATGTGTATAACATGTTGATAGATTAAGCATTTAGACCTAAGTAAAGCAGGTTTGTCTCTGGCAAGAAGTCTTCCTAGCTGACTGCTTTTGGCTCCAGTACAGCCTCCTTCCAACATTAACTGATTGCCCTAGAGAGATACAAGATTTGAAAAGAAGGTTGCATTCAATCTGTAGAGAAACTTAAATGTCAGGCTAATAAACTTATGACTTTAACTTGCAGGCCAGTGATTCTCAATCCTCTCCCTCTCCTTACTTGTCCCAGCATTGATAATCACTGTTGAAGTAAACTAAAGTTACCGAGAAATATGTCTCATTCCTCAGGTGAGTTGGGACAGAAAAATAGTTGGGTACTACTACTATCTATAATGGGAAGCCACCGAAGATTTGCGGGGAGGGGAAAACTGTATACAAGGGGTGTTTCAGAAAGCTCTGGAGGTGGTCAGATGCGCTGGGGAAGAGAACATGGAGTAGAGCCAAGGCCTGAGGTGATACAAGCTAGGGCTAAAACAGCAGCCACACTGGAAAGGAAAGAGGAAAAAAAAACAGTTGGAGGCAGGAGAGTTAATTGGGCGGGGCTGCACCTCAAACATGTGGCTTTCTCTTTAATCAATGATGAGATTAATGGGCTAATCTTGGTACACATGGTGCCAAAGTAAGCAAATAACACAGACAGTTGACACTCCAAGCCAGCCAGCCAGTGTTCAGTCTTGCACTGATGACCATCATTTCCTCCCAACTGATGTCTGTGAAAGACAACCTGGGAACACATTAATCCCCTCAGCACTGACCTGGTGTTAAGTCAAATCACCAGAGGGTAGTAGTTCAACCACACATTAGCTTAGTGCCCAATTGAAATGCTTTCACTAAGTTTCGTATTTACTACCATTCCTTTGGCTTTTATCGAGGGTCATTAAGAGACATGACTAGATAAGAGAATGTTTTTACAACATCTACCAAACCCCTGTTACTTTATATATAAGGATACAATTCTCCCTAGGTTTAAAGCTGAATAAGTTTACCTCTCTTGAAGAACTTATATGCTTCCTTCTCACTAAAAAAAGAAATTCAGGATTTGGTTGCCAGGAAAGTCACAGCTAAATTTAATATCAACTGCTATTACCATTTTAGCAGAGGCCCTGGTACAATTACTTCTGATCTGTCTCTATTTTTACTGTTCCTACTTTTTGTTTATATGGTAAACCTCCTTAGATCGTTTTTGGAAGCATGAAGGGTACATATTAAATAACAACTCGTAAAATGACAGGAATAGGAAAATGGCCTTTGGAGGAGGGATGAGAAGGTTCTATTTTAAACTAATTGGTCAGGGCTATGTATGATTAATGATTAATAATGATTCCTAATCAGTCACCAAGTCCTGTGGGTTCTATTTCCTTAATTTCTCTTGAACTCTCCTATCCATGTTTCTCCACTCCCACTGCCTCCTTCAAATCATTTTCCTCATTACAGAGTGATCTTTCTAAAGTAAAAATCTGATCATGAAATAATCTTCTCAGTCCTTTGAATGAAGAGCAAAACTCCTTAACATGGTTCACAAGGCCTTACAGGATCTGGCCCATGCCTACTCCCTCTAACTTTTATTCTCCTTCATGGTCTGGAGGATGAGAGTAGATGTGTGGGTTCCAGACAAGGATCTCAGTGCCTTTACATATTCTGCCCCACCCCCTCGCTGGACTAACCTTCCTCCTCTCCCTGCTTCCAGTCCTACTGCTCTTCATCCACCCAAGACCTACTTTTCATACTGTCCTCAGCTTAAACATCATGTCCCCCAGGGATGCCCATCCCAAACAACAACTTTGGCTCCCATGTGTTACCACAGCACCCTATATGCTTAACACTTATTTTACTCCTTATCACACAATATTTTAACTGACTGTTAACTCAGCTAATTCCCCCATTGGAGTCTGGAATATGTAAAGATAAAGAGGTGTTTTTAACTCTCTGTTTCCATAGAGCCTGTCACGGTGACTGGCTTACTCTACGCGCTTAAAACATTTAAAGAATGGATAGATTCAATCAATAAAAATTTAACAAGTGCCAACTCAATCCAGACACTGGACATATACTGTTGAAGAAAACAGACCACCTCTGACCTTACAGAGCTTACAATCTAATGGAAAAGTATAAGCAAATAAGCAAACCAAATCTAATTACAAATTGAAATATGTTTTATGAAGGAAATATACGGGGACACTTTTTAGGACAGTCAAGGAACGGTTATCTAAGACATCTATACAACGAGATCTGAAAGCTGAAAAAGGAGTAGGCTAAGTCCCTCTAATTTTTTTTGAGAGGTTCCTTTCTATACTTCACGTTAATAACCAGGCAGTGGACCAACAAGTATATACCGCGTGACTACGATGTGCCTGGCATATGCTAGACACGTCAAAAGTGCACTGAGAGACACAACTGGGGAAATACACAGTAGGTTTCAGCCACACTCTGGGGTCCTCCGGACAGCCTCTCCATTCCTGACCCCTCCAACCCCATCCAGGGCTCCCATTCTAGGACTCCAGTTTATCCCCCCATCTCGCCCACCCCATCTCTAGGATCAGCTACCAGGGCTCCTCTCTCTTCCCCGCCCCCTTCTTTGTCCGAGGTTTCTCCCTTCGTCAGGACTCCTTTTAGCTTTCTTCCCTCCCTCTTCCTGGGCCCGGCTCTTACCTCTGTGAAACCCCCATAAGTCGTCTGGTAGAACTCATCTTCCTCCTCTGCCTCCAGGAGCCCAGAAAGTCGGTTCCCCGCGGTCTTCCGGGGGGCCCGGCCCCCAGCCAAGCTCATATCGCCTACACGAACTGCGTTGCCATCAGCAGCTCCTCACCCAGCACCGTTCTCTGGGCTCGGTGCTCGACACCACTACCTGCGGGCGGGCAGCGGAAGCCGGTTGCCTACAGGCAGAAGTAGCAGAGCGTCGAGAGGCTAGTAGTCCCTTCCCCTAGGCCTTCTCAAAGCTTCAGCCCCGCCCACTCCTGCGTAGAGACCACCCCAAGCTCCCCGCCCCAGTTCGCGCGCCCATCTGGGCTGTGGAATGACTCCACTCGGAGACACCAGGAGCCCCACTACCCCAAGTACAGAATTTGGGAGTCTAGAAATTTTCATTTAGAAGAGGTCAGTCTCCCTCTGCTCCAGTACGTTTTCCACTCTGCTGTCAGTAGAAACCTTTCTAAAAACGCAGATTTTGTCACTCTTCTGCTCAAAAATCTTTAATGGCTCCCCGTCAACTACAGGATAAAGTCCAAAATCCTTGTGGCAGAATAGTAGTGTGGTTAAGAGCACAGCTTTAGAGCCAGCCAGACCTGAGTTTGCGTTTGAGCTTAAGGTCTTCTAGCTGTGTGACTTTGGACAAGTTGCTTTACCTCGCTGAATTTCAGTTTTCTCATCTGTAAAGTGAGACTAATAATAATACCTACCCTTTAAGGTGGTTGAGAAGTTTAAGAAATGTAATTCTTGTAAACTGCTTAGCACAGTATTTAGTAAGCACATAGATGTTTAGTAGGTGATAATTATTATTTTTTTTGTATTTATTTGGTTGCTCTAGGTCTTAGTTGCGTCAGGCAGCCTCCTTAGTTGCAGCTTGCCGGCTCCTAGTTGCGGCATGTGAACTCTTAGTTGCGGCATGCATGTGGGATCTAGTTCCCTGACCAGGGATCAAGCCCGGGCCCCCTGCATTGAGAGCATGGAGTCTTAACCACTGCGCCACCAGCGAAGTCCCTAGGTGATAATTATTCACATGGCACTCAAGGTCCTTCATAATTTAGCCTCTCCCTGCCTTTCATAGCCTCAACTCCTGCCACATCATCCTATTCTAGCATCATTTCCCTGACACCAATTCACTGTCATGCCTCCATGCTTTTCCTTCTCCTTAAAATCTCTTTTCTTTCTTGTCTATCTGGAAAAATTCCAATTCTATACGACAGTGGAGTCTTCTCAACACCGATTCGTCTCTTCCCAGTCACAGCTCCTATAACGCTTGGGATCATGCCTCCTAAATCCTCGGGAATAGTTCCAATCTCAAATAGTTTGTGGTATTATCAAGAATGTATCGGTACTTCCCTGGTGGTCCAGTGGCTAAGTCTCCACGCTCCCAATGCAGGGGGCCTGGGGTTCGATCCCTGGTCAGGGAACTAGATACCACATGCCGCAACTAAGAGCCCACACGCGGCAACGAAGATCCTGCGTACCGCAACTAAGACCTGAGGCAGCCAAATAAAATATAAATAAATAAATATTTTAAAAAAGAATGTATCAAAATAACGCCATTCACAGCAGCATGGATGGACCTAGAGATTGTCATATAGAGTGAAGTCAGAAAAAGAAAGACAAATATGGTATAATATCACTTATATGTGGAATCTAGAAAAATGATACAGATGAACTTATTTGCAAAGTAGAAATAGAGTCACAGATGTAGCAAACAAACTTATGGTTACCAAGGAGGGAAGGAGGGAGGTGGGACGAATTGGGAGACTGGGATTGACATATATACAATACTATACATAAAATAGATAACCAATGAGAACCTATGTATAGCACAGGGAACTCTACTCAGTGCTCTGCGATGACCTAAATGGGAAGGAAATCTAAAAAAGAGTGGATATATGTATGTGTATAACCGATTCACTTTGCTGTACAGCAGAAACTAACACAACATTGTAAAGCAAATATACTCCAGTAAAAATTAATTTAAAAAAAGAGTGTATGGGGCTTCCCTGGTGGCGCAGTGGTTGAGAGTCCGCCTGCCGATGCAGGGGACACGGGTTCGTGCCCCGGTCCAGGAGGATCCCACATGCCGCGGAGCGGCTAGGCCCGTGAGCCATGGCCGCTAAGCCTGTGCTCCGCGACGGGAGAGGCCACAACAGTGAGAGGCCCGCGTACCGCAAAAAAAAAAAAAAAGAGTGTATCAACTTCTCTTCCCATTTTTTATTCTGAAAATATGGTTTTCAAAACACAGCATTTGTGCATACTCTGTGATGGCACCTATTATGTTTTATTCTGATCATTTCTGTGTCTGTCTTTGTCATTAGTCTGTGATCTTTTTGAGGCCAGGGACTTTATCTTCATCTGTGTATACCAGGAATTCCCATAGTGCCTAGGATGTAGTTGAGGCTAAATAATGCTAATTCAATGAATGAATGAAATAATGACTAATTGAGTGAATAAGATACCCATCCTCTTACTTTGCCTCTATGTTGACCTAGCCACTCCATTTTGACGTTAGGAACTGTCCTAAGACATGAAGGTCACTTTAGTAAGGCTGTGTGTGTTTGTGTGTGTATGTGTATACACTATTTCCTTCAAGTCTGTATGTGTGGCTCTATTTTGAGATCACCAGATTGCCACCCCCCTTTCTAAAGGATATATTGGTGAATTCCCTTTTGCATATCCTTGGGGACACCAAGCCAATGTGTCCTTTTCTGCCCCTGCTTCCACACCCTGCCACGTCACCCCAGTACTGCTATGCCAGGAATGTTACTGGGGTAGAGTGGCTCTATGACTCAGAGGCCACGCCAGGGATTGACTGGGAGTGGAGGCAAAGACAAGGTTTTGGGGAAAATATGGAAAACACCCCTAGCCCCACTTTTTGAATTTTGCCCTCATCCATTCATATATTCAGGAGCATGTACTGGGCACTGCTCTGTGCCAGGCACTATTCTAGATGTCTGAGATATAAAAATGGATAAGATGTAATCTTTGCCCTGGAATGTTCACAGTCTTATGAGGGAGACGAACAAGCAAACAGACTGACATAATACAAGGTGGTAGGAGTAATAGTAGCTATTTTCTGGTACGTAAAGGAGAAACAAAAACCCCTAAGAAGCTACAAAACAGGGGTCTCTTCTTTCAGGAGGGCTGAAATCTAATTCATAGATCAAATCCGAGGGAGAAGATCCCCCTGTTGACTTACCGCCTTGGTAAGTCAGGGTTTTATTGGTCTATTTCCAATTTTAAAATCAGAATCATAAAATACTTCAATGTAACACAGTCCCACTGCTATGGAATTATAAGTGGTAATACAAGCATTTGAAGTTTGTCTATCTTCAGTACCTAAAGGAAGATGAATAACCCAGCAGGTGGCAGCAGGGAAACAATTATTTTAGATCTTGATGACAGCAGGGGGTAGAAGGCAGAGGTAAATGCTTGGAGATATTTTCTGGACGTTCAGGTCCTATGTTCTCTTTCGAAGACCCAGAAGACATCCGGATAGAGGATAACCAGGCCCATGTTGGGGGCTGCAATACCTAGGATTTTTCCTCCATTCCTCTTCATTTATTCATTCCATGAATAATTATTGAGCCCCTACTAAGTACAGACTTACGTCATGGGAGGAGCTGGGGATACAAGGGTGAAACACAGTCCTTGCTCTCTAGCAGCTTACAGTCTGTTCAGAGATAGTCAGGTCTTCATATCCCCAACGGGGTTCATAATCTCCAGGGTATTTTGTTAAAATTGAGCGGGGTTAGTACGAAGACTAGACTAGAATGGGGAATTTCTCTGAGTCTCCATGCCCTTTGGAGCATAGGTAACTGAGAGAGACTAAGGGCCTGGATCACAGGAAGATTGTGTTAGGTTTCTGATCGCCTTCCGTTGCCCTTTTGGACAGCTCTTTATTCCTATCCATTTATCAAATAAATGGACATTATTCGTTCATTTATCAAATATTTACTCAACTCAATCACTGTGCCCAGTATTGCGTTTGAGGCAAAGTGTAGATCTGTTTCGAATGTCATTCAGAGGAAGGCAAGCCATGCACGCATGTTAAACTAAATGGTAAACAAGGCAGTAAAGCCGGAAGAATACTTGGTGGAATGTGTTTTGTGATATTCGACTGTTTAACGTCTTTGACTTGACACCGGCGCTTCTATCGGGAGTTCTTCCTGGGCTGTGAACTGAAAGGGTCAGCCCCGCGTACTCAGATCCCCTGCTCAGACTTCGCAACCTAGTCTCGTCAAAGAGTCGAACGTAGATTGACTCACCGAGGCACCGTAGACAGGGGCGCGCCGTCTTCGACCCTTGGATTTGTTAGGGCGCGACGGACCCGCGTCATGTGACCAGGATCAGCCTCCTGATTGGCTTGATTTCTCTGGGGCCCTCCCTCCTCCCCTATTGGATGGGATGGGCCGCGGAGAAGGTTGGGCGCATGCGCGATGCCTGAATTGCTTTGGCCACCGGGAGTGGAGCGGTGGGGTTGGGCGATAAACTGGCTGTGGCTAGGGAGGAGGGGGAGGGGCCACTCGCTCCGCTGGGACTTCTCACTCTCCACCTTGTTCTTTTAGGTGTGGTTTGGTCCGGACGCGGGGTCCCGGCAGCTGGCTTGAGCTTCCTCTGTTGTGAAGGGGGAAAGTAGCTCCCGCGGAAAGCGGTTAAAGTTGCGGAGAGGGTGCGAGACGAGAGTTCTCCCCCATGCCCGCTGAATGGTGCGGCCCTGAGTTGGTCCCGGAGCCGGCGCGACGTATCTGAGAGAGGGGGCGGGGAGGCGGCCCGGAGAACGCGGGTTCTGTGAAGAGACGTGGGGAAGATTCGACTCCGAGAAGAGGAAGAGGATTCAAAAGGAGCGAGGCCGCTGAGGGGGAGGGGGCTGCCAAGATGGCGTCGGCCTCCTCTGGGTCGTCGGCGGTTGGGTTTTCATCCGCGGATTCCGGGGTCCCTCCCTGCACCTCGTCTTCAGGTAATCAGGGCGGAGCGTGGGCTGGGGGCTGTTGACAGCTGTGCGATGGGGGGAAGAGCGAGACCCAGGAAGGGCACCTGTAGTTGGGGATGTCCGAGTCGTTGCCGGTAAGGAGGACAGAGGACTAGGCTTTTCTAGCTTTCTGAGCTGGCAGGGGGAGTGTGAGGAAAGGATGGATTTGACTGAGAAAAGGGAAGCTGTCAGGAACATTGGCTGGCTTCGAGGAGACCGGGTTGAGGGCTTTGAAGGAGTAGGGTCAGGAAGGGATGGAGATTGACGGTGGGGGTAGGAAGGCAACAGAAAGGGAACCGAAGGGAGTAGAGAAAAGTAGAGTAAATGGAGGCTTCGTAAGTAGGGAGGAATTACGTAGTGTGAGAGGCAGGTAGAATCCAAGTTAATTGCGGGATTAATTGGATGAAACTGTGGAAGAGAAGCCATGGGACTTAAAAGGTATGGAAGCGTTATGGGACGCTTTCCATTGCTGGGGAGTTAGGGAATTGTGGATTTTGTTGGGGGTGGGAGTTATTGGAGCCGTCTTTTTAGTCACACCTTCCCCTAATGCGTCATTCCTTCTCACTTCGTGCCCCCGCCCCCAAACACGCGTGCGCTCGCACAGATAAACGTACAATTTTATCAAACATTCTCCTTTGGAGACTCCCATCTCTAGACTGCCCAACTTTGGGAAGGAATGGGAGGTTTTGAAGAAAACCTGAGGAATGTGGGAAATCAGGGCTAAAAGACCCTGAAAACAGATGGAGAAGGCGGAACGGTGGCGTCTCGAATTGCAGTAAAGGTTGAGGGAGGTGATGCTGGGAATTAGGCCTGAGAAGGATGGGGTGGGGGTGGCCCTCAGTGCTGTGGCGAATATTGCATAATAGGAAATGGACTGGAGGAATGATTAGGCACGACATTGGCACTTGGAGAAGGGAGCCAGGGAATACAGCTCAAAGTGGTTAGAAACTATTGAAGATTGAGGAGGGCTGAGGAGCCCACAAGAAAAGCAACAGATTGTGTGTAGGAGGGAAAATGTGTGGTGTTGGGGTTTGTGTGTGTGGGGGGGGTAGTTTGAGTCAGAAACTGTTCTAGAACTTCCATCAGAAATGTCTGGGGTTCCACAGTGACTGTTGCCTCTACACTGTGGACAGGAGAGGCTGCCACATGATGGATGCTTTACCTGAGACATTGACATTTCCTTAGGCCTGGGATTGCATCCTTCCCATTTTGAGTTGACTAAATAGAGGGTTCCACCTTTCATATTCCAGTTCAGATGAGCAAATACTTGGTCACAAATATCTTTTTCCAAACTGCAGTTTTATTTATGTACATCTATTTTTAGTTTCTTGAGAGGTGATTTTTACCTTTCCTATAAAGGATTAGCAGGCCAGAACAACTCATGTTGCATTCTAAATGTGAAGAAGGATAAAGTTAAAATGATAGTGTTTTTAATATAGTAGCTCCTCAATTTAAAGCCTCTTCTCCCGCTCCCCCAGTGCTGAAAGAAGAATGGTTGTGTACAGTCGTTAAGCAGACTTAACTATCAAATCAGGTATTAGAAACCAGGTTGATCTTTTTTTTTTTAAATTAATTTATTTTTTATTTTCGGCTGCCTTGGGTCTTTGTTGCTGCGCTCGGGCTTTCTCTAGTTGCGGCCTGCGGGGGCTAGTCTTCGTTGCAGTGCCCGGGCTTCTCATTGCGGTGGCTTCTCGTTGCAGAGCATGGGCTCTAGGCGCACGGGCTTCGGTAGTTGTGGCTCCTGGGCTCTAGAGCGCAGACTCAGTAGTTGTGGCACACGGGCTTAGTTGCTTCGCGGCATGTGGGATCTTCCTGGACCAGGGCTCGAACCCTTGTCCCCTGCATTGGCAGGCGGATTCTTAATCACTGCGCCACCAGGGAAGTCCTACTATCTATTTAAGATGTCACTATTTGATATTTTTGTATGTTTTTATATTTTCTGCCAGATCCGAGGACTAGCAAGATGTAATTCAGATTGAATAAATGTTTTTTGCTATTGTGTTTTCACCAGAAAATCAAATATCAGATTTTAGTGGACATTACAGCTCCTTGGCTTTACTGTGTTCATATGTGAAGTCAAGATATATAAAAATGGCTAAAAATAAATAGCTTAGATTCCTTTTTTTACTTTCGTTTCTTAACACCGTCCTTTTCTGCTTCTTTGGCAAATACTGAAATGGATTAAGAAAAATGCTCATAAATATTTCTGAAAACATGGGATTATCTGTGTGCAGATAAGCATTGTTGACTTTTTGTTGTATCTGCATGTTCACTTAGGTTTTGGCTTACTGAATTTAATTTAATAGAATATTTCATTTCAGGGATATGTTTTTGAAGAGGATGTTTGATTCTGATGCAAAAAAAGCTACTGAGAATGTGTTTTATTTGTGATTGGAGGGGAGTGGTGCTCTGTCGGGATGGTACCAGGGGAATTAAGACATTGGCAGGAATAAACAATGGTTTATGATTTCCTAAATTGTTAAAGGCTAGCTTTGTAGAAATTCAAGGTAGGACTGTGTGTGTTTGTGTTTTAATCATCCTAAAACCAAGTTACTGTCCTTAGGTGTTTAGCTGAACTCAAATATTGGTGAAACTGAAATCCTAAAGGCAAGATTCTCTGGCAGTGTTGAAAGTGGATACAAAATAAGAATGTCAGGATTCAGGGACAGATTGATGTTTTAGATAAGTCACTCATAACCTTTGGAGGCTCAAAATCTTTTGGCATTCAAATTAGGAAGGACAGGTAATTTAGAACGGTTGTTCCCTGCCAGTATTAAACCCCTGTCTATATTATTTCACCATTAAGTGAGAGCTGGTCTTTTAAGCTGCTGACAAGTGAAATACAGAAGGTAGAGCAAAGCATTCGCTCTGAGAGATATGTGAGAGATGTCTGAGAGATCTTTTCCCATTGGAGTGATTACCATGTTTGGATTTGTGGGAGGGAGGCAATTATAAATGAATATCAGTTTACAGCAGCCATTATCATGTGCTTGTTCTTAAACTTTGGTTAAGAAAAGGTGATGCAGTTTGCTGTCTGCTGTTGCATGTGTTAAAGGAAATGTATTCCCTCTCTTCCTTTCCCTCCTATCCTCATTATTTGGACAGTGGCACCACTTAAAAAATAAAATCAGCCCTGATAAGGTGCTGTTGACAGTGCGACCATCTGTCACACCAGTGTAGGAGAGCCCCCCGTCTGCAATTTGACTAGTCCATCAAGAGTTTGAAATTCAGCCACTTGAGTCCCCTTTTTACCACCAGGAAGGGAGTGAAGAGTTTCTGTTTTGGAGACTTGATTTGAAGTTAGTGGAGGAGTTAAAAAGTAAAGTTAGAGTGTTGAGGTGTCCTTTGCTCCCCTGAAATAAGAGCTGTGTGATAAAATCATGTGTGACTCCCCTAAGAAAAAGCTCTTGAAACCTTAGAAGATCATGAACCTATAGCTCCTTTTGCTTCAGACCAGAACATTTCTGAAATTGTCACACATCACCAAATGATTTTATCATGAGCACAAATAAATGATTTGGAGGTAACTTTTACAGCTCCTTTCCTGACTTTCCCTTAACTAGTGAGGGAGACCCTGGAAGACACAGGAGAGAAGATTTTTGCTTGGAACTTTTGTAGTAGAGCCAGTCTTATCAGTCCTTGATTCTGGTGGCTTTGTTCTTCTTAGCAGAGCTCCACAAGTAAATAAATGTATGCTGTAATCTGATAACTCCAAATGGTAGGGGTTTTTTGTCTGTGTTCTTTGGTACAGTGTAGGCCATTTGCAGACTGATCTCTTTCCTTTCAATTCTTCCATACTAGTGAAAAATAAAGCAACTTAAGCCACTTTATTGGAGTGAGAAACTGAAATTTGGAAAGGTAAAGATAGAACAGAATGCCATGTAGGCAGAATATCACCAGGTTCCGTTTTGATTGGTATTTTATAAGTAGGGAGAGATTTTTCTTTTTGCTTTCTCCGCAGAGGGTTTACACCCACCTACCCCCTCCTTTTTTCTTTTGTCCCCTTGGTAGTTTCTGCCGGAAAACTGACATTAGAATGTCATTGTTTTTAATTATCCATTTATTTCTGCCATGGCTGCTCAAGCCCACTGTCAATTATATAGACTTATTAGGTATCCAGTATCTGATATTAATTGGTAATGTGTACTTATACGTTAGCTTTGAATATCAAAATACATATTATGTTTTGTTTGTTAATTTCTGTGTGCTGTTCTGGTTTGATATAAAACTGTTCTGATTAATAACTTTGCTTAAATATGTGCTAGCTACTAGCTGTTAAATATTTTATCAGTCTATTTTTCTTTGATAATAAATAATGGAAACTATAGCCTGTGAAGTGAACAACAGCGATAACACCAGGCCAAATTCAGAACTGGGGAGAAGGAAAGTGTGTGGGGGTATTTTGTCCTTTAAACTGGATATTTTCTTTCCTAGAATTTTGGGATATTCTTACTTGACATGAAGAAAGCAAAAAGACCAAAGTTGTCAGTTTCTTCTCTCTCCTTTTTACTGGGTGTATCCTCTTGATCAAGGATACAAGTATGCTTCAGGAAGTATGCTGTTTCTGATAGCTCAGCAGAGAGAATTTCTGTTTCTCTGTGTTCCAAACCCCAGCCCATCATTCAGTCTCAAAGAGAGAGTGTTTGGACTGATGGTGTTTCCTAGAGGAAACCCCTTCCTAGTTCATTTCCCCTGTTGCCCTTCACTTCTCCACCCTTTCCTATCAAAAGAGAACATTGTTTAGTTTGTACATATGTGTTGGTTCTGTTTCATTCATATCTCCTATGAGCTTCTGTTGTTTCTTTTACTGTTGTTTTGTTTGAAGTGAACTTTTTTCCCTCAACCCCTCCATCTTTTTTTTTTTTTTTTTTTTTTTTGCGGTACGCGGGCCTCTCACTATTGTGGCCTCTCCTGCTACGGAGCACAGGCTCCGGACGCGCAGGCTCAGCGGCCATGGCTCACGGGCCCCGCCGCTCCACGGCATGTGGAATCTTCCCGGACCAGGGCACGAACCCGTGTCCCCTGCATTGGCAGGCGGACTCCCACCCACTGCGCCACCAGGGAAGCCCCCCCCTCCATCTTTTTAAACTTTGTTACTGATCATTTTTCTTTCTCCTCCTGTGAAATTAGTCTGTTTGTTTTTAATGGCTGTATACAATATGTATTAATTTTTAAATATCTGATTCCCAAAAAGTCACCTTATTGTTGGAGTCTGAAGAAGACTGGTAAAAAGAGAGAGAAGGGCAGATTCCTTGTAGGGAGTTCCATATATCTTATTATTTGCTTTGTGTACTAAACTGAGCAATATGGAGTTAACCAAGAATAAGCACTATCCCAAAGGATCAGTAATGTTGATGGGGAGTGGGCAAAGGGAAGTTACAGGAAGAGAATGGGAAGAGGTTTTTTTTTTTTATTTTAAGGATATATAAATAGCTTAGAGTATATTAACTTTTCTGTGCACAGTGTAGGTAAACATCCCTGGTAAACTCCCAAGTTGTCATTGACAAGAACCTGTATAAAAGGGATGGCAGAGAAGGAGCTTGGCCGTATCTCTTATTTTCTTGCATTAGTGTCTGGGAGGTGATTGAAGTGCATTGTTGAGGTAATTTATGCTCGTTATGATATCATTTAAGTTACTTTCTCGGCTCAAATATGTACATTCTAAGCCAGCAATATCCACTGCTTTTTTTCAAGATAGAACCAGGTTTGGAAATAGAATTGGGAGGTGGTGATCTGCCAGAAATCTCAACTGCTTCTTCGCTGTGGGTTGGCTTATCCAGGAGACTCGGGTCTTTTAAAGAAGGACTCAGATTTTTTCACAAATTTCAATCAATTTTACTGCTAAGAGATACATATTTGAGGCCTGAGAACCATGAAATTTGGCTTATAGAACTAGAAGCAAAAATTACCACTAGGGCTTCCCTGGTAGTGCAGTGGTTATGAATCGCCTTCTAGTGCAGGGGACCCGGGTTCTAGCCCTGGTCCGGGAAGATCCCACATGCCACGGAGCAACTAAGCCCGTGCGCCACAACTACTGAGCCTGCGCTCTAGAGCCCGCGAGCCCCAACTACTGGGCCTGCGTGCCATAACTACTGAAGCCTGTGCACCTAGAGCCCGTGCTCTGCAACAAGCACTGCAATGCGAAGCCCACGCACCACAATGAACAGTAGCCCACACAGTAGCACCACAACTAGAGAAAGCCCGCATGCAGCAATGAAGACCCAACGCAGCCAAAAATAAATAAATTAAAAAAAAATTATCACTAGAGGGAAGTGTAGAGATATTTTAATTTAACACTCTCATTTTACAAATTAGGAAAGTGAGATTCAAAGACATTGTTAATAGTGGCAAAGACTTTGCATAAAGTCTGTATGTTGTCAAGATGGGTCTTAATAAATTTGCAGCTCATTCTTGCTACTTACTTAGTTGGCTCTTAGCTGACCAGGTTGGCTCTCAGCTGACCCCAGGACTGGTAGATCAAACTGCTTTTGAGCTTTTGTTTCTAAGAGCATCCTTGCCTTTCTCATTTTTTCTAGAAGATCCTTAGGAAAAACTGACACCTGCTAGGAAACAAAATTTAGCTCTTCTCTAAGATGTGGCTTGGGGCTTCCCTGGTGGCGCAGTGGTTGAGAGTCCGCCTGCTGATGCAGGGGACGCGGGTTCGTGCCCTGGTCCAGGAAGATCCCACATGCCGCGGAGCGGCTGGGCCCGTGAGCCATGGCCGCTGAGCCTGCGCGTCCGGAGCCTGTGCTCCGCAACGGGAGAGGCCACAGCAGGGAGAGGCCTGCGTACCTCAAAAAAAAAAAAAAAAAAAGAGAGATGTGGCTTGGTTTTCTTAATTGGCTTGGTTTAGTTCTTATTGAGGGCATAGTAATAGTGCCTTTTTAAAATTTCCTTTTAACATTATCTCTTAGAGCTTTGTGCTCAGCAGTACTTCTCATTAGGTAGGCTGACACGTCAGACATATTTGTGAGTATTTTCATTTGGATAACATATTATGCCTCCTACATGCAGTGGTATAATTAAAATTCAGTATTTCAAGTTAAAGAGGACCAGAGAGCTTGTTTGAGATAGTCCAGCAAACAACTGGGCTGATGGCTTTTGTTTTTTTGTGCAGGTTTTTGCTTTTGCTCTTTTTTTTTTTCTTTTGAAATCTCTGGCGCTCAATATTATCAACCAAGAGACCCCCTAAGAATTAGCATTTTGCTTCCAAAAAGCCTGCTTGTCTCTTTCTGCTTTATGTAGGAATTACTGACACATTTTTGTAGTAGTATTGGTAGGTCTCTGGAATTGCTTCTCTATGACCTGTTCGGGCAAAACTCGTCTGAGCAATGCACATCCGGCCAACTTCTAGCCTCCCGAAATTATATGAGTACTTCAAACATTGAAGTCAGTCACAGACTGCCTCTTAGTTTCTCATCTGGTAGATGATGTCATCTCATCTCCGACGGAAATGCTTCTGCTCTGAAAGCACTGGGAGAGGCTCTGGTATTAAGGCCAACTCTGTTTTGTTCCACACACTGAGAGCAGGGCGGGGGAGGGGAACAACAACTCATATTTTGGAGCTATTTACTGTCTGAAAATATCTTTGTTTCAATTATCTCCTCTTTTAAGGCCTTGGGTACCTTTTTCATCACAAACACAATTTAGGGTGGGGCCAAGGACCAAAATGGAGTGCTTCCTTGAGACCAGTACAGAGTTACTCAGAAAAATTTTCTGTGACATGGTATGATGATTCAACTTTGTATTTTAGCAGGAATTGATTGGGTTGTTTCCACTTAGGCACTTGACTTGGCTAGTTCAGCTGTTGTGAAATTACTTAGTAACATTAAAGATTTCTCAGCTAATTTTCATAATTTTGAGGCTCGATCTTTATTTTTCAAGTATCCAGGAGATCTGCTGAAATTAGGTATACATGTTTTATAGGAGAAAATTGATATTCTGAAGGATATGAAAGGTAAATTCTTCAGAGAGAACCTCTTATCCTATGTGCTGATATAGGTTTGTTTCAGGTTGTATAGGCATCTCAAAGTAATAATTAATAAAGAATGGGAGGGAATGTATAGGAGTCATGCTTATTTGTGGCTTGGAATTGTCAGCAGCTTTCTAGACATCTTTTCACATTTTTCCTCTATCTCTGCAGCATCATCATATGTTGTAATGAGCTTGAGTTAATGTGTGGGGAGGGGATTGATGGTGGTATGTGTGGGACTGTTGAGCACTAGTTTACTGGGAAAAATGGTTATAAAAAAGATAATAAAGCCATTCCCGTGTATCTCTTTCCTTTAATTGTTAAATTATCTAATTATTTGTTACAGAAAATTTATATAGATAAGGAAAAATAGAAACTTAAACTTACAATATCAACTTAATCCCACTATCCAGTATAGTCGTATTTTAACATTCTGGTATATAATCTTTTGGACGTTTTCTATGTATATAAATACATGTGACTTTATAGGTAAGTGTTTTAGAAAAATATTGCATTATGTAATTTTTTACCTTTTTCCATTCAGCAATTTATTGTGACATCCTATCCATAAAAATAATGGATTTTATCCTACACATAAAAATAATGGTTGTATACTAGTCCATTTTATGACTGCACTACAACTTATGTCACCTATATTGTTCATTTAGATTCTTTCCCATTATATCTACCCAATTATAGTTATTATGTACAATGCTACAATAAATATCTTTGTATATATGTCTTTGTCCACTTGACTATTTCCTTAGGATAAATTCTCACTTCTGGGACAAATGGTACATATTTGTTTTTAAGGCTTTTTGCTAGATATTACCAAATTGCCCTCACAAGTGGAAGACCGTCAAATAAAATGTATACACAGTCTTTTTTAAAAGGATAGAAGCCTGCATGCAAGGAGCTTTATACCTGAAAATTTTTGGCCCATCTGAAATCACTCCAGTGTGAAATTGTTTGGGTTGCAAGTTTTGTGATCACTCCTGGAATTTTTCTTTTTTTCTTTTTCCCTGGAATTTTTCTGCCTGAGCTTCTCCTTCTGTCTCTTTTTTTGACATTTACCTAGAACTGCAGAAAATCATCTAACATTTCCCAGTATGGTACTGGGGGTCATCAGGTCAGGTCCTGTTAATAATTTTAAACTTTAGCATTGTTGTGTGTTTTTTGTTTGTTTGTTTTTTTAATGTGCTTATTCTGCTGTTAAGCAGGTAGAACCCCAGAAGTAAGTGATAATTTTCTGTTTTTCCTCGTTTAGGTTTCAACTTTCTGTGCTGTGGGGTCAACCGTAAGAGAGGTAGAACTGATGTGTATTTGTGCTGAAGAAGCATGAGTCCTTGTAGTTACTAGCAGCCAACTCCTCTTCCCCATAACAATTGCAGACTCTTTTTTAGTAGTAGTGCATGGCCTTCTGAGAAGGCTGTGGATGTCTTGCAAGCATTATTTCACTTTAGCTCCCATTTCCCTCTGTCCTCTCCAAAAAAGATGCTGTCTTAACCCAGAAACTTCTTTTCTCACAGTTCCACAGTATGAAATGAATCCGTTCACTATCTTTTGTCTCCCTCAAAGTCTTCCCATAACTCCATTTCCTTTTGTTTCAGTAAATGAGTCTCTTTTCCTTTTCCCTTTCTGTTGTACCTCTTATTTCCCCTGACCCTTCCCATCCTGTAGATGGGGTTTCATAATTCACAATGATAGTAGTAATAATTGCTAGTATTTATAGAGCATTTATTACATGTTAGGTGCTATACAGGACTTATTTAATTCTCATAACAACCCTATGAAATACATGTTATTATATGTCCATTTTATGGATGAGGTAACCAAGGCCTAGAGCATTTTAACCAACTTGTCCAAAGTTACCTAATTAGTAAATGGTAGATCTAGTATTCAAATCTAGCCAACCTAGGTGTTCTGATTTCAGAGCCCACATTCCTACCCACTATACCTTATTGCTCTCTCACTAATCTGAAAGGCTGTTTGTGAACTAACTTGACTTTAAACCAGGTTAAATATTTGTTGTTCAACAAAAGAATAGTGCAGAAGGGAACTTCCCCTTCTGACTTTAGCTGTCCTAAAAAAGCAACAAAATTCTGAGCTCCTCCATGCATAATATGTGGAGTTATTTTTTTAAATTAATTTATTTATTTTTGCTGTGTTGGGTCTTCGTTTCTGTGTGTGGGGTTTCTCTAGTTGTGGCAAGCGGGGGCCACTCTTCATCGCGGTGCGCGGGCCTCTCACTATCTCGACCTCTCTTGTTGCGGAGCACAGGCTCCAGACGCGCAGGCTCAGTAATTGTGGCTCACGGGCCTAGTTGCTCCGCGGTATATGGGATCCTCCCAGACCAGGGCTCGAACCTGTGTCCCCTGCATTGGCAGACAGATTCTCAACCACTGCGCCACCAGGGAAGCCCTATGTGGAGTTATTGATCATACTTTAAGAAAATATTTTAGAAGTTAATGTGGATTTTTGCCAAGGATTGGTGACTGATTCTGCAGTCAATTCCAAGATCACTGAAACAGGAGTGCCCATCAGATGCCCTCTTTTTGTCGTTGCAAATTCAATGATCATAACCCTTATGCTTTTAATCAGAGCAAGACATGGTTCCACTTATACCAAAAAGAAAACTCCAATCTGAGATGAATTAAAAACTTTTTCTCTCTCTCTCTCTGCTAAAGTTGTTCATGTCTTATTACAAAGACAAAAAGATACTTTCTACTGCTAGTGAGGACCTTAACATCTGTGAAACTGCTCTTTCAAGTATCAGACTTGAAAGATAGCTTCTGCTCCTCTAGAATACTGGCATTGTCTGATTCAGAACAAGGATAATCTCACTAAAAGAAATGAAAGATACTTTCCTACTGTTTTTGCCAGTGACATTGATGACTGTTGCTGGAGGAAGAGTGTTGTTATTCATTTCATTGAGAGGAACTGAAGGAGGAGGTCTCTGCTCTTAATCCTCTTATCAGTGAAAATGGAAGGGAAGGGAACACCTCAAGGGAAGAAAATATATGTTCATGTTGTCCATTAGCAATTCTGAGATTTATTTAGTTTGTAAAAGTATTCTAGTTCCCTTGGTTTCTTGTCCTACCTAGACTCCAAGTGGCCAGGAAATTGTAAACAAAAGATAGATTAGAAGAAAGAGAGTTGAACTGGGGCTTAGGAATATGGATTCCAGTTCTGGCTCTGTCACTGCCTTTGCTCTGTGATTTTGAGCACATCCCTTATGCTCTGTACTTTTACTTATAAATAAGATTAGATTAAAATCTCAAAGGCCCTTGCTGAATGATTTTTTTTTCTTAATATAAATTGTTATTGATTTGTTTGCTTGAAAATGGGCAAGTAGGTTCATATGTGGCTGAAGGAACTAAGTTCTCAACTTGTTCTATTTAAAAATCAACTTTCATTTAATGTCTATAAATTTCAGCCAGATTGAACCTGCTCTGGTCAGAATTTTTTAAAAATTCCCAAAGTGAGTACACCCTTGCTCCTCTAGGTCTTTTATTTACTAATATTTTTGGTGAACAACAAGCCAGTCTTTTTTTAGTAAATATGTAATTGAGTACAGTTTTGTACCTTGATTCTTGGTAATGTCCTCTAGGTCTTTTACATTTCCATCTTTCTGCAGAAGAACTAGGGCTTGAAATCACCATGGTTGGTTCTATATCATCTATTGAGCCACTCAGAATTAAGTTATTTGAACCATTATTTTTCTGATGCAGCCTATTTGTCATGGCTTTATTTTTTGCTTCCAGTAGAGCAACATTAGCTGGTTGTTTAGAATGCTTCTTGGTCTAGGGCCTGTTAATAAGTAGGAGTTACATAGTCATGAAGGAAACAAACTATGGAAACGTTTTTCCCTGAGGAAGAGGAAATTTAACATTGGAACTCTGCCCTATACTCAGTTTCCCCACCCAAAAAGAGGATGATACATATGGATCGTGGATATGGGGATTATAAGATGATAGTATATACTTATCAGAGATCATTTTTCAGACAGATGCTAGAAAACAAACTTTCTGTTGAATAACATTCTAGTCTTATCCATAAGGATGAATCTCGTTCTCCTTAAACATTGGCTGGATGGCATTGCTAAGCCGGGTGTTGCCATGCTGAGTTGGTATTCTTTTCTTTTCTCTCTTTTTTTCCCTCACTTTTCCTCCCCCCTCCGTCCACCTCCCCCCTCTTCCTCCATTTCTGCTCCTCCTCTTCCTTCTGAAGAGATCTTGATTAGGAGATGAACAGGTACAGTGCTGGTGACTCTTCAGTCTCAGTAGGCAGTTTCTCATTGGCAGAGCCTTGGGCCAAATGGTCAAGCCTTAGCAGATAGTACCTGGTTCCCTGAAATATCACTGCTCTTCATTGGGTTTCTTCTGGACCAAGCTGGGTGTTAACAGCAACATTGATAAAATTCTCCAGTTATTTTTCTATTCCTGTCCATTCTTCTCTGGGAGGTTGGAGCTCTGACCTGTGCCCTAGGGGCAAAACTTCAGACAAGGAAGAGAGTAAGTCTTGGGTCCCAATTCTCCTCCCCGTGTTACTTGTTCTGATTATTATTTAGACCCCAGTATCCATCCAACTGCTTCAGCTATAGTGTTCTTGGGATTAATCCAAGCTTTGCAGTTGCAGATAGCTAAGTAGTTGGCACCATATTCCACTGAGTGAAGTCCTCCCACCCTCATTCTGGGTACTTTGTAAGGGTGTAGCAGCCCTAGAGCTATGTGTTTGTGTGATAAAACTAGGAAAGGTAGCAAAGTAGAACTTTTTAGGGAGTAAGAAAGCCCCAGACCGGGCTTCCCTGGTGGCGCAGTGGTTGAGAGTCCGCCTGCCGATGCAGCGGACGCAGGTTCGTGCCCCGGTCCGGGAAGATCCCATGTGCTGTGGAGCGGCTGGGCCTGTGAGCCATGGCCACTGAGGCTGTGCATCTGGAGCCTGTGCTCCGCAACGGGAGAGGCCCGCGTACCACAAAAAAAAAAAAAAAGAAAGAAAGCCCCAGACCTACTCTCTGCCTTGAAAATCACTTACCTGCTTTTTTTTCTCCATTGTTTAACTTGGTCCATTGACTCCTTGCATGCAGAAGAGGTTGTGTTCTAGGAGAGACTGTCAGCCTAGGACTGGATGTTGGCTCTTGGTTCTGCCAGCTCCCTCCAAACCCCTTCCTCTGGGGTAAAAGAGGAAGGGATAAGCCAGGTACTGACCAAGAAGTCCAGAATCAGTGTTGTCTTCTCAACTGAAAGCATACTGATTTCCTTATTGAGACTTACTAATTCTACAGTTGCCTGTACACTTGCACAAGGTTATGTTGGGGGGGAGGTGGAGGCTGAGGGTTTGGGGAGGAGCCAAGAACTTTGAGGTGCTAATTAGAATTTCATATAGGTCTAGGTAATTGAACATTAAACCTTCCTGGGGGCCCAGCTTTACTCTTGCATTAGAAATCACATATGGGCGCAGCGGCGCAGTGGTTAAGAATCTGCCCGCCAGTGCAGGGGACACGTGTTCAATCCCTGGTTCAGGAAGATCCCACATGCTGTGGAGCAACTAAGCCCGTGCGCCACAATTGCTGCGCCTGTGCTCTAGAGCCCGCAAGCTACAACTACTGAGCCTGTGTGCCACAACTGCTGAAGCCTGCGTGCCTAGAGCCTGTGCTCTGCAACACGGGAAGCCACCACAAAGAGAAGCATGTTCACCGCGACGAAGAGTAGCCCCTGCTCGCTGCAATGAGAGAAAGCCTGCACGCAGTAACGAAGACCCAACACAGCCTAAATAAATAAAATAGATTTTTAAAAAATTAAAATAAAAAGAAACCGTCTTGCACCGTCTGTGGTCTCTTTAAAAAAAAAAATTCACATATGACAACATATTTGTATAGCACGTCGCAGTCCATGAAGTACTTTGATTTAGTTTATCCTTTTTTGGGCTGTGTTGGGTGGGTCTTAGTTGCGGCACGCAGGATCTTTCATTGCAGCGCGCGGGCTTCTCTCTAGTTGTGGCACCCTGGCTCCAGAGCGTGCGGGCTCAGTAGTCGCAGCACACGGGCTTAGTTGCCCCACGGCATGTGGGATCTTAGTTCCTTGACCAGGGATTGAACCAGCATCCCTGCATTGCAAGACGGATTCTTTTTTTTTTTTTTTTAATGCGGTACGCGGGCCTCTCACAGTTATGGCCTCTCCCGTTGCGGAGCACAGGCTCAGCGGCATGGCTCACGGGCCCAGCAGCTCCGCGGCATGTGGGATCTTCCCGGACCAGGGCATGAACCCATGTCCCCTGCATCGGCAGGCGGACTCTCAACCACTGCGCCACCAGGGAAGCCCTGCAAGACGGATTCTTAACCACTGGACCACCAGGGAAGTCCCTGATTTAGTTTGTCTTATCTGATCTTTACATAAACCTTCTAATAAGGTTCCTCTTTTTTTAGTTAAATATAGAGAACAGTTTACCTGATGTAACAGGGATTTGAATCCAGGTCTTCTGATTTTTAAATAGCTCAGCATGTTGGCTCTTGTGTAAAAGGTTTTAAGTCAGTAACAGTTTTATCATAAATCTGACTCGTCCCGGCTTATTGTTCCTTGGAAGCTTTAGCTTAGGGTTCCAGTTCTAAAATGGTCTTTCACCTACCTGAACTTGACCTGACTGAAGATGAAGCATCCTGCAAAAAGCATAGATTTATTGGGCTCTGCTGTTTTTCTAATTTTCTGGGCCATTTTATGCAGCACATCTTCCTAACAGCTAGATGACATTTCCCTTACCTCCTTTTTTGGGAAGAGGAATGAAAACCATCTGTTCCCCATAGTTTTGCTACTCTGACTCACTATGGGGAAGGAAATTTGCTGCTCTGCTTATTGGTACCAGAAATGCTTAGTCTGTGGCCTTTGTACTACTAAGGTCTACCACAATCTCTTCTCTGAGCCCAGCTATATTCTGAAATTCTTAGCGCCCTTGATCGTTGGTCTTAAACAATAGTAATTAGAGCTTTACCTGATTGCCCTTAAGCCCATCTTGTCTCAAACCTTATATATGGACCAGAACTGGGGTCTTCCTATTCAGGTATTATATTATTGAGGATTCGTCCGAATTGGATTCTTCTTTTTAATTTTCTTAAATATGGCTAATCTTTATTCATTTTGAATTCTTTAGAACTACATCAAAGTAATATATCAGTAGTCTTTGAAGAAAAAAGGCCAACATTCTTCAATATGAAGGGGAGAAAGTTCTGTCTCCCTGTTTCCAATGTGATCATGGATGAAAGTTATAGGGATCGCAGACCCTTAAGAATTGATTTAACCTTTTAGAGTATTTTTCTATAGATAATGGTCTTTTAGTCACTTTCTAAACATATTCTTGAAATCTTTTTCTACATTTAAGTGGATAAAAGTCATAATATTGATGAGATTTAACTACACACTTATCTTACACATCTCCACTGATTATATATTTACTAAGTATACACCAACAAATTCCTGTTGCTTTTACAGCAGAAATCAAGATGAGGATGGAAGGATGTAGAGTCAGGTTCTGCCTGCACTCTGTGCTCTTCCATTTTTTTGACATTGCATTTCCCCATCCTTAGCCTCCTCATCTCCATAGATCAACTCTTTTTTTTAAAATTGAAGAATAGTTGATTTATAATAATATATTAGTTTTAGATGTACAATGTAGTTCAATATTTTTACAGATAATATTCCATTTAAAGTTATTACACAATAATGGCTATATTTCACTGTGCTGTACAATATATCCTTGTTGCTTATTTATTTTATACACAGTAGTTTGTGTCTCTTAATCCCCTACCCCTAGCTTGTCCCTCCCCGCTTTTCCCTCCCCACTGGTAACCACTAGTTTTTTCTCTCTGTGGGTCTGTTTCTGTTTTATTATATACATTGATCGGTTTTATTTTTTAGATTTCACATATAAGTGATAACATAGGGTATTTGTTTTTCTCTGACTTATTTCACTAAGCATAATAACCTCTAGAGACATCCACGTTGTTGCAAATGGCAGAATTTCATTCTTTTCTATGACTGAGTAATATTCCATTTGCATAAATATGTATATGTATACACACACATACACAGACACACCACAGCTTCTTTATCCATTCATCTGTTGATGGACACTTAGGTTGCTTCCATATCTTGGCTACTGTAAATAAAGCTTCCATAGACCAACTCTTTACCTTTTTTCTGAAATAATTAGTAGAAGTGTAAAGCACCATAGATATGCTCTAAGAGTACCTACCCTTTTAGCTCTACAGGAAAAATTATTAATCAAGCCCAGGTTGTCCAATAAGTCTTCGTATCTCTTATGCCCTTTCTCTTTCAGCCATGGTATCAAATGAGACCCTCTGGCTCTGATGGTTAAATGTATCAAGAACAGATATATTTCCTAGAGAAAATATGAACACTTGTGTAAGAAAAAGGACTAGAATGAGAACAGAATATGCATAAGGGCTCTGTGAGTATGGAGGAGGAAAAAGAAGGGACGTTTAAAATCCCTATCCAAAAGGATCTGTTATCAATGAGCAAGAGGCAGGAGCTCATTGTCAGGTTTAGTGTGACTCAAATCCTGATTGTTTCAGTGGGCTTGATAGAGATCATTGTGAGTGTGTGTATATACTTATGGTTGTGTTTGTTTATTTTATTTTTTTCACAGCATCTGGAATCAAGAGACCCATGGCATCTGAGGTGAGTTTTATATGATACAGTGGTTCTAAAACCTTAATTCTGGGATAGAAGGATACCTGTTTATAACATCCTTATTTTCCCCCTACTTGGGTCTTGGAATCTAGATAGGGTTCTCACATCTCTTTGGTAGGCTAGTAATTATACAACTTTACTTTTGTCACAGTTTATTATGAATATTAATAATAGCTCAGATTTATTGAACTTTTTTTTAATGTTTTAAATTTACTTATTTTATTTATTTATTTTTGGATCTGTTGGGTCTTCGTTGCTGTGCGCAGGCTCTCTCTAGTTGCAGCGAGTGGGGGCTACTCCTTGCTGCAGTGCGTGGACTTCTCAATGTGGTGGCCTCTTCCATCACAGAGCACGGGCTCCAGGCGTGGGGGCCTCAGCAGTTGCAGCATGCAGGCTCAGCAGTTGTGGCTCACGGGCTCCAGAGGGCAGGCTCAGCAGTTGTGGCGCACGGGCCCAGTTGTTCCGCGGCTGCAGGATCTTCCTGGACCAGGGCTTGAACCCTGCATTGGCAGGCGGACTCCCAACCACTGCGCCACCAGGGAAGACCCTGAGCCTTTTTTTAATGTACCAAAGAGTAAATAAGGTACCTAAGTGCTCTTTATAGGTATTCTTACTTAATCCTTCAAAGAGCCTCTATGAGTGTAGGTACTGTTGTTATCCATGTTTTATAGATGAAAAAGTGAAGATTAGAGGTTCTATAGCTTGCCCAAGGTCCTGTAATTAATAAGGTTAGGATTCAAAGCTAGTCTGACACTAAAGCTCGTTCTCTTGTTTTGCTGCTAATACCTCCTGACTGCGTAGCTTCAGTGAATGTGGCGAACTTCTTTTAACCGTACTGAAGCTGTTGATATTCTAAGTTTTTCTCTTTTGTGCAGAGTATCTTGTATTTGCTTAATTTTCTTCCCACAGAGTATTTCCCATTCCTCTTTTTACTTCTTGCATCTCTCCTGGGTTTTGTGACGGGACCTCAGAGTGCAGACCATTTTGGCGTAGGATTTTAGGCTTTTTTCTCAGAACATCTTCCAAGATCTGTCAGGTTATATACTGAGGGTTTTCTGGCACTAAGGGTCTTAGCAAGAAGAGTAGAACTTAAATATCAGGCCCTAAGATGGTAACATGCTATTTTCAGTAGTCTTTTTGCCTTCTGGCTTGTTAACTTGAGTATCGACATCATGAAGAATACCTTCATGTCTGTTGTGCTGGCATCTTGGCTGTGGAGAATAGCCTTCTAGCCTCTGCTCCACTGGTTTTACTTCTTCCTTTTTTCAGAGGCTGTGATGTATGTGAGTAGAAAACAAAGCCATACCACGTTCTCAGGAATGTCTTTGAGGCACTGAGGCCCTTTTCTTAGAGGACTCATCTTACTGCCACAGCCTCTTAATACTTGGGCTCGCAGTACTTGCATTTGCCAGTGGCTAGATCATTTCTGCTGGTGAATTCAGTTTGAGCAAATAGTGTTCAGGTTGGGTTGAATATTAGAGGGGTAGTAGTTTCTGAAAGAAAGCTGGGTCTGTGGAGCTCTACTTCTCTCTTGCTTTTGTAAACTGAGGGTCTTTCCTTTTTTCTGGGGCTGCTATTGCTTACTTCCCCTGTTTCTCCTTTTCTTTAATGATAATCATTTTAATTTTCCATATCATCTTTCTGAGAACCAAAGGTGAAATATGTGTCATTTGGAGTTTTCTTTGTGTTCTTTTAGTCAGTTTAGTTCTTTGGGGAGCAACACTATAGCTTTGTGTTTGCATGGGAGGGATCTTCTGAAGATTTTCTAAAACGTTCTTAACCTAAAAAGGGTGTGTTGCATGTTTTGTTTTTTTTGATTTACCATCGTGGTAGCTGTTTCGTGTGTTACATGGGAATCATGTACTAATCTTGACTCTTCTTATTCTAGGTGCCTTATGCCTCTAGCATGCCCATGAAGAAAATAGGCCACCGAGGTGTTGATTCCTCAGGAGAGACAACATATAAAAAGGTGTGTCTGGGTGAAACCCATTCATCTTACTCCAGGAAGGGATAGTTCTGTCTCCTTGATATTATTCTCCACATTCCATCCCATTTCTTGATACGCTAAACCTTTGCACAATAGCCATCATACAACTTGAACTTTTTTATTTTTTATAAATTTAATTAATTTATTTTATTTTTATTTATTTTTGGCTGCGTTGGGTCTTCGTTGCTGTGCGCGGCCTTTCCCTAGTTGCGGCGAGCGGGGGCCACTCTTCCGCTGTGGCGCGTGGGCCTCTCACTGCGGTGGCCTCTCCTGCTGTGGAGCATGGGCTCCAGGCGCATGGGCCCCAGCAGTTGTGGTGCGCGGCTCAGTAGCTGTAGCTCGCGGCTCCAGAGCGCAGGCTTGGTAGCTGTGGCACATGGGCACAGTTGCTCTGTGGCATGTGGGATCCTTCCGGACCAGGGCTCGAACCCGTGTCCCCTGCATTGGCAGGTGGATTCCCAACCACTGTGCCACCAGGGAAGCCCCGCAACTTGAACTTTAGAATTTACTTCACAAAGGGTAAATTATTTCCGGTCTGTATATATGGGTTTTGTTTTGTTTTATAAATTTATTTATTTTATCTTTGACTGCGTTGGCTCTTCGTTGCTGCACGCGGGCTTTCTCTAGTTGTGGCGAGTGGGAGCTACTCTTCGTTGCGGTGCGCAGGCTTCTTATTGCGGTGGTTTCTCTAGTTGCGGAACACGGGCTTTAGACGCGTGGGCTTCAGTAGTTGTGGCGCACAGGCTCAGTAGTTGTGGCTCGGGCTCTAGAGCACAGGCTCAGTAGTTGTGGCGCACAGGCTTAGTTGCTCGGCAGCATGTGGGATCTTCCCGGACCAGGGCTCGAACCCGTGTCCCCTGCATTGGCAGGCGGATTCTTAACCACTGTGCCACCAGGGAAGCCCTGTATATGTGTTTTTCGTTTTGTTTGTTTTTGTTTTTGTTTCTGGCTGTGTTGGGTCTTTGTTGCTGCTCGCCAGCTTTCTCTAGTTGCAGCGAGCAGGGGGCTACTCTTCGTTGCGGTGCATGGACTTCTCATTGTGGTGGCTTCTCTTGTTGCGGAGCATGGGCTCTAGGCGCACAGGCTTCAGTAGTTGTGGCACGTGGGCTCAGTAGTTGTGGCACACAGGCTTAGTTGCTCTGTGGCATGTGGGATCTTCCTGGACCAGGGATGGAACCCATGTACCCTGCATTGGCAGGCGGATTCTTAACCACTGTGCCACCAAGGAAGTCCCCATATATGTGTTTAAATGAGAATGTTCTTAATGAACAAATCTGGTGTTGTATGCTTTTTCACTGAGCTGAAGAAATTGTGTTTCCCTGTTAGATATAAACATGTAGTAAGCCCCCAAGGCCATTCTTACCTAGCTTTAGGGAACCATGTCTCTTGTGCTGGATGTACATAAAGTGAAGGCTGGATCCCATTCAGCTTGGTGATACAGAGATAGACAACAGGTCAAGAATTTTTCTTTGTGTGTGTGTATGTTTTGTTTTATTTTGTTTTTTGTCTGTGCTGGGTCTTAGTTGTGGTACGCAGAGTCTTCATTGCGGCATGCGGGATCTTTAGTTGCAGCATGTGGGTTTCTTAGTTGCGGCATACGGACTCTTAGTTGTGGCATGTGGACTCTTAATTGTGACATGCGGGCTCTTAGTTGTGGCGTGCAGGCTCTTAGTTGCGGCATGTGGACTCTCAGTTGTGGCATGCATGCAGGATCTAGTTCCCCGCCCAGGGATCGAACCTGGGCCCCCTGCATTGGGAGCATGGAATCTTACCCACTGGACCACCAGGGAAGTCCATGGGTTTTGTTTTTTTAAGATTGTAGTTTCATTTGGTGAATAGGGCCTAGAATACCTGATTTTGAGCTAGAGATATCAAATGGATTGGAAAGATAGTAGTAATAACCAAGAAGAGAAAATTGAACTGGTGAAGGGAAAACAGGAGAGAAGCATCCTGGAGTGACCCAATTCCCCAGTTCTGGACTAATTGGAGATGCTTAGGTTTCCTGGGGTACAGTGTTCAACCTCCTATTTGGCATCTATACCTTGTCTGGCCCATGTAAATTTTTCTTGTGTTTGTTCTCTGTCTTTATTGCATTGTCCGAAGTGATAGAGGTGGACTGACTCATTCTCAGTCAGGGACCTGACTCTCCCTGGGAATGGACTCTGAGGCCCATGTCAATTAAACAGACATTTATTGAGCTCTTTTTATGTGCTGAACACTGAGACAAAAAGATGAGTTTCTAGTCTAATTGGAGAGGCAAGCACTTAAAAAATTTGTTATAATTTTATTTATTTTTTTTAAATATTCTTATTTAAAAATTTTTTTTTAAGTGTTAAATTTTTTTGGCTGCGTTTGGTCTTCGTTGCTGTGCATGGGCTTTCTCTAGCTGTGGCAAGCAGGGGCTACTCTTCGTTGCAGTATGCAGGCTTCTCACTGCGGTGGCTCCTCTTGTTGCAGAGCACAGGCTCGAGGCGTGTGGGCTTCAGTAGTTGTGGTGCGCGGGCTCAGTAGTTGTGGTGCATGGGCTTAGTTGCTTCGTGGCATGTGAGATCTTCTTGGACCAGGGCTCAAACCCGTGTCCCCTGCATTGGCAGGTGGATTCTCAACCAGTGTGCCACCAGGGAAATCCCTATTCTTATTTTTAAAAATATTTATTTATTTGGCTGCATTGGGTGTTAGCTGTGGCACATGGTATGTTTCATTGTGGTGTGCAGGCGCTTCGTTGTGGCTCACGGGCTTCTCTCTAATTGTGGCACGTGGGCTTCAGAGCGCATGGGCTTAGTTGCCCCATGGCATGTGGGATCTTAGTTCCACAACCAGGGGTCGAACCCGCATCCCCTGCACTGGGAGGCGGATTCTTAACCACTGGACCACCAGGGAAGTCCCTAGTTATAATTTTAATGCCCAATGAGGACTAGGTAGAATATTGATACAAGTAATATTTGGTGAGGGTTGGGGGGATAAGGGAAATCACTTAGAACAAAACTGTCCAATAGAACTTTCTACAGTGATTGAAATGTGCTATATCTGTGTTATCCAGTGTGGTACCCACTAATCATACCTGAATATGGCTAGTAAGACTGAAGAAATGATTTTTAAATTAAATTAACTTTAATTTAAAATTAAATAGCTGAGTGTAGCTAGTAGCTACTATATTGGACAGCACAGAACTAGATAATACGACATTTTCCCATGACATTGAAATCCTGGATTGTAAGAGTGGGGCTCTTATATTTGTGTTTTGACCACAGTATGATAATTTTAAATCTAAATAGTTCTCTCAGAAATAATTTGAATCTTTCAGGCTTTCTTCTTCAGTCAGGAGCTTTTTTTGCCACTCAGTTGTCCTTGGAACGCCAGTCAGCCCTTGCCTTAGAGAACTGAACTTCAGTAGCTAGGCAGTGAATCAGAGTATCAGTTAATTTTAGTTACATTCTGTATCAGATGAATAAAATGTTTGGAGGACTCCATATACTCTGGGGGCAGGAACCTTTGGAGTGAGACCTAGGATTGTTCTCTCAGTACAACGTATCTTCCAGATATAGATGTGAATAGGAGGGAACACCTTGTTTAGAGAGCCCCCACTTTGCTATTCTGTATCTTCATGCTCTTCCAATCTTTGCAGGCTTAATTGCCATGTAGAGTGTGGGGATGGGGAAACTGGATTGCCCCAGTTTAGTCTGAACTACTAGATAGGCATTTGCTCTCCCGTGTTCCTTCTGGTTCTTCTGAGTTTTTATTGCTATGATCAGATTTAATACTAGAAACTTTCCTCTTGTTTCTCTTGTTTCTTAGACAACCTCGTCAGCTTTAAAAGGTGCCATCCAGTTAGGCATTACTCACACTGTGGGGAGCCTGAGTACCAAACCAGAGCGGGATGTCCTCATGCAAGACTTCTATGTGGTGGAGAGTATCTTCTTCCCGAGGTACAGAGGTTAATGTGCAGGGGAATGTCCTAGAAAATGTGGCTTTTTTATATCATCATCAGGGCATTTTAGGGTTCATGTCTAATTTAGGCATGCATCCAATCCTTAACCTGATTTTAATCAGGGTGATATGGGGACTGGAGAATTTGAAGAGCACATGCTCTCCTTTGGATGTTTCCATGAGCCTCCGGCCTGTGGACTGAGCCCTAAAAAACAATTTAGTGCATCGGGAGGAGGTAATATGATTCCCTGTGCCCATGTCTTAATCCCCGTGTTGTGCCTTGTCCCATTATGTAACTGACTCATCCAGTCCCTTTGGTTCTCTCAGGAGGGGGATGTATTGACCTGCCTCTGGGTGACTGAGTGTCTTTCCAGGGTGTGGACTCCCTAAATGACAGGAACTGGTAAGTTATGGCTTCTTCTGTTCAACCCCACAGTGAAGGGAGCAACCTGACTCCTGCTCATCACTACAATGACTTTCGGTTCAAGACCTATGCACCTGTTGCCTTCCGCTACTTTCGGGAGTTATTTGGTATCCGCCCTGATGATTACTTGGTAAGCTTCCAGATTTCAGGACCCTGGGACTCCAGTATCAGAGGGATACTTCCAAAGGGAGACCCTCTCTCCACACTCTTGCTCTAGTTTTTCTTTAGAATTGCATCTGTAGTTGATTTCTGGTTGGGCATGCCCTTGTATCTCTGAACCTCTTGCTCTCTTTTCTCTGGGCCCAGTACTCCCTCTGCAATGAGCCGCTGATTGAACTCTGCAACTCTGGAGCTAGTGGTTCCCTCTTCTATGTGTCCAGCGATGATGAATTCATCATTAAAACAGTCCAGCACAAAGAGGCGGAGTTTCTGCAGAAGCTGCTTCCAGGATACTACATGGTAAGAGGACCAGGAGCACTGGCTGCCTGAGCTGCCCACTCCACTCCACTGGGGAGGCTGCCATCAGGGGGACAAAACAATGTCAGCCCTTCTGTCGTAGGAATGTAGTTCATCTTTGTGCTTTTCCCATCTCTTTTGTCTCTCTGTGGCTAAAGGAGGTTTTGTTTATCTGTCCTATTTTAAGTGTTTTTAGCTTAGACCCTGCTACCCAACGACAAGATTCAATGATGATTAAAAAAAAATTTTTTTTTATTGGAGTATAGTTGATTTACAGTGTTTCGTTTCTGCTGTACAGGAAGCAAAGTGAGTCAGTTATACATGCACATATATCCACTTTTTTTAGATTCTATTCCCATATTACAGAGTATTGAATAGAGTTCCCTGTGCTATTCAGTAGGTTCTTATTAATTATCCGTTCTGTGTATAGTACTGTGTGTATGTCAATCCCAGTCTCCCAGTTTACCCCCTGCCTTTTCCCCCCAGTAACCACAAGTTTGTTTTCTACATCAGTGACTCAACTTCTGTTTTGTAAATAGGTTCATGTGTACCATTTTTAAAATTCCACATATAAGTGATAATATATGATATTTATTTTTCGCTTTCTGACTTACTTTCACTCAGTATGACAATCTCTAGGTCCATCCATGTCGCTGCAAATGGGATTATTTCATTCCTTTTTATGGCTGAGTAATATTCCATTGTATATATGTACCACATCTTTATCCATTCCTCTGTTGATGGACATTTAGGTTGCTTCCATGTCCTGGCTGTTGTAAATAGGGCTGCAAAGAACACTGAACAGGAGTGGAATCGCTGGATCATATGGTAGCTCTAGTTTTAGTTTTTTAAGGCATCTCCATGCTGTTCTCCATAGTGGCTGTACATTCCCACCAACAGTGTAGGAGGGTTCCCTTTTCTTCACACCCTCTCCAGCATTTATTGTTTGTAGATTTTTTTTTTTTTTGCGGTACTTGGGCCTCTCACTGTTGTGGCCTCTCCCGATGCGGAGCACAGGCTCCGGATGCGCAGACTCAGCAGCCATGGCTCATGGGCCCAGCCGCTCCATGGCATGTGGGATCTTCGTGGACCGGGGCACGAACCCGTGTCCCCTGCATCGGCAGGCGGACTCGCAACCACTGCGCCACCAGGGAAGCCCGTTTGTAGATTTTTTGATGATGGCCATTCTGACCAGTGTGAGGTGATACCTCATTGTAGTTTTGATTTGCATTTCTCTAATAATTAGTGATGTTGAGCATCTTTTCATGTGCTTTTTGGCCATCTGTATATATTCTTTGGAGAAATGTCTATTTATATCTTCTACCTTTATTTTTTTTTACATCTTTATTAGAGTATAATTGCTTTACAATGGTGTGCTAGTTTCTGCTTTATAACAAAGTGAATCAGTTATACATATACATATGTTCCCATATCTCTTCCCTCTTGCGTCTCCCTCCCTCCCACCTTCCCTATCCCACCCCTCTAGGTGGTCACAAAGCACTGAGCTGATCTCCCTGTGCTATGCGGCTGCTTCCCACTAGCTATCTACCTTACGTTTGGTAGTGTATATATGTCCATGCCTCTCTCTTGCTTTGTCACAGCTTACCCTTCCCCCTCCCCATATCCTCAAGTCCATTCTCTAGTAGGTCTGTGTCTTTATTCCTGTCTTACCCTTAGGTTCTTCATGACATTTTTTTTTCTTAAATTCCATATATATGTGTTAGCATACGGTATTTGTCTTTCTCTTTCTGACTTACTTCACTCTGTATGACAGACTCTAGGTCCATCCACCTCATTACAAATAGCTCAATTTCGTTTCTTTTTATGGCTGAGTAATATTCCATTGTATATATGTGCCACATCTTCTTTAATATTCATCTGTCGATGGACACTTCGGTAATTTCCATGTCCTGGCTATTGTAAATAGAGCTGCAATGAACATTTCGGTACATGACTCTATGGTTTTCTCAGGGTATATGCCCAGTAGTGGGATTGCTGGGTCGTATGGTAGTTCTATTTGTAGTTCTTTAAGGAACCTCCATACTGTTCTCCATAGTGGCTGTATCAATTAACATTCCCACCAGCAGTGCAAGAGTGTTCCCTTTTCTCCACACCCTGTCCAGCACTTACTGTTTCTAGATTTTTTGATGATGGCCATTCTGACCGGTGTGTGATGATATCTCATTGTAGTTTTGATTTGCATTTCTCTAATGATTAATGCTGTTGAGCATTCTTTCATGTGTTTGTTGGCAGTCTGTATATCTTCTTTGGAGAGATGTCTATTTAGGTCTTCTGCCCATTTTTGGATTGGGTTGTTTGTTTTTTTGTTATTGAGCTGCATGAACTGCTTATAAATTTTGGAGATTAATCCTTTGTCAGTTGCTTCATTTGCAAATATTTTCTCCCATTCTGAGGGTTGTCTTTTGGTCTTGTTTATGGTTTCCTTTGCTGTGCAAAAGCTTTTAAGTTTCATTAGGTCCCATTTGTTTATTTTTGTTTTTATTTCCATTTCTCTAGGAGGTGGGTCAAAAAGGATCTTGCTGTGATTTATGTCATAGAGTGTTCTGCCTATGTTTTCCTCTAAGAGTTTGATAGTTTCTGGCCTTACATTTAGGGCTTTAATCCATTTTGAGCTTATTTTTGTGTATGGTGTTAGGGAGTGATCTAATCTCATACTTTTACATGTACCTGTCCAGTTTTCCCAGCACAACTTATTGAAGAGGCTGTCCTTGCTCCACTGTACATTCCTGCCTCTTTTATCAAAGATAAGGTGTCCATATGTGCGTGGGTTTATCTCTGGGCTTTCTATCCTGTTCCATTGATCTATCTTTCTGTTTTTGTGCCAGTACCATACTGTCTTGATTACTGTAGCTTTGTAGTATAGTCTGAAGTCAGGGAGCCTGATTCCTCCAGCTCCGTTTTTCTTTCTCAAGATTGCTTTGGCTATTCGGGGTATTTTGTGTTTCCATACAAATTGTGAAATTTTTTGTTCTAGTTCTGTGAAAAATGCCAGTGGTAGTTTGATAGGGATTGCATTGAATCTGTAGATTGCTTTGGGTAGTAGAGTCATTTTCACAATGTTCATTCTTCCAATCCAAGAACATGGTATATCTCTCCATCTATTTGTATCATCTTTAATTTCTTTCATTGGTGTCTTATACTTTTCTGCATACAGGTCTTTTGTCTGCTTAGGTAGGTTTATTCCTAGATATTTTATTGTTTTTGTTGTAATGGTAAATGGGAATGTTTTCTTGATTTCACTTTCAGATTTTTCATCATTAGTGTATAGGAATGCCAGAGATTTCTGTGCATTAATTTTGTATCCTGCTACTTTACCAAATTCATTGATTAGCTCTAGTAGTTTTCTGGTAGCATCTTTAGGATTCTCCTTGTATAGTATCATGTCATCTGCAAACAGTGACAGCTTTACTTCTTCTTTTCTGACTTGGATTCCTTTTATTTCCTTTTCTTCTCTGATTGCTGTGGCTAAAACTTTCAAAACTATGTTGAATAAGAGTGGTGAGAGTGGGCAACCTTGTCTTCTTCCTGATCTTAGTGGAAATGCTTTCAGTTTTTTTTTTTTTTTTTTTTTTGCTTTCAGTTTTTCACCATTGAGGACAATGTTGGCTGTGGATTTGTCATATATGGCCTTTATTATGTTGAGGAAATTTCCCTCTATGCCAACTTTCTGCAGGGTTTATATCATAAATGGGTGTTGAATTTTGTCGAAAGCTTTCTCTGCATCTATTGAGATGATCATATGTTTTTTCTCCTTCAGTTTGTTAATATGGTTTATCACATTGATTTGCGTATATTAAAGAATCCTTGCATTCCTGGAATAAACCCCACTTGATCATGGTGTATGATCCTTTTAATGTGCTGTTGGATTCTGTTTGCTAGTATTTTGTTGAGGATTTTTGCATCTATGTTCATCAGTGATATTGGCCTGTAGTTTTCTTTCTTTGTGACATCCTTGTGTGGTTTTGGTATCAGGGTGATGGTGGCCTCGCAGAATGAGTTTGGGAGTGTTCCTCCCTCTGTTGTATTTTGGAAGAGTTTGAGAAGGATAGGTGTTAGCTCTTCTCTAAATGTTTGATAGACTTTGCCTGTGAAGCCATCTGGTCTTGGGCTTTTGTTTGTTGGAAGATTTTTAATCACAGTTTCAATTTCAGTGCTTGTGATTGGACTGTTCATATTTTCTATTTCTTCCTGATTCAGTCTTGGCAGGTTGTACATTTCTAAGAATTTGGCCATTTCTTCCAGGTTGTCCATTTTATTGGCATAGAGTTGCTTGTAGTAATCTCTCATGATCTTTTGTATTTCTGCAGTGTCAGTTGTTAACTTCTCCTTTTTTATTTCTAATTCTATTGATTTGAGTCTTCTCCCTTTTTTTTCTTGATGAGTCTGGCTAATGGTTTATCAATTTTGTTTATCTTCTCAAAGAACCAGGACTTTTAGTTTTATTGATCTTTGCTATCGTTTCCTTCTTTTCTTTTTCATTTATTTCTGATCTGATTTTTATGATTTCTTTCCTTCTGCTAACTTTGGGGTTTTTTTGTTCTTCTTTCTCTAATTGCTTTAGGTGCAAGGTTAGGTTATTTATTTGAGATGTTTCCTGTTTCTTAAGGTAGGATTGTATTGCTATAAACTTCCCTCTTAGAACTGCTTTGGCTGCATCCCATAGATTTTGGGTCATCGTGTCTCCATTGTCATTTGTTTCTAGGTATTTTTATTTCCTCTTTGATTTCTTCACTGATCACTTCGTTATTAAGTAGTGTATTGTTTAGCCTCCATGTGTTTGTATTTTTTACAGGTTTTTTCCTGTAATTGATATCTAGTCTCATAGTGTTGTGGTCGGAAAAGATACTTGATACAATTTCAGTTTTCTTAAATTTACCAAGGCTTGATTTGTGACCCAAGATATGATCTATTCTGGAGAATGGTCCATGAGCACTTGAGAAAAATGTATATTCTGTTGTTTTTGGATGGAATGTCCTATAAATATCAATTAAGTCCATCTTGTTTAATGTATCATTTAAAGCTTGTGTTTCCTTATTTATTTTCATTTTGGATGATCTGTCCATTGGTGAAAGTGGGGTGTTAAAGTCCCCTACTATGAATGTGTTACTGTTGATTTCCCCTTTTATGGCTGTTAGTATTTGCCTTATGTATTGAGGTGCTCCTATGTTGGGTGCATAAATATTTACAACTGTTATATTTTCTTCTTGGATCGATCCCTTGATCATTATGTAGTGTCCTTCTTTGTCTCTTCTAATAGTCTTTATTTTAAAGTCTATTTTGTCTGATATGAGAATTGCTACTCCAGCTTTCTTTTGGTTTCCATTCGTGTGAAATATCTTTTTCCATCCCCTTACTTTCAGTCTGTATGTGTCTCTAGGTTTGAAGTGGGTCTCTTGTAGACAGCAAATATATGCGTCTTGTTTTTGTATCCATTCAGCTAATCTGTGTCTTTTGGTGGGAGCATTTAGTCCATTTACATTTAAGGTAATTATCGATATGTATGTTCCTATTCCCATTTTCTTAATTGTTTTGGGTTCGTTGTTGTAGGTCTTTTCCTTCTCTTGTGTTTCCTGCCTAGAGAAGTTCCTTTAGCAGTTGTTGTAAAGATGGTTTGGTGGTGCTGAACTCTCTCAGCTTTTGCTTGTCTGTAAAGGTTTTAATTTCTCCATCAAATCTGAATGAGATCCTTGCTGGGTAGAGTAATCTTGGTTGCAGGTTTTTCTCCTTCATCATTTCAAATATGTCCTGCCAGTCCCTTCTGGCTTGCAGAGTTTCTGCTGAAAGATCAGCTGTTAACCTTATGGGGATTCCCTTGTGTGTTATTTGTTGTTTTTCCCTTGCTGCTTTTTTTTTTTTTTTTTTATAAATTTATTTTATTTATTTATTTTTGGCTGTGTTGGGTTTTCATTGCTGCTCTCTGGCTTTTCTCCAGTTGCGGTGAGCGGGGGCTACTTTTCGTTGCGGTGCGCAGGCTTCTCATTGCGGTGGCTTCTTTTGTTGTCGAGTACGGGCTCTAGGCACGCAGACTCAGTAGTTGTGGCGCACAAGCTTAGTTGCTCCACGGCATGTGGGATCTTCCCCGACCAGGGCTCGAACCCGTGTCCCCTGCATTGGCAGGTGGATTCTTAACCACTGAGCCATCAGGGAAGCCCTCCCTTGCTGCTTTTAATATGCTTTCTTTGTATTTAATTTTTGACAGTTTGATTAATATGTGTCTTGGCGTATTTCTCCTTGAATTTATCCTGTATGGGACTCTCTGTGCTTCCTGGACTTGATTAACTATTTCCTTTCCCATATTAGGGAAGTTTTCAACTATAATCTCTTCAAATATTTTCTCAGTCCCTTTCTTTTTCTCTTCTTCTTCTGGAACCCCTATAATTCGAATGTTTGTGTGTTTAATGTTGTCCCAGAGGTCTCTGAGACTGTCCTCAGTTCTTTTCATTCTTTTTTCTTTATTCTGCTCTGCAGTAGTTATTTCCACTATTTTATCTTCCAGGTCACTTACCTGTTCTTCTGCCTCGGTTATTCTGCTATTGATCCCATCTAGAGTATTTTTTATTTCATTTATTGTGTTGTTCATCATTGTTTGTTTCATCTTTAGTTCTTCTAGGTCCTTGTTAAATGTTTCTTGCATTTTGTCTATTCTAGTTCCAAGATTTTGGATCATCTTTACTATCATTCTGAATTCTTTTTCAGGTAGACTGCCTATTTCCTCTTCATTTGTTAGGTCTGGTGGGTTTTTATCTTGCTCCTTCATCTGCTGTGTGTTTTTCTGTCTTCTCATTTTGCTTATCTTACTGTGTTTGGGGTCTCCTTTTTGCAGGCTGCAGGTTCGTAGTTCCCGTTGTTTTTGGTGTCTGGCCCCACAGTGGCTAAGGTTGTTCAGTGGGTTGTGTAGGCTTCCTGGTGGAGGGGACTAGTGCCTGTGTTCTGGTGGATGAGGCTGGGTCTTGTCTTTCTGGTGGGCAGGTCCACGTTTGGTGGTGTGTTTTGGGGTGTCTGTGGACTTATTATGATTTTAGGCAGTCTCTCTGCTAATGGGTGGGGTTGTGTTCCTGTCTTGCTAGTTGTTTGGCATAGGATGTCCAGCACTGTAGCTTGCTGGTCGTTGAGTGAAGCTGGGTGCTGGCGTTGAGATGGAGATCTCTGGGAGATTTTTGCCATTTGATATTATGTGGAGCTGGGAGGCCTCTTGTGGCCCAGTGTCTTGAAGTTGGCTCTCCCACCTCAGAGGCACAGCACTGACTCCTGGCTGCAGCACCAAAAGCCTTTCATCCACACGGCTCAGAATAAAAGGGAGAAAAGTAGAAAGAAAGAATTAGTAGAAGAAGAATGAAAGAGAGAGAGAGAGAGGGAGGGAGGGAGGGAGGAAGGAAGGAGGGAAGGAGGGAAGGAAGGAAAAAAGAAAGAAGATAAAGTAAAATAAAATAAAGTAAGATAAAATATAATAATTATTAAAATAAAAAAATAATTACTAAGAAAAAATTTTTTAAAAAAACAGACGGATAGAACCCTAGGACAAATGGTGGAAGCAAAGCTATATAGACAAAATCTCACACAGAAGTGTACACATACACACTCACAAAAAGAGGAAAAGGGGGAAAAAATCATAAATCTTGCTCTCAAAGTCCACCTCCTCAATTTGGGATGATTCGTTGTCTAAAGGAGGAAAGGAAAGAAAGAAAGAAAGAAGATAAAGTAAAATAAAATAAAGTTATTAAAAGAAAAAATAATTATTAAGAAAAAAATTGAAAAACAAAAAAAAAACGGACGGTTAGAACCCTGGGACTAATGGTGGAAGCAAAGCTATACAGACAAAATCTCACACAGAAGCTTACACGTACACACTCATTAAAAGAGGAAAAGGGGAAAAAATCATAAATCTTAGTCTCAAAGTTCACCTCCTCAGTTTGGGATGATTCGTTGTCTATTCATGTATTCCACAGATGCAGGGTACATCAAGTTGATTGTGGAGCTTTAATCTGCTGCTTCTGAGGCTGCTGGGAGAGATTTCCCTTTCTCTTCTTTATCTCACAGCTCCCAGGGGCTCAGCTTTGGATTTGGCCCCACCTCTGCGTGTAGGTCTCCGGAGGGCGTCTGTTCTTCACTCAGACAGGACGGGGTTAAAGGAGCCACTGACTGGGGGCTCTGGCTCACTCAGGTGGGGGGGAGGGAGGGGCACGGAGTGGGGGCGAGACTGCGGAGGCAGAGGCCAGCGTGACGTTGCACCAGCCTGAGGCGTGCCGTGCGTTCTCCCGGGGGAGTTGTCCCTGGATCCCGGGACCCTGGTCGTGGCTGACTGCACAGGCTCCCTGTAAGGGGGGTGTGGATAGTGACCTGTGCTCGCACACAGGCTTCTTGGTGGCGGCAGCAGCAGCCTTAGCGTCTCATGCCCGTCTCTGGGGTCCGGGCTTTTAGCTGTGGCTCGCGCCCATCTCTGGAGCTCCTTTTTTTTTTTTCTGGAGCTCCTTTAAGCAGCGTTCTTAATCCCCTCTCCTCACGCACCAGGAAACAAAAGAGGGAAGAAAAAGTCTCTTGCCTCTTTGGCAGGTCCAGACTTTTCGCCGGACTCCCTCCCGGCCCCCCCCGTGGTGCACTAACCCGTTCAGGCTGTGTTCACGCCGCCAACCCCAGTCCTCTCCCGGCGCTCCGACCGAAGCCCGAGCCTCAGCTCCCAGCCCTGTCCGCCCCGGCGGGTGAGCAGACAAGTCTCTCGGGCTGGTGAGTACTAGTCGGCACCGATCCTCTGTGCGGGAATCTCTCCCCGCTTTGACCTCCGCATCCCTGTTGCTGTGCTCTCCTCCGCGGCTCCGAAGCTTTCCCGCTCCGCCACCCGCAGTCTCCACCTGCAAAGGGGCTTCCTAGTGTGTGGAAACCTTTCCTCCTTCACAGCTCCCTCCCACTGGTGCCGGTCCCATTCCTATTCTTTTGTCTCTGTTTATTCTTTTTTCTTTTGCCCTACCCCGGTATGTGGGGGGTTTCTTGCCTTTTGGGAGGTCTGCGGTCTTCTGCCAGTGTTCAGTTGGTGTTCTGTAGGAGTTGTTCCACATGTAGATGTATTTCTGGTGTATCTGTGGGGAGGAAGGTGATCTCCACGTCTTACTCTTCCGCCATCTTCGAAAGAAGTCCCCATTTTTTGATTGGGTTTTTTTTTTTTTTCTGATATTGAGCTGCATGAGCTGTTTGTATATTTTAGAGAAAAATCACTTGTCGGTCACTTCATTTGCAAATATTTTCTCCCATATTTTGGGCTTTCTCTTCATTTTGTTGATGGTTTCCTTTGCTGTGCAAAAGCTTCTAAGTTTAATTAGGTCCCATTTGTTTATTTTTGTTTTTCTTCAATGATGATTCTGCTTTCCATTCTTAGTCCAGCTCCTAGAGTAGAGTATGAGGTTGGTTACTTCCCTTGATAATACTGTATTTTTTCTTACTCTGACTGATACCTCTTGGAGGTTCTGGAGAAGTTAGGGAACTCTTCTTTGCCTCCTTTCATACTCACAAGAATATACTATACAGAAGGCTAAGCATTAAGTCTTTTTCAGTGCTGTCTTCTCTTAAACCTCTCTGAAGGAATATGTTCATCATATGTTTAGTATCCTGACTGCTTACTGTATTGTAGGCCTTCCACTCGGCTTGGTGGTGAGCTCATTATTGAGATAGATACATTGGGAAATTTTAAACAAATGTAATGTGGGCTTATGGGCAGATTGTATCTGAATCCCATGTAACAGACAAAGGAAGGGGGGTGACAGCTTTTGCCCTTGAGTTTTATTGAAAATCAGCTAATTTGCTCTTCTACTTCTTTTTACTTTCTTGTCCTCAGAACCTCAACCAGAACCCTCGGACTTTGCTGCCTAAGTTCTATGGACTGTACTGTGTGCAGGCAGGTGGTAAGAACATTCGAATTGTAGTGATGAACAATCTCTTACCACGGTCAGTCAAGATGCATATCAAATATGACCTCAAGGGCTCAACCTACAAAAGGCGGGCTTCCCAAAAAGAGCGAGAGAAACCTCTCCCCACCCTTAAAGACCTGGACTTCTTACAAGACATCCCTGATGGTCTCTTTTTGGATGCTGATATGTACAATGCTCTGTGCAAGACCCTGCAGCGCGACTGTTTGGTGAGTTTGTCACATTTCCTTCTCTCTCAGGCACCGGAAATCTCAGTCTGTAAAACAGCTTGGTCGTTCTTAGGCATCTAATCTGTGGGAGATGGGACTCTGTTCCTTAGCTCCATCTGTGCCAGACTTCATTTAAAATAACTTTTATATTAGATCCTTTATGCCTTTACATTTTTACTTTCTCCCCGTTTGTCTAACTCCCCTCCCGTCTTTTTTTTCTCTACCTGCTACCTGTCCTGGGCCTCATAAGCATACATTCTCCTTATTTTCATACCAGCACCATCATGGCTCAGTTTTTGATCCTGTCTGCCAAATCCAAATTTATATCTTAGAAGCTGAGTGCTGCTGAAAAAAATCACACAACTGTGTATACTGGCATCTCTACAGATTTATGATATCCACCCCTACCTGGGCCCTCAGTATTCCTCATCAATCCATTTCCTGTTCCTCCCAGAGATTGCACATGATTGGCACTCTCTTCAAACAGGTTTCTGACTCTTATCCCCCCAGCCTTGTTTCTCAACAAACTACCTCAACTTTCTATTCTGTACCATCCCTTTGTCCTGCCCCCATCATCACTTTATAAATGGATCTACACTTAACCATCCTTAATCTATATTTTCTTCCCAACTTGGTCGATTATTCCAGGTCAGTCCCTTTTGTGACCTAGATCCATTTCCTCCTGTTTCTCTAGGATCCTGCTTCATCACTTACTTCCTTTCCCACCTCTGGCTTCAGCCTCAACTGACTATTTTCTATCTATATACAAACAAGTTTATCTCTTTTTTATTTTAAGATTAAGAGAATGTTTTTCAATGTCTTCATTTAATGATGCCTCCATTTCTCTTTTCCCTTTCTCTTCTCCTATTCCTGCCTCAACCCACCGTGTCCTGGCTTTTGCTCTCACCACTTCAATTGAACTGCTCTCTCCAATGACCACGTAGATGCCGAATAGAGAGTACTTCTCAGTCCTTCCTTGAATTTTCTGCAGTGTTTGACAGTTGATTGATTCCACTTTCTTTTTTTTTTTGTTTTTTTTGCGGTACGCGGGCCTCTCACTGCTGTGGCCTCTCCCATTGCGGAGTGCAGGCTTAGCGGCCATGGCTCACGGGCCCAGCCGCTCCACGGCAAGTGGGATCTTCCCGGACCGGGGCACGAACCCGTGTCCCCTGCATTGGCAGGTGGACTCTCAACCACTGCACCACCAGAGAAGCCCTGATTCCACTTTCTTGACATCTGTTGGTTTTTGTGACATCTTTCCCTACTGATTTTTCCACCTTTTTTTTTTTTTTTGGCAAACTGCTTTTGTAGGATTGTCATCTTCTATTCAGTCCATGCTGTTATCCATCCTTGCCTTTCTTTGCTTACTCTGCATCTACTTCCAGGATAATGCCTATTTTAGTTTGGCTCTTTTGGTTGTGAGGACTGGAGACTTGGTGGAGCAGAGAGGTTTTTCAAACCACACATAAGAATCAGTCCTGGGCTTCCCTGGTGGCTCAGTGGTTGAGAGTCCGCCTGCCGATGCAGGGGACACAGGTTTGTGCCCCGGTCTGGGAGGATCCCACATGCCGTGGAGTGGCTGGGCCCGTTAGCCATGGCCTCTGGGCCTGTGCGTCGGAGCCTGTGCTCCACGGCGGGAGAGGCCAAGAATCAGTCCTGAACTCTCTTTATCCCTTACTCTATCCACCTACCAAAACCCCCAAAGTGAGCTGCTGGAACTGGTGGAAATATACAAGGTTGAGAACTGTAGGAGACAATCCAGGCTCCTTAATATGACACATCAGACCTGTCATTGTCTTGCCCCTACCGTCCTCTCTCTCGTGCCAAACACCTAGCCTTTGCATTTTATGTTCTAGCAACACCAAATTATACCTCCCTGCATGTAGCCTGCTGTTTCATGCTTGCAGGCCTTGGCATTCTTCTTTCCTTCCTTTATTTACTTGCATTTATTTTCTCTCTAATCGATCCCTCATAAGCCTATTTATGTATGTCTCTGTAGTATTCCTCAATCATGTATGCAATTCCATTGTTACACATAGTAGACTGTATTGTATTTATTTTTACATTAGTTTCCCTTTCTAAATTATAATATCCATGAGGACAGAAGCTCTCTTACGTATCTTTGTATCCACATAAGCAGGCACAGTGCCTACAGATGGTAAGGATTCAGCAAATAATGAACTGAAGTGAAGCTGGCCATATAAGGACCTGCCACAGATCTGCTCTGTCACAAAGTTTACTTTTACCAGACCCTCCTTGTGGATTTTTTTAGAGCTCAAATATGTGTTTCTTCTTTCATTGAGAATATAATGCTCTTTTCATGAAGAGATACAAGGAAAGAACAGACAAAGAGGATCTTGTGGGCTAGGCCGTGGCCTAATTTGTATGTACTCTGGTGAAGGAAAGCTGAAGGGATATCAGTGAAGGGTGACCAGAGGAGGTCAATGTACTGTTCTCCAAGGAGTAGGAGGAGCAAAGGCTGATCCTGTGGTTATAGCTCTGGAGGTTCGCTATCAAAAACAGTTAGATCAGGAAAGCTGTGAGATCCTGAAAAAAGATTCTCATACCTCCCAAGGCTCAGATCATGTTTTTTCCTTCCATTAGGTGCTGCAGAGCTTCAAGATAATGGACTATAGCCTCCTGGTGTCAATCCATAACATAGATTATGCACAACGAGAGCCTTTAGGCAATGAAGCACAATATGCAACTGACACTCGCAGACCAGCCCCCCAAAAGGCTCTCTATTCCACAGCCATGGAATCTATCCAGGGCGAGGCTCGACGAGGTGGCACCATGGAGACTGAGGACCAGTGAGTGGACTCGGGCACTGGGAAGGAGTGCATAGGCTCAGAGCACTATTTTCTTGAGGGAGGGACGCAGCTTCTGAGAAGGAGTAGCCTTTATTCAGTAGTTAAGTCAATAGCTTTAATGCTTACAGAACTATAGGATGAGCTTTCCTAAGAATGTAAAAGGAAAGGAAGATGTCTTAAATTTGGGATTTGTACATCTGGGAAGGAGAACTATTCAAAATTAAGAGACTTTTTTTTTTTGGAATTTTAAAAATTTATTTATTTATTTTAAAACAAACATATAATTTCTTTTTTTTGTTATTTTATTTTATTTTTATTTTATTTATTTTTTATTTTTGGTTGCACCGAGTCTCAGTTGTGGCAGGCAGGCTCCTGAGTTGCAGCTTGATGGCTCCTTAGTTGCGGTTCACTGGCTCCTTTAGTTGCGGCACGTGTGCTCCTTAGTTGCGGCTGGTGGGCTCCTTAGTTTTGGCATGCAAACTCTTAGTTGAGGCATGCATGTGGGATCTAGTTCCCTGACCAGGGATCGAACCCACGTCCTCTGCATTGGAAGGCAGATTCTTAACCACTGTGCCACCAGGGAAGTCCCAAGACTTTTTTTTTTTAATTTTTGGCTGCGTTTGGTCTTCGTTGCTGCGTGCAGGCTTTCTCTACTTGTGGCGAATGGGGGCTACTCTTCGTTGCGGTGCACAGGCTTCTCATTGCGGTGGCTTCTCTTGTTGTGGAGCACCGGCTCTAGGTGTGTGGTCTTCAGTAGTTGCAGCACGCAGGCTCAGTAGTTGCGGCATGCGGGCCCCCAGAATGCATGGGCCTCAGTAGTTGTGGCACGTGGGCTCAGTAGTTGTGGCTCATGGGCTCTAGAGTGTAAGCTCAGTAGTTGTGGCACATGGGCTTAGTTGCTCCGCAGCATGTGGGATCTTCCCAGACTAGGGATCGAACCCATGTTCCCTGCGTTGGCAGGCAGTTTCTTAACTACTGTGCCACCAGGGAAGTCCAAGACTTTTTAAAAAATGTTCACTCAGAGTCTTAGATGCACGCCTGCAAATTATATTAGAACTTTATCAAAAACAATTTATTATAGACTTCTTTATGGAAGGCGTCTTTGTTACCATCATGGATCGAGGAAGTGTAGTTACTAAAGTATCAAATGTCTTTTAAGTGGTTTCATTTTAAAGTATTCTTTACCATGACTCTCCAGAAGAGTGTCTCAGTGGGCATAAATTAAAATATGAAAGTACTGGGGAGGAATTCCTGGGCGGTCCAGTGGTTAGGACTTTGTGCTTTCACTGCCGAGAGCCCCTGTTCGATCCTTGATCAGGGAACTAAGATCCCACAAGCCTTGCAGTGCAGCCAAAAAAAAAAAAAAAGAGTAGAGTACTAAGAAAGTTTAGAGTTAATTGGGAGAGTATTCCTAAAATTGCTGAGTAGGGGTGATTTTTAGATTCTCTTCCATGGATTTGGGGTGGGAGAGGCAGGCAGGTGAGATTTGGAGAGAAAGAGGTTACAATACATAAGCCAAAGTGGGTGGGGCTGGGCGAAGTCTCTTGCTCTTCCCCAGCTTATGGAAGATGGGACTTCTAACTATGCTTAGGTCTCAGTTACATGTCCTGATCTGATTTGAGGTTAGCAGAAGCCTCTGCCTGCTAGACAAAAGATTTTCTTACTCTTTCCTTCTTGTCTTCCCCAGTATGGGTGGCATCCCGGCCCGGAATAGTAAAGGGGAAAGGCTGCTGCTTTATATTGGGATCATTGACATTCTTCAATCTTACAGGTGAGGAGCATATAGATCCTAGGGGTAGAGTGGATGTGGATTTACTCACATAGCTGTTTTAGATGGGTGTCACCAAATTCTTCCTGAAGCAAGAAGAGTAAGTTGCAGTCTGGCTGCTTGCTTCATTGGGTTTCAGATGGTTTTTTATTTCCTGATTATGCCTGTCTGTTGGCTTCCTTATCCCACCATCTCCCCAAACATAGCATACACCTCTGTGGAAAGCTGAGTCAGTCCTTAGAAGCACCAGGGTAGAAACGCCATCTCTCTGGCATTTTGTGGAAGACCTGTGACATGAGTCATACTCCACATTAGGATACAGCTGGAAACACATCCCTCCTTTCCATGGAGGAAAAACAAGAGGATCACTGTGTTCTGTGAAAAGCATTAGCCTGTGGAATTCAGGCAGTGGTGTGGTAGTGAAGGAAGAGCTGGAAATGTTAGACCCCAGTTTTGCTCCTGTAAGGTTTCAGGTACTAATGAGGACTGGACAGTACTTGACCCCCTTCCAGGTTTGCCCATCTGTCCCTCCAGCTCCCCTTTTACAATAAATATTCTTGTCCCTGACTTGCCGGGACATATTAACTACCCCTTTCTGAGGGGGGCAATAATCGACTTATCTAGAAACAGCTTCGATCTCCATGTGGAATAAGCACTACCTTGTCTGTTCTTTGGAAAGCCAGCATAATAGTGGGGGTGCTTTCCCGGTCTCTCTCTTTGCTACTGCGATTGCTCTTTTAACTCTGTAAAGTAGAAAACTATAAGGTCATTCGTTTAATGTTGAATGCATGATATACATTTTTCTTGTCAGGTTTGTTAAGAAGTTGGAGCACTCTTGGAAAGCTCTGGTACATGATGGGGTGAGTAGCAGTCAGCTAGAGGCTCTCCTCTTTCTGCCTCTCTCACTTCTGATTTGCCCCCTCAGTTTCCTCTTACCTTATTTCATTTGTGGGTTCTACCCTTCTGCTAGGCTCTCATCCTAGGGAAAAATGGCCCTTGGACCAGAGATCCTCTTGCTGGGCCTCCTCCTCTCTAACTCTGCAGCCATCTCTTTTGCTCTGCAGGACACTGTATCAGTGCATCGCCCAAGCTTCTACGCCGAACGGTTCCAGCGCTTCATGTGCACTACAGTGTTCAAGAAGATCCTCTGTAAGTGGCTTCTGCCAGATGACCCTCCAATGGCTCCCTTACTTCAAGAGATGGGGGGCAGGACACCTCTGTCAGGGAACTGCCAAAGCCAGAGGCTTCTCCTACTCTACCCACATCCCGTGAGAGCTGCTGCCCATCCTTATGTCAGTCACTTTGTCTGTCTCAGTTGTTTCCAAGTTGCTGCTTTCCCCCTGGCAATCCCTACATGTGTCATTGAGGGGAGGGGCATTTCTGAGAAATTGGTGGGGTTGTAAAAATGTTTAGTTGTGGGTGTAGGACCCATGCCACAGGCTGAGATAGGCGAAGCTGGACTTTTATGGTCAGAGATAGGCAAGAATATTACCATATCCCCAAGGCCAGGAAGTTCTTAGATTAGGATCATAAGGTTGGAGAAGCACTTACTCATTTCTGCTTAGCAGGTGTTCTTAGTCTCTTCCCTCAACTTTCTTGGTTGGGAAGTGCCAATGTTCTTCTTTCCAAACCTTTCACGCTGCTGCCACTGGCAGATTCCAGCTCCTCCTTCCCATCTCTGTCTCCTCATCATAGGCATCAGTTGTCCCTCGGTGAGGCAGAGCGGACTTAGGCATGCCAAGCAGTCTTAAGAAACATGGAAAAATCCTTTCAAAATCTTTTCAAAGTGATATATAAACAAGTGTAAAGTATCACCATCGTGCTGTGTGTGTAAGTGCTACAGGGATATAGAGTGAAAGGGTCATCTTTGTCTGGTTTAACTGAAGGATACTATTAAAGAACAAAGGAATTACAGAATAGGATACATGTCATCAGGCGGAAGCAAAGCCATTGAGGTTGCTTGTAGGAGGGGAGAGATATGTGTCTCCTTTCCTCTAGGTTCTCTGCTTCTTTTCCAAAGTGAAGTGGACTGAGATGCCCCCTCCTCTGAAGAGTAGTTCATAGAGCCCATCTTTGTTGACATTAACCCCTTTTCCTGCTTTGCAGAGGAACAACTTTGGGTTTGTGTTGGGGACGCTAGCAAGTTGTATCTATGTCTTGGTGACGGTTTCCGAGGTGGGTGCTAAGTAGGCTCTCTCTTTCCCTTTTGAAGTGAAGCCCTCTCCTTCCAAAAAGTTTCGGTCTGGCTCATCTTTCTCTCGGCGAGCAGGCCCCAGCGGCAACTCCTGCGTAACTTACCAGCCATCGGTCTCTGGGGAACACAAGGCACAAGTGACAACAAAGGCGGAAGTGGAGCCAGGTCAGCGCCAGGGTTGGGGTCCCCGTGTGATGGGGCACTCCCTCCCTTCCTTCTGAGTCCTTGTCTGCTTAGGACCTCTACTCCCCGTTCCTGTCCATGAAAATCCAAGTTGCTACATATTTTTTCCTATATTTTCCCCACCCCCTTTTCTCTTCTTTTTTATTTATTGATTTTCTTCCCCTTTCTTTTTTCCAGGCGTCCACTTCGGTCGTCCTGATGTTTTACCTCAGACTCCACCTTTAGAGAAAATCAGTGAGGTCTCGACTATTCCTGACCCCTATTTCTCACCTGTAGTTGGAGAGACTTTGCAAATGCTAACTACAAGGTTGGTTCCTTGGCCCCTTTCTCCATGTAATCTTCTCATCTCTCTCTTCAGGTCCTTGAGAACCTCCATAATTCTGTTTTTTCCAGAGACTATTGTTTGTCTTTTGCTCTTCACTAGATTTTTGCATGTTCATCTTCCTAAGAGCTCATCTTTAGTGATTTGGAAAAGTGTATCAACATCTCTGCATTTTTAGGGGGTGGTGGGAAGTCTTTATGTACAGACTTTTCTGGTATTCAATCAAAATACCCCAACTAATGCTTCATCTCCCGGTGAGTTAAGTGAGAATTCTTAGCTTGGGATTTAAGGCTGGAAAGATTCCCAGGCACTGAAGACAGTGAACAGTTAACCTTTCAAAAGGATCCAGTGTAAAGATTGTGATTTAATTTTTTGTTTTTGGTGTGTTAATCATCTTATTACATCATAATATATTACCCCAGAACTTAGTGACTTAAAATAACAAACATATATCATAGTTTCTGTGAGTTAGAAATCTGGGTGCAGCTTAACTGGGTCCTCTGGCTCAAGGTCTTTGTCCAGGGCTAGGCTCATCTGAAGGCTCAACTGAGAGGCTTCACTTCTAAGCTCATTTATGTGGTTTTTGACAGGATTCAGTTTCTGGTGAGTTGCTGGACTGAGGGTTTTGTTTCTTGCTGGCTGTTTTCTGCGGGCCTCCCTCAGTTCTTTGCCACATGAGCCCCTCCATAGGACAACTAAGAACATGGCAGCTCGCTTCCCTTAGCATGAGCAAGTGACAGTGCATGCACCTAAGCAGAAGCCACGGTCTTTCATAACCAAGTCTCCTATTCTGCATTCTAGTCACTTAATCTAGCCCACACTTGAGGAGTGAATTACCTAAGAGTGTATCAGGAAGCAGCGATCACTGTGGACTGTGAAACTAAAGAGACAGGCTATCTTCTCCCCACACACCCAGCATACAATGATGAGACAAACAATAGATAATCTCTTCACACATTCCTGTATAAAAAAGGGAGAACGGGAGGCACAGAGGAGTCTGATCCATAGCTAGTCTAAACCCCAGCAAATGTCGGAGTTTCTTTTATCAGGTCTCAAAGCATGAGAATAATTTGTGGCTCTTGGCTCTACCTTTGGGACTCTTGGTTTTGCCTTTTGAGTCTTCCTTTTTCATGAAAACTACAATGTGTTTGCAGCTGAGTAATTTTCTCAGCCTGCTACTTGCCAATTTTGGGGATCCAGTGGTCTCTTTTCATTGTGTACTATTTCTGTCCCTTTCAGTCCAAGCAGGACAGTGTTTCTGCTGCTATAATACCCTCAGAGATTTTGTGGGCCTCCTATGAATCTCATTGGGATTCACGCTATTAGACAGAAGCCACAAATACCTTCTTGATAAGCTCTATGCTTCTTAGAGATCCTGTTAAGTTGAGAGGATCTGAGAGACATACCCTTAATCTTTTGAATCACCTTTTGTATGACTGAATAGTACTTTGAGTTCTTAACAGATGTTTTACAGTCATACCCTTGGCTTCATCTGTAGACCACATTTTCCTGGCAGTGCCTTAGATTTTATCCATTTCTTAATTTTAGCATTATTTGCTATCTGGAGAGGCTCAGAATTTTCAAAACCATCAAGTCTTGGCTTCCTTTTGTTTAATAGTCCTCCCCTGAACTTACTTTTCTTCTCTCATATTTTAACTATAAGCGTTAAGAAGAAACCAGGTGGCACCTTCAGCACTTGGTTTAGAAATCTCCTTAGCCAGATCACCCAGTTCATGAGGCACGTATTCTACTTTTCACATAACTGTAGATGACATTGTTGCTAAACTTTGTTTCACTACATTGCAAAGATCCCCTTTCCTTCAATTTTTAATAAGATTTTTTTCACTTTAAGCCCTTACTGGCAATCCCCTTAAAGTCCAGAATTCTACAGTATATTCAGGGCACTTTTAAACTTTCACTAAAACTGTCCTCAAACCCAGTTCCCTCTTCCAGAGCCACTTCCACATTTTAGATATTTATTACAGCAGTACTTCACTTCCAGGTACAAAAATATATATTATGTATTGTGTAACAAATTACCCCAAATTTTAGCAGCTAAAAACAACAAACATTATTATCTCAGATATAATGTAGCTTAAGAATCTGTGTCCATCATCGGATGAATGGATAAAGAAGATGTGGCACATATATACAATGGAATATTACTCAGCCATAAAAAGAGACGAAATTGAGCTATTTGTAATGAGGTGGATAGACCTAGAGTCTGTCATACAGAGTGAAGTAAGTCAGAAAGAGAGAGACAAATACCGTATGCTAACACATATATATGGAATTTAAAAAAAAAAATGTCATGAAAAACCTAGGGGTGAAACAGGAATAAAGACACAGACTTACTAGAGAATGGACTTGAGGCTATGGGGAGGGGGAAGGGTAAACGGTGACAAAGCGATAAAGAGGCATGGACATATATACACTACCAAACGTAAGGTAGATAGCTAGTGGGAAGCAGCCGCATAGCACAGGGAGATCAGCTCGGTGCTTTGTGACCGCCTGGAGGGGTGGGATAGGGAGGGTGGGAGGGAGGGAGACGCAAGCGGGAAGAGATATGGGAATATATGTATATATATAACTGATTCATTTTGTTGTGAAGCTGAAACTAACATACCATTGTAAAGCAATTATACTCCAATAAAGATGTTAAAAAAAAAAAAAAAAAAAAAAGAATCTGGGTGTAGCTTAGCTGGGTGCCTTTGGCTTAAAGTCTCTCAGGAGGTTACAGTGAAGCTAGTAGCCAGCAGTGTGGTCTCATCTGAAGGCTCGCCCAGGGGAGGATCAGCTTCCAAGCTTATCTGTGTGGTTGTTGGCAGGATTCAGTTTCTTGTAGGCTATTGGAATAAGGGCTCACTTCTTTGTTGGCTGTTGGCCAGTTCCCTCAGTTCCTTGTCACATGGTCCTTTCCATAAGGCAGCTCACTGCATGGCAGCTAGCTTCCTCAGAGCAAACAAGTGAGAGAGCAGGTACCCAAGAGGAAGCTATAGTCTTTTTGTAGCCTAATCTCAGAATTGACTTTACATCTCCTGTGGTGCATTCTGTTCACTAGAAGAAAGTCACTAAGTTCAGCCCACACTCAAGAGGAGAAAATTACACAATGGCATGACTATCAGATGGCAGTGTTCATTGGGTGCCTACCACACCTGGGGATTGAAGAAGGTAGAGGAGGGTGTTAGGAAATATTTTATAGAAGTCAAGACAAAAAAGTAAATAGTTAATTAAAACAATGTGCTTCCAAATCTGGTAGCTTCTTAGCCCCTTCTTTTTGAATCCTAAATTGATTCCCAATGAAATGGAGAAGTAGTATGAGATTTGACCTGAGAGTCCCTTTTCTCATTTATTTACTAATTCTTCTTTCTGCCTCCATTTTTTCCCCCCTCCTGTTAGCTCAACCCTCTTGGAAAAGCATGAAGTTCCAGAGTCAGAGTTCATCCATGTAAGTGTCTGGGATGTGGGGGAGGTGGATGCTTTGGAAGGGTATAAAGAGCATCACTGATGGAGTGGAGCAGCAACATAATTGGCAGGGTTAGGGGGACTGGGCGCCCCCCTAAATCTTACTTAAAAAATTTTTTTTAACTTTAAACCCTTTCCCTTTTCCAGTGAACAAAAATCCTCAGAAGACCTGGAGCAAGATTCTACCATCTCTGTGATCCCAAGATGTCAGCCCTTGACCCAGCAATGCTGAGTTTTCTTTTACTTGGTCATCAAAAAAAGTGTAATGGAGGCTAAGGGAGCTCTCCGTCTCCTCCCTGAAGAAGAACCTCTTCTACTTCGCCTTCCTCATGAATGGGCATTAGTGCCTCGGACAGTTGAGGACAGCGGCATCCTCTCTACTCCTGAGCTGGGTGGCACAGGTTTTCTACTAGCCAGCCTTCCTTCCACAACTGAATTGTTTTCAAACCCCCATTCTTCCTGTTGGAAGTGGGGTTGCTGGACTTGGTGGTTTTCTTCCCCCTCATCTACCTTTCACCAGGAGCTGGACTCTTAATTTCCTCAGGACAGACTGGCTGGTACATTATCCCAACCTTAGCTCTTTTTCTGTGGAAGAAGACCCCTGTACTCTTTTTTTTTTTTTTTTTTTTTTTTTTGCTGTATGCAGGCCTCTCACTGCTGTGGCCTCTCCTGTTTCAGAGCACAAGCTCCGGACGTGCAGGCTCAGCGGCCATGGCTCACGGGCCCAGCCGCTCCGCGGCATGCGGGATCCTCCCGGAGCAGGGCACAAACCTGTGTCCCCCGCATCAGCAGGCGGACTCCCAACCACTGCGCCACCAGGGAAGCCCGTCCACCCTGTAATCTTTGTAAAGGTGTTTTGGGGGGTAAGGGTGTTTAACCACCTCCCAGCCGCCGCCTTTTGGTTCCTTAAAAAAGGAAAAGAAAAATAGCACACAATTTCAAGCCAGACAGTTTCAGATCAGAACTCCGTAAGTATTGGTGAGATGCATATTCATAGGGTTCCCTCAGAAGAGCCCTGGTGTTTGAGAAACAGAAGCTGCTCTGCCAGGAGCAGCTCCTCTTTAACTCCTCCTCTCTTAATGAATTTCTGAAAGCTGAAGGAATGGAGAGAGTGGGACATGGGGTAATCTTTACCCCTTTTGTTAAACAGTGGGGCAGTCATAGGGGTAAAAGGTCAGAACCCTTTCTAGGCAGGACCCTACTCACGGCCAGGCCATAATGATTATTACTGTTTTGCAATTTGAAATGTATTCTGCTTGTTTTTCTAAATATGAAGACTTATCAAATGAATTTTAGATTCTTCTCCAAAGGAGATTTCTTCCTTGCTCTTACCACCTTTTCCAACAGCGTTCTGCTGTTCATGGAGCTGAGATGGAGAAGGGGACACCTGTGTCTGTTTAACAGGTAGTCCATAACTGTGAGGCTAGAGAATATTCTCTTAAACTCATGGAGAGCCAGCAGATTCTTGCCTTAGTGAGGTCATTGCTGTGCCACATGCCCTGCCACCTCTCTTCATGCAGAGAACGTGGAAACGGGCTGTGTAATCCCTCTCCTCCCCATGTTCTCCATCTGATCCTCCTCCCCCTGTCAGGGGAAGAAGGGGGCCTGGCATCTCAGGCAGATTGTTGAATCCCCATCCTGTCCCCTCTCCATCCCACCCTGCCTTGATAGTAGGTTAGCTCATACCCCGAGTAACTGTCTATATTAGACACCCCCAGCCAGTTTCTGGCTGCCTGTCTTTGCTGCCATGTTCTTTTTTACAAGAAGAAAAGAAACAATTCTTGCTATTTTTTTTTCATAATTTACTATTTATGATGTATTTAAGTGTTTTATTCAGGACAGAGTTCTGTAGGGGGTGGGAGGGAATATTTGAGGGAGGCTGGGTCTTAGGGAAGGGAATGGGGAATCAACATTTTTATGAAGTGTCACTATTTGCCTCTACTTTGTATTGTTCAGAAATGGCAAATACAATATAAAAGTGATAAATACCTGGTTTTAATGTATTAAACTTTCATCAGTTATTTAGACTTCTTGCTTCTTCCTGGTTCTTTTTCATATACCATCTGCTCCACCCTCCTACCTCAGGCTCAGTTTTGTTCATGTTACCCTGAACAAATGCATCCTTTCCAGTTTTCCTCACTCCAATTTCAGTCTAACTCAGGCTGAGAGAAATGGCTTCATTGATTACCTTCTGGTCACCTCCTCCCTCTTAACAACTTACACTTGACAAGGAAAAGCTGTGAATGAATAGGAAGGGAATTAATGTGGGTCTGTTGCCTAGGGATTTGGGGACCCATAGCTCAAAATTCTACTCAGGTTTAGGAGGAAAGGAGAGGGACAGTGGGAAAAGCAAGCTTGAGGTTGGTTGGTCCTAGGATTCTCTGCCTTTCCTTCCCTTGACCTGGCCCCAGGGTGTCTGTCACTCCTAGAAAAGCATAGAGACTGCTTTCCTCAGCTATGTGTTTTTCTCTTCTGTGAGGTTGAGCTTAGGCTATTTTACTGGAATGGGAAACTAGACAAAAAGGGATGTTCTAAGGCGGTGGGGGAGATTTGGAGAGAAACAAACTAAAAAATGTTCCTTTCCACACCACTATTCCCTACCTTGTTAAGGTCATTCTACAAATATTTATGCAGCAGCTAATGAGCAAGAGCCATGAATGCACTGGACAGTTGAAGGTCAAAAGAAGTAATTGACCTTCAAGGGTTTATAGTGTCCAGGAGGAGCACACACATACGTGCACACAAAAACAACATGTTAGATGTGATACAGTTAAGGATTTCAGTTCTCTGATTCAGAGTGATACAGCATATAAAGGTCAAAGAAGATGAGAGGTTATTGTGGGCCTGAAGTGTTGGGGAAAGTTTCACTTGAGCACAAGGGCCTAGAGGTATGAGAATGATCTGTTCTAGAGAACAAGGAAGAGATCATGGTGAAAGCAATGGTGGAGGGAGACCTGAGAGAGAATATTGGAATAAGTATAGGTGGAGGCAACACTGGAAACCTGACTGATAAAAGCTGAGGGATTTTTATTTTAAACTAGGCAATGGGGAAGGATAGAACATTTTTGTCCGTAAGTGGGACATGATCAAAACAAAATTCCGAAACTAATCTATTGACAAAGTTCTATCACAGTGGATAGAAAAAGCAGACAGTTTAGATTGTAATAATTTAGGTGTGAGGTGATGTGCGTCTAGAATGATGGTGGTATCAACTGGAGAGGAAGGGAGAGAATTGTGATGGTAATAAAAAGGAAAACAACTTTATGATAGAACAAGTAATTGGAATAAAGGAGGAATTGGGTATTCTCAAAGTTTTGAATTTGAGTTTAAGCCACAGGCTCAGCCCTCCTTTAGGCTGGGTAAGGAGAAGACTTCTTCCCAAAAAGGAATTGAATCTGAACATGTGGTAGGGAAAAAATGATCTTTCTGCTACCCTTACCTCATCACTCTTTTTAAAAACAAAAAAAGCAGACATCTTTATTGGAGTATAATTGCTTTACAATGGTGTGTTAGTTTCTGCTTTATAACAAAGTGAATCAGTTATACATATACATATATCCCCATATCTCTTTATTCTTGCATCTCCCTCCCTCCCACCCTCCCTATCCCACCCCTCTAGGTAGTCACAAAGCACCGAGCTGATCTCCCTGTGCTATGCGGCTGCTTCCCACTAGCTATCGATTTTACATTTGGTAGTGTGTGTATGTCCATGCCACTCTCTCACTTTGTCCCAGCTTACCCTGCCCCCTCCCACTGTCCTCAGGTCCATTCTCTAGTATGTCTGCGTCTTTATTCCTGTCCTGCCCCTAGGTTCTTCATAACCATTTTTTTTTTTAGATTCCATATATATGTGTTAGCATAAGGTATTTGTTTTTCTCTTTCTGACTTACTTCACTCTGTATGACAGACTCTAGGTCCATCCATCTCACTACAAATAAATCAATTTTGTTTCTTTTTATGGCTGAGTAATATTCCATTGTATATGTGCCACATCTTTATCCATTCATCTGTCGATGGACACTTAGGTTGCTTCCATGTCCTGGCTATTGTAAATAGAGCCGCAGTGAACATTGTGGTACATGACTCTTTTTGAATTATGGCTTTCTCAGTAGTGGGATTGCTGGGTCGTATGGTAGTTCTATTTTTAGATTTTTAAGGAACCTCCATACTGTTCTTCATAGTGGCTGTATCAATTTACATTCCCACCAACTGTGCAAGAGAGTTTCCTTTTCTCCACACCCTCTCCAGCATTTATTGTTTCTAGATTTTTTAATGATGGCCATTCTGACTGGTGTGAGGTGATACCTCATTGTAGTTTTGATTTGCATTTCTCTAATGATTAGTGATGTTGAGCATCCTTTCATGTGTTTGTTGGTAATATAGATATCTTCTTTGGAGAAATGTCTATTTAGGTCTTCTGCCCATTTTTGGATTGGGTTGTTTGTTTTTTTTATATTGAGCTGCATGAGCTGTTCGTAAATTTTGGAGATTAATCCTTTGTCAGTTGCTTCATTTGCAAATATTTTCTCCCATTCTGAGGGTTGTCTTTTCATCTTGTTTATGTTTTCCTTTTCTGTGCAAAAACTGACCCTGAATAGGCAAAGCAATCTTGAGAAAGAAAAACAGAGCTGGAGGAATCAGGCTCCCTGACTTCAGACTATACTACAAAGCTACAGTAATTAAGACAGTATGGTACTGGCACAAAAACAGAAATATAGATCAATGGAACAGGATAGAAAGCCCAGAGATAAACCCACGCACATATGGTCACCTTGTTTTTGATAAAGGAGGCAAGAATACACAATGGAGCAAAGACAGCCTCTTTAATCGGTGGTGCTGGGAAAACTGGACAGCTACATGTAAAAGAATGAAATTAGAACACTCCCTAACACCATACACAAAAGTAAACTCAAAATGGATTAAAGACCTAAATGTAAGGCCAGACACTATAAAACTCTTAGAGGAAAACATAGGCAGAACACTATGACATACATCACAGCAAGATCCTTTTGACCCACCACCTAGAGAAATGGAAATAAAAACAAAAATAAACCAATGGGACCTAATGAAACTTAAAAGCTTTTGCATACCTCGTCACCCTTCAACATACTCAGGCAGCTGCTGAGTGGGTGCACTAGATGGTCAGAGGGTCCCTCTAGTGGTGGGTAGCAGCTACCACTTATTCTGCAGCTGTACCCTGCCATCTGTATTCAGATGCAAGTAGGGCCTGTTGCAAAAATGAGGGAAATCAAAACCATAGGATTATAAAGCTGGAAATCCTGGTCTAATGTTTTACTCTTAAGCATGTCAGTCTCAGCTATTCTGAAAGTTATTTACCGCAGTTGGAGTCTCATTCACTCTTTAAACAAAGATTAGCCAGTTAAAATAGGCTTCAGATTATCCTCTTCATTCTTGGGAATTCCCTGGTGGTCCAGGTTTAAGACTCTGCGCTTCCACTGCAGGGGGCCCGGGTTTGATCCCTTGTTGGGGAACTAAGGTATCGCAAGCTGCATGGCACAGCCAAAAAAAATAAAGGGGCGTCTTGTTTTTAAAGGAAAAAAAAAAACCAAGCTGTTCATTCTTTAGTTTTTCAAAGACACAAAAACAGTTCAATATCATCTCCTGTAAAATTACTTCTTAAAAGTTCATTAAAGAGCATGAGTTATTTCTAATTTCTCCTCTCTTTTTTTTTTTTTTTTTTGCGGTACGCGGGCCTCTCACTGTTGTGGCCTCTCCCGTTGCGGAGCACAGGCTCCGGACGCGCAGGCTCAGCGGCCATGGCTCACGGGCCCAGCCGCTCCGCGGCATGTGGGATCTTCCCGGACCGGGGCACGAACCCGTGTCCCCTGCATCGGCAGGCGGACTCTCAACCACTGCGCCACCAGGGAAGCCCTCTCCCCTTTTTTTTACAAAAAATTTTATTATGGAAATTTCCAAACCAAAAGTAGAGTATAGGAAACTGACATGTATGCATCACCCAGCTTCAATAATTGTCAACACAAATAAGGCCAATCTGTTTTATGTATACTTTCTACCCCACCCCTCCTTTCTCTCTGCACCTCCAAAGGATTAAGTTAAATCGCAGACATCATATCCGTTCATGCATAAATACCTCAATATATATAACTCAAGAGATAAGGGCTCTTTTTAAACATAACAACATTATCATGCCTTTAAAAATTGATAATTCCTTAATAATACCCAGGCAGTGGTCAATGTTAGCCAATTGTCTTACAAATGAATTTTTTTTGGCTGCGCTGTGCGGCTTGTGGGATCTTATTTCCCTGACCAGGGATCGAACCCGTGCCCTCGGCAGTGAAAGTGCAGAGTCCTAACCACTGGACCACCAGGGAAGTCCCGAAGTGAATTTTTACAGATAGGTTTTTTTTACCCCAATCTCTCTTGTACTCACTCCAAGTTTTTACCCTGACCACCCAACTGAAACATCTTTTATTAAGGTCGCTGATGACCTCAGTGTTGCTAAATATATCAGTCCTCATCTTACTTGACATGTCAGCAGCATCTGACAGTTTATTGCTCTTTGAAATACTTTTCTTCATTTAGCTTCTGGGATACTATGTGTTTTCTCCCGGTTGTCCTTACCAAGGTGCTACACTGCTCCATCTCCATCCTCTTTTCTGGTTCCTCCTTTCCTCTCTAACCTCTAAATGTTGAAATGTCCAGGGTTCAATCATAGGCCCCCTTCTTTTAGTCTACATTCACTCCCTAGGTAATGTTTTAAAGGCCCTGTATAATTTGTCAAACACCCCTGTCACCTCATGATTAGCTAAAAACTTCCAAATTTCTATCTCCAGCCCAGATCGTTTTTCTGAACTGCAAACTCATATATCTACCCACTTACTTGACATCTCCATTTAGGTGTCTAACAGGCATCTTAAATCTAACATGTCCAAAGCTAAATTTCTGGTTCCTGCCCCTCCTAGCCCATCTTCAGAAATAGTGCCTCTATTCTTGTAGTTGCTTAGAATCAACTCTAGTGTTTTCCTTAACACTCCCGTTTCTTACATCCTCCAACAAATCCACTGGCAAATTTTCTAAGTTTTGTATCGTATGACATACTCAAAATCCATCCATATGTCACTATTTTCACGTCTTGTTACCACCCTACAATAAGCCACCAGCATACCTGATCACTGAAGTAGTCTGCTAACTGGTCTATATCCTGTTCTTTTCCCCCCACAGTCTGTTCTCAATGCAGCAGCCAGAGTGATCCTCTTCTGAAAATTTCCAACAGCTCCTATCTCAGAGTCCTTAAAATAATCTTTGCAACTGTACATGATTCAACCTTTCCACTCCCTTTGCCTCTCTGGCCTCATTTCTTCTCTCTCTCTCCCTCTACTCCAGCCTTCATGGTCTTAAGTACACTCTTGCCTCATTTGCACTTTCTCTTTCCCCCAGGTATCCTTCAGGTCTCTTTTCAACTGTAAGTCTTCCCTAATATTCTGTTTATATAAAAAGGAAAACACATCGATCCTAGTTTTATCATTTGACAATATATTTACTTATTGGTTTATTATCTGCCTTCCCCATAGAATACAAGCTCCACAAGGGCAGACTTTATTATGCTCCCTTCCAAGTTCTCTACATCGTGTAGCTCCTTTTCAAAAAAATGTAATTCTTGTCTTGTTTTTAAAATATTTTGTTTATGTTTGAACTTGTCACTAATTATTTTTCTGTGCTTTCTTATTTTTCTTCCCTTTGCTGTCTACTATCCTTGTCTATGGTTACAGTGACAGGTTTTGGTTTTTTTTTTTTTTTCTCTAGTGATACAGAGATTTAACTCCTACCAGCTGTGATGGTTACCAATAACTTTTGAACATATCCGTTAGGTAATATCTACAACACACTTGCCAGCTCCATCTACTATCTACCATCTCTGTAGTCATGCCTTGGTCCCCTGCTCCTTTCCCCGCTTCCTTCAAGATAGAGACCTGGAATTTTCGGTTTTACTTTGGGGTGTGTGTGTGTGTGTGTGTGTGTGTGTGTGTGTGTGTGTGTGTGTGTGTGTGTAGGGGAAGGTAGGCCAAGGCATTTATTTGTTTATTTTATTTTTGGCCGCGCGCGGTGGCATGTGGGATCTTACTTCCCTGACCAGGGATGGAACCTGTGCCCGCTGCAGTGGAAGCGCAGAGTCCTAACCACTGCAGGAAATTCCCAGCCAAGGCATTTTTTAATGTAATTCTTGATTAAGAAACCAAAACGGTTGACTAGGTTGTCTCCCATTCTTTGGGAGATTAGTTAAAATTACTGATTCGTCAAACTTTTTCTGCATTCCTACCATGTGTCAGGCTATGTAGTGGACTCAGGGATAGCAGAGATTACCACCTTTCCTGCCTTAATGCAGTGGGAAAGATAGATACACAAGCAAATGCAATTCAGGGGCATAAGGGCTTAGTAGTTTGATGAACAAAGTGCCATGGGGAACACAGTGAGCTGGAAAGTCACTAGTCATCCCACCACTTTTTAAAAATGCTGGAACAGACATAGCCACAGAACTTTCAAAGGTTCCTCCACAGCTTCTCTTAGATCCTGTCGGCAGGGAACCCCACCAGAAAACCTGAACGGCAGGGCAGGTGGAGGTGGGACCCTCTTTTTCACGTTATCTCGCCTCTCCCCCAACACCCACCCGCCCGAAACGTCCCTTTTATTTTGGCGGCGCCTACAACTCCCAGAACGCAACGCGGAGGATTGGAGGCGGAACCAGCTGGCGGAGCTGAGATCAGTGATTGGTGATGAGCGCTGGGCCAATTGGAGGAGTTGTTGTTAGGTGGTCCAGGAGAACCGGTCGGGGAGGCAGGAAGGCGGCAAGATGGTGTTGGAAAGCACTATGGTCTGGTGAGGAGCTACCTCGGGCCCCTGTGGGGAGCGGGACTGGGTCGGCGGCACGTGTAGCTCGGAGGCCGGGCGGACCTCGGGTGGGTGAGCGCGCCTGATGGGCGAGATGAGGCCTTGGGCCGGGAGGGAAGGAGCCCCATCGACTCCCTGAGTCATCCCGGGGCCCCGGAGGTAGTTCCCGGAGGACAGGCCCGGGGTACTCCCCTTAACTCTCAATCCGCGGACAGTCATTGATCGGCCCTGCTGCCTTTCTCTATTCCAGCTTCGTCTTCTCTAGCCCAGCTCAGGCCTGTCTTTAGCCAGAGTCCTTCTCGGACTCATCGTGATAGTCTTCTGCCCTTCTCTCTTCTTCTCAGAATGATGGATGTTAGAAAGAGAGATGATAAATCCCTTCCCCGCCCCATTCAGTCTCTAACTCCATTGCCTTTCCCTCTATCATCTTCGGAGGTACTCTTTATAGCTTGCTTTCTAAGTGTCAGACATTTAATTTACTTTATGTGCCTTAAACCTCGCAGTACTTCAAGGTGAACATCCCTCCCTTTTGCAGATGAGGATACCAAGTCTCGGCAATTTTAAATGACTTATACAAAGTCACACAGCTAATTAAGTGGTGAAGCCAAGGTTTAAACCCAGGATTATCTGACGCAGAGGCTCTTATCCAGTGAGCTAGCTCTCTTCATCAGTCTCAGACATGGCTGAGTAGCTATTGGGAGTCAGATTTGCAAGTCTGATTTGCAAAAGTCAAACTTTTGCAAGGTTTCAAGAGTTTCTTCTAAGTGTGAGCATAGAATAAAAACAGAATAGTACACAAACACACACAAATCTCCAATTGCATGGAACAGACACCTAGGAGTTTTCTTTTTGCCGGGAGGATAGCGTTGCCAGATAACATGTTGGATGCCCAGTTAAATTTGAATTTCACATAAACAATAGTTTTTAATATCAAAAAGTGGCTATAAGTGTGTCACAAATATTGTGTGGGGCATACTTATACTAAAAAGTTATTGTTCATCTGAAATTCAAATTTAACTGGGAGTCCTATATTTTCGTTTGCTAAATATGGCAGCCTGTGGGAGAGAGCATATTAAGAGTAGAAAGAGGACAGGATTTGGAATCCAAAAACCTGTGTTTTTAGTACTTACCAGCTGCATGTTCTTGAGAATGTAGTAAATCTCTCACTTTATCTATAAAATGGGACTATAATAGTAACATCTACTTGTAGCACAAGTAGGCAAAATGTAGGTCGTGGTGGTCTGTAAACTGTACAGCACTGTACATCTGTTAGTTGCCATGGTACTTGAGTCCTCAAGAAAGAAATTAAGAAGGGCCTTGAAGGGACTTAGACAAATGTTAAGGAGAGGCCATTACGAGTAGCGAGAAGGGCATAAAGAAAGCTGCTGAAGTGTAAATTATCAAGGCATGTTTAGGAAGTAGGAAATAGACTAGTATGACTTTATTATTAGGTTGTTGGTTTAAGGTAGTTCCTTTTTTTAGAGAAAGGTAGATACAACCAGGTAGAAGACCACAAATGTCAGGCTGAGGAGGTTGAGTTCCGTCCTGTACCCTTCAGTACAGGACTACTGAAAAAGTTCTGAGGTTGGTCGAGGCAGAGCTGTATACAAAATGGAATTTAAGAATATTGATCTGGCTTGACGTATAGGAGGAAAGATTAGGTCCAGAGAGACGTATTGGTGGCGTATTGTACTAGCCCGGCCTTAGAATAACGGTGAGAGCCACTCCTTTTCTCATGCTTTGCTGTGCATCAGAATTCACTGGAGGAGCTTATTAAAAAATTGTGTATATTTGACTCTACTCTCAATCTTCTGAATCAGACACCCAGCCAGGGAAGTTTAGGCATCTGTATTCTTTTTTTTAAATGAAGGCTTTATGGAATAGCTGAATAATATCATAAGCCCTTTTTGATATGATTTTTTTTTTTTTTTTTTGCGGTACGTGGGCCTCTCACTGTTGTGGCCTCTCCCGTTGCGGAGCACAGGCTCCGGACGCGCAGGCTCCGGACGCGCAGGCTCAGCGGCCATGGCGCACAGGCCCAGCCGCTCCATGGCATGTGGGAACTTCCCAGACCGGGGCACGAACCCATGTCCCCTGCATCAGCAGGCGGACTCTGAACCACTGCGCCACCAGGGAAGCCCTGATATGAATTTTTGTTGGGAAAAATAACACACCATTGCACAAAAGTAGTCACAGGAAATACATATATTATTCCATTCATATAAAGTTCAACATTGGGAAAATTAAATAGTACACTTTTTGGAGATGCATACATAGTTGTGAAGGCATCTGTGTTTTTAACAGTGCCAGCACCACCATCACCCTCCAAGTGGTTCTGATGCACGCATGACAGTGTGAGAACTACCGCCATGTTCTGCACTGTGAGTTCTCCCTCCCTCTCAGGCCCCGCTTCCTCTGACACCTTCCTTCCAGCCCTCATCCATCTGCTGGTCTTGCCCACAGTCTTTATTTTATTTTATTTATTTATTTTTGTTTGTGTTGGGTCTTCGTTTCTGTGCAAGGGCTTTCTCCAGTTGCGGCGAGCGGGCCTCTCACTGTCGCGGCCTCTCCCGTTGCGGAGCACAGGTTCCAGACGCGCAGGCTCAGTAGTTGTGGCTCACGGGCTTAGTTGCTCCGCGGCATGTGGAATCTTCCCAGACCAGGGCTCGAACCCATGTCCCCTGCATTGGCAGGCAGATTCTTAACCACTGCACCACCAGGGAAGCCCCCCACAGTCTTTATACTTAGCTATTCCATCTGGATGATCCTCAAAGCTTCCATTGTTTTTATATTTGGACTCACCTGCTGTATTTGAAGCTAGAAAGGCAGTTACTTCCCTGCTGGGAAAGTAATTGGAAACGGTGTATCAGGGAAAAAAGAATGTAATGCATGGTCAGTAGAGTCTGCCCTTGACCTCCTTTATATAGATTGAATTTCCACTATAAGGACTAATCTGTGTTTCATGCTTACTGTTAGGCACTGTGCTAAGTGCTTTCCATGCATTTAATCCTCATAGCAACCCTGTGAGTGTAGGTATAATAAAACCCATTTTACAGATGAGGTAACTGGATCTTAGAGAAATTAAGTAGCTTCCTCAGGATCACAGAACTAGTAAGTAGCAGAGTGGAGATTTGAGCCTGTGCCTGAACACTGCCCTTCCCTCCCTTTCTACTTGTCTTCCAGTAGCTTCTTAATTACCTCTCTTCGTCACTTTTATTTTATTTTTATTTTATTATTATTATTATTTTTTGCGGTACGCAGGCCTCTCACTGTTGTGGCCTCTCCCGCTGCGGAGCACAGGCTCCGGACGCGCAGGCTCAGTGGCCATGGCTCACGGGCCCAGCCGCTCTGCGGCACGAACCCGTGTCCCCTGCATTGGCAGGCGGACTCTCAACCAGTGCGCCACCAGGGAAGCCCTCTTCGTCACTTTTGATTTGTATTTATTCCCAGGCGAAGGATAGTAAAGAAAAAAAATTGCCCCCAAGCCCATATTTTGCTTGCCAATAGAAATGAGGTGTCACATCGAGGACACTGCTTCCTTTTGGAGTTCTAAGGGACCTCAATTCATCAAGAATTGATTCTCTGCTGGGATATATAACTGCTTCACTTACCTGCCTTCTTTTGGTCTCCAGGAAGCTGGCCCTTGTATTTCATGTTATTTGGATTCTTCGCGATTGTGAAAAATTGCAGGGAGAGTGTAGGCGAGAACCCCAAATCTATGAAATCTCATTTTTTTTTTTTTTTTTTTTTTTGCGGTACGCGGACCTCTTACTGTTGTGGCCTCTCCCGTTGCGGAGCACAGGCTCCGGACATGCAGGCTCAGCGGCCATGGCTCACGGGCCCAGCCGCTCTGCGGCATGTGGGATCTTCCCGGACCGGGGCACGAACCCGTGTCCCCTGCATCGGCAGGTGGACTCTCAACCACTGCGCCACCAGGGAAGCCCTGAAACTTCATTTTTGCAGTTCAGTCCAGCTGCCAAAGCTGTTAAACATTTAACCAGATAATTACATTGTGCCTTCCTGCACTCAGTGCTGCCAAGTGTGTATTATTTTACAAGTATTTTACAAATATTTTTAAGTTGCCCTCTTCATTGCCTACCTTTGGAATACTCCTATTTTAGTAGCAGACAACATGTTCCTCCATAACCATGATTAATAACACTTAATGCACCTTGTAAGAAGGTGGTTGTGGTACATTAGTAGCTCGCAGCCTTGGGTACTTACATTATCACTTGTGGAGACTTAAAAAGTTTTTCCTCCTTTGGTTATTTTGAGGCAGTAAGTCTAGAAGAAGGCTTGGTCATCTGCATAAAGAGAAAAGAAAAAGAAAAAAGGTTGCAGGTGATTCTCTGTTCCGCAAAGACTGAGAGCCGCTGCCATACACGACAGTGCCCCTCACAGGAGAGTTGTTGAAGGAGGTGGGGGTCCCTGGAACTGGAGAGGATGTCTCAGATCCTACAGTGTGTCTTCTCTCTCCTCCTTCACCCTAATCTGACAGCGTGGACAACAGCGAGTATATGCGGAACGGGGACTTCCTACCCACCCGGCTACAGGCCCAGCAGGATGCCGTCAACATAGTCTGTCACTCCAAGACCCGTAGCAACCCTGAGAACAACGTGGGCCTCATCACACTGGCCAAGTACGTGGGGCAGAGCAGGAGGGGTTTGGGGGAGGCGGGGGTGTTTTCTGTATGTGACCCACTGTGGTGCCCAGGTAGCTACCCTTTTGCAGATTCCATGAGGCTTCCATGAGAACTTCCTAGACTGCCTTCTTCACTGTTCAGTATAAATATAAACAGCAACTTGTTTTTAATATTAACCTGAATTTAATACAGTTATGAAGCTAAATCTCCCGGGGTAAAATTTCCCAGTGTATTTTTTCTTTTTTCTGGATGCACTGAGCGGCATGTGGGATCTTAGTTCCCTGACCAGGGATTAAGCCCCTGCCCCTTCTAGTGGAAGTGCGGAGTCTTCACCACTGGACCGCCAAGGAAGTTCCCACAGTGTATTTTAAAGGCAGTAAAAAGCGGTTTTGGGTCAGAGCCCCAGGGCGTATATCACACAGCCTATTACCCCAAAAGTGATTTGTTTTAGGAACTGATAATCCTCAAACGAGTGACCACCCATCCCGATATACATGTTATTAGCTAGAAAATGGGTCTAGAAATGGAGAGGGTAGGAGAGATAAGAAGGCGCATCCAGATATTGTAGAGGATTCCCAGGGCTCCGAGAGCAAGATGACATGAGAGAGGTTGGGGGAAATATTGGGAGGAAGAGGGCAAGTTTCTCACAAAATCAACCACTTCTTATTTTCTGTGTTTCATGTCTAAACACTAGATGTTTTTCCCTAGTTTTATTGAGATGTAATTGACATGAAGTTTAAGATGTACAAGATAATGATTTGATAAATATGTATATTGCAAAATGATCACCACAGTAAGTTTAATTAATACCCATGTCTCACATAGTTAACAAATTTTTTTCCTTGTGATGAGAACTTATAAGATCCACTCTCTAAACACAAGATATTTGATTAAGAAAAATAGAGATTACAGTTATTATCAAGATCCCTAAAGAAAAGATTAGTCAAACACAGTTTGGAGGCACTTGTCCTGACCTGAAATCACAGAAGGTGCTTTCCCCACATCCCAGTGACTGTGAAGTGCTGACCACACTCACCCCTGACACCGGCCGCATCCTGTCTAAGCTCCACACTGTCCAACCCAAAGGCAAGATCACCTTCTGCACTGGCATCCGCGTGGCCCATGTGAGTCCTGTTGGATCCCTTTGGTGGTTCCTCCTTGCTCTGGGCTTCTGCCTCCACCCTTGTTCATTTTTCCCCTGGACTCTTGAGCTAGAACCAGCGCAAGGGAGGAGAGGTGACCTAGAGAAAGGAGTAGAAAGGATATGATGGGATGAATCCCAGGATCGGTGAAGATCATGAAGGGAAACATCCCTAGAATTGAGAATTAACCCCTCTTCCTTATCCACGGAGAGGCACAGCAAGAAGGGAAGGGTGTAGGAGGGGGTTTAGACCTGGTGTGAGCATGATGGTAGGCTCGAGGTACACAGAAGCCATAGAAAAAGAGCAGAGTAACAGGAAAGAGCTGGGTGATTCCTCTGGCTGACTCCAGGAACTTCCTCTTCCTTTTCAAGCTGGCCCTGAAGCACCGACAGGGCAAGAATCACAAGATGCGAATCATTGCCTTTGTGGGAAGCCCCGTGGAGGACAATGAGAAGGATGTGAGTCCAAGTGATAACTGGGGAATTTGGGCACCACATGTTTGGGAATGGGGTCTATTGGCCCCTAGGAGAGCCAGAGAGGCATTGGGTTCATCACTTTGGGGAAAGGAGGATGTGCAGAATTCAGTGTTTCTGTTGGGGGACCTTGGAGAGGTCTACCAATTCCTGTATGCTTTTGTGAGGTGTGTCATCTCCCATCGTGGTATGGAATAGATTTCCTTATTTCTCTCCCCTTCTTCCCAGCTGGTGAAACTGGCTAAACGCCTCAAGAAGGAGAAAGTAAATGTTGACATTATCAATTTTGGGGAAGAGGTGAGTAAGGACCATTTGGGAGGCATTGACTGCTGTGGTTGTAAACAGAGAACAGTCCTTACCCAGAGGAGTGTCTGCATGTGGGAGAGTAGCTACGGACAGGAGCTGACATGGCAGAGAATGGGGGGCAGGGCGAGAAGGAGAGCCTCCTATGTTCTTCCCTCCCCAGGAGGTGAACACAGAAAAGCTGACCGCCTTTGTAAACACACTGAATGGCAAAGATGGAACCGGTTCTCATCTGGTGACAGTGCCTCCTGGGCCCAGTTTGGCTGATGCCCTCATCAGTTCTCCAATTCTGGCTGGGGAAGGCGGTGCCATGCTGGGTCTTGGTGCCAGTGACTTTGAATTTGGAGTGGATCCCAGTGCTGATCCTGAGCTGGCCTTGGTGAGCAATGTTGACCTCAGGGGACCTTCCTTGTCCTCCTCTACTGGTCCACACGGCACATAGCTTCTCTAGGGCTAGACAGTCCTAATACCCTTGCTCGTTTTCCCAGAGCCCCTCTTGGTCCCTCTTCCCCACAGTTCTGTCTGATCTCTAGGGATACCAATGTCAGACTCTCTCTTGTTCACTTCTCCCCGTTAAACCCCAGGTTTCTCCCAAGTCCGTCCTTTTTTGCTATATCACCTGTTATCTCTCCAGCCCCTTCCCCATGTATATAAACCAGAAGCTCCCCCTTTACGGTTTGTTCCCACCCCTCAGCTGCGTTCCCCAGCTGCCTTCCCTGGTGCCCAGGGCTGGAGAATGTCTGACTTCCCTTGCCCTTGGCCAGGCCCTTCGTGTTTCTATGGAAGAGCAGCGGCAGCGGCAGGAGGAGGAGGCGCGGCGGGCAGCTGCCGCCTCTGCCGCTGAGGCCGGAATTGCTACGACTGGGACTGAAGGTGAAAGAGGTGGAATCTGAAGTCCCGGGACTGCGGGGTGCTCCGTGGAGGCCTGGTGTAGATGGGGGTGGGGGGGTCTGGCAGTGTGGGAACGCGTGGGCTTGGGGGTGGGTCTTTGTGGAATATGGCATGGTTCCACCCCGCCGCTCTCTCCCTTTTCCCAGACTCAGACGATGCCCTGCTGAAGATGACCATCAGCCAGCAGGAGTTTGGCCGCACGGGGCTCCCCGACCTAAGTAGTATGACCGAGGAAGAGCAGATTGCATATGCCATGCAGATGTCCCTCCAGGGCGCAGGTGAGCCAGAACCTGGGTGGTTGTGCTGAGGCGGAGACATTGGGTGAGGACATGAAACTGAACGGACTGACCTCTTTTCCTCAGAATTTGGCCAGGCAGAATCAGCTGACATTGATGCCAGTTCAGCCATGGACACATCTGAGCCTGCCAAGGTAAGGGCCAGCAATAACTCCCTGCCCCATCAGGCTTAAAATCCCCTTGTGTTCAGATCCTCAGCCCACTAGGCCTGGGACTGTTCCTCTCTTGGGGTTTCATAGATGAGCTCTTGCAGGAGCAGAAGGAAAGAAACACATGGATGTACATTCCTTGTATGTCAACCTTGCTAAGGCAAGAATGCTAGTGGCCAGAGTTGGAGAGGTGTCCTGGTATTTTGTAATTTTCCTTCCTTGCTGGTGGGAGCAGTCTGGACAATTCTCAGTGCTATCATCTTCCCAGGAGGGTGAAGAAAAGGTCCAGGAAAAAAGGGGGAGAGTGGGTGTCTGACAGCAGGAAACCTAAAGGTGATGGCATCTGTTTTTATCCTTTGAGCTCAGAAAGCAGAGTTCTCAGGCTTCTCCTCTAATCGGTCAGTAATAAATGTTTGGGGGAATTCTTTGGTGGTCCAGTGGTTAGGACTTGGCACATTCAGTGCCGGGGGCCTGGGTTTGATCCCTGGTCGGGGAACTAAGGTCTCGCAAGCCGCGCCAGTGGGGCCGAAAAACTAAACGAAAATAAATGTTTGAGTTCATACTGTGTATAGGCGCTGGGTATCTTCCCAAATCCTCCTTCTGGTCCTTGGCCAGAGGTGCCCTCCACCCCCAGTCAGGTGCGCTCCCATCCTCCTACACTTGCTTGCTCCCCGGACAGCCTATCCCCGCTGCCCCGAGCTGACACAGCCCTTTTTCAGGAGGAGGATGATTATGATGTGATGCAGGACCCCGAGTTCCTTCAGAGTGTCCTGGAGAACCTTCCAGGTGTGGATCCCAACAATGAGGCCATTCGAAATGCCATGGGCTCCCTGGCTTCCCAGGCCACCAAGGATGGCAAGAAGGACAAGAAGGAGGAGGACAAGAAGTGAGACTGGAGGGAAAAGGGAGCTGAGCCTGTGCAGGGGGCCGAGTAGGGTGGGGTGGGATATAGAGTTAGATGCGTTGTCTGTGACCACTGCAACCTAAATAAAGCTTGGCAACTTTTTTTCTTTTTTGCTTCAAACAGCGGTAGCTTTGAGTGTGACCATTCTCCTTCCACCCATCTCCACCCCTGACAATCCTTCCTTAGGAAAAACTTTGCTGAGAGCCACCTGTGCTAGGCACTGGGGCCACAGAGGGGAACAGAAAACAGTACTGGCCTCTGGCCTTTTTTGCTGTATCACCTGTTATCTCTCCAGCTCCTTCTCCATGTGTATAAACCGGAAGGGCCAGCCTGTAAATGAGCAGTACCTGCGTCTAATAAGTGTCCAAAGAGAGGCCTGAACAGGCACTGTGGAAATGCTGAGGAGAGAGCGCCAAACCCTTGCAGCCTCTGGGAAGGCTCCTGGAGGCAATGTTTGAGCCCTCATCAGCCAGCGAGCAAGAGATAGGGATGCTTCCAGTCCGCAGGAACAGCGTGTGCTGATGGCACGGAGGCACTTTGTCACTCAAAGACCGGTTGGGTGAGTGACAGGAGATGGAGGTGGAAAAGTCGGCAACAGTCAGAACACCAAAGGTCAGGGATCTTTGAGGCCTGACTTTCGCAAGGTGGGGTCTGTGAAGGAGAAACATGATGTGTCTCCTTGGAGCACTAAATTTAGAGGAAGGTTTTTTGTGGGGCATGGACTAGAATGCACAATTCACATAATCTCCCCCTTTGTTTATTATATTTGAAGAGGTAAATAATATTTTACACATAAAATACTTAACCTATATATAAATTGTGACGTGTAAGAAAACTGACATATCTGAAACCACTCAATATAAGAGCTGGAATATTCCTAACACCTTGTCACATACCTATGCCTTTTTTTTTTTAAACATCTTTATTGGAGTATAATTGCTTTACAATAGTGTGTTAGTTTCTGCTTTATAACAGAGTGAATCAGTTATACATATACATGTGTCCCCATATCTCTTCCCTCACCTATGCCTTCTTGAACCCACCTCTTTACAGCCTCCTCAGACATAACTTATCTTGAATTTCACATTTATTATTTTTTCCCCTTCACAGTTTTCTCATATACATAAAGATTTCTGACGAGAATGTTTAGTTTTGTATGTATTTGAGCTTTACAAAAAATAGTTTTAGGGAATTCTCTGGTGGTCCAGTGGTTAGGACTCGGCGCTTCCACAGCTGGGGCCCCAGGTTCAATCCCTCATCGGGGAACTGAGATCCCACAAGCTGAGTGGCATGGCCAAAAAAAATTAAAAAATAGTTTTATACTGTGAGACTTCCAGGACTCACTTTTTTTTTTTTTTTCTTTCTTGTGGTACGCGGGCCTCTCACTGTTGTGGCCTCTCCCGTTGTGGAGCACAGGCTCCGGACGCGCAGGCTCAGCGGCCATGGCTCATGGGCCCAACCGCTCCGCGGCATGTGGGATCTTCCCGGACCGGGGCACAAACCTGTGTCCCCTGCATCAGCAGGCGGACTCTCAACCACTGCGCCACTAGGGAAGCCCCCAGGACTCACTTTTTTTTTTTTTTTTATTTTTATTTTTTTAATTTTTTTTTTTAATTTTGCGGTATGTGGGCCTCTCACTGTTGTGGCCTCTCCCGTTGCGGAGCACAGGCTCTGGATGCACAGGCTCAGCAGCCATGGCCCACAGGCCCAGCCGCTCCGCGGCATGTGGGATCTTCCCGGACCGGGACATGAACCCGCGTCCCCTGCATAGGCAGGCGGACTCCCAACCACTGCGCCACCAGGGAAGCCCAGGACTCACTTTTTAAACAAATGTTTTGTTTCTGAGGTTCATCAGAGTTGCTGCACATAGCTGCTGCTTGTTCATATTTCATGGTTGTATATATATCATGTGAATATTCTACAATCTTTCCATTTTCCTGTGGATGGATCTGGATGTGAATATTCTACAATCTCTCCATTTTCCTGTGGATGGATCTGGCATTGCTTCCAGTTATTTTTCTGTTACCAACAGGATCACAATGGAATTTTTCGTACACCTCTCTGGATGCACCTGTACAGGAGTTTCTTTAGGATACTTTACAGGATAATGCTGAATTGTTTTTCAAAGTGGTTGTATGAATTTGCACTCCTTCCTGCAGTGTAAGAGTTCCTATTGACCACATCCTTTTCAGCCCTAGGGATCATTAAAAGTTCTTAATTTCGTCCAAACTGGTGAGGATAAAATGATAACTCATGGTCTCTTTTTTTTTTTTTTTTTTATATTTGGCTGTGTTGGGTCTTTGTTGCTGCACGGGGGTTTTCTCTAGTTGCGGCGAGTGGTGGCTACTCTTCATTGCGGTTCACGGGCTTCTCATTGCAGTGGCTTCTCTTGTTGCGGAGCACGGGCTCTAGGCGCGCAGGCTCAGTAGTTGTGGCTCATGGGCTTAGTTGCTCCACGGCATGTGAGATCTTCCTGGACCAGGGCTCGAACCTGTGTCCTGTGCATTGGCAGGCGGATTCTTACCACTGCGCCACCAGGGAAGCCCTCTTTTCACTTTTTTTTTTTTTTTGCAGTACGCGGGCCGCTCACTGCTGTGGCCCCTCCCGTTGCGGAGCACAGGCTCCGGACGTGCAGGCTCAGCGGCCATGGCTCACGGGCCCAGCCACTCTGCGGCATGTGGGATCTTCCCGGACCAGGGCACGAACCCGTGTCCCCTGCATCGGCAGGCGGACTCTCAACCACTGCGCCACCAAGGAAGCCCGCTCTTTTCACTTTTTTTAAAGGTATCCTTTAGTAACCAAAATTCTTAAATTTAATGTCAAATTTCTCAATCTTTTCTTTCAAGTTAGTGTTTCTGCATCCAGCACACTCTTTTCTAGGTCAGAAAAATAATTCTGTTTTCTTTTGAAAGTTCTATGGTTTTGCCTTTCATATAGAAATTCTTTATTCCATCTAGAATTGATATCTGTGTACACTGAGAAAGGGATCCAATTTCAATTTTTTAACATGGAAAACCATTTGTTACGGCATTGTTTATTGAAAAAAACCCCTCCTTTCACTGTACTAATTTTCTTTTTTTTTTGGCTGCTTGTTTTGGGTCTTCGTTGCTGCACGCAGGCTTTCTCTAGTTGCAGTGAGCGGGGGCTACTCTTCATTGTGGTGGGCGGGCTTCTCATTGCAGTGGCTTCTCTTATTGCGGAACCCGGGCTCTAGGCACACGGGCTCAGTAGTTGTGGCTCGCAGTCTCTAGAGCGCAGGCTCAGTAGTTGTGGTGCACGGTCTTAGTTGCTCCGCAGCATGTGGGATCTTTCCAGACCAGGACTCGAACCCGTGTCCCCTGCATTGGCAGGTGGATTCTCAACCACTGCGCCACCAGGGAAGCCCTCACTATACTACTACTTCTGCCTGGGCCAAGATTCCATGAATTTCATTTCCAGTATCCTGAAGTCAGACCTTAAAGCCTGCATGTAAACAAGCTTCCACCAAATGAAGCTAGAAAACCTACTTTGTGCTTACCTTATATTCATATTGGATGAGTTCCATTTCTGAATAATGAATTTGTAAATGCTTGTGTCTAAATTTTAGGGGGAGACTGGTTTTGTTTTGAATCAAATATTACTTGAAAGAAATGTCTCATCATCTAGGGCTTGGGAATCTTTTATAGGTGTTGGTTATAAAGATGTTGGTCACTTTGGCTTTCCTGGGCTTGCGTGTAGTTCCCCAGCAAAATCACGTTTGGCGAAGTCTGCCCATCAAGTCATGATGGGACCTGTGTCCCAGTCTCTTGTTCTCTGCATACCAACTGGGTGACTTCAGTGTTCATGAGGATGACTCAGCCAACACCTTGGCCTCTTCCAATTCAGAGATGATCATCACAGTTCATAATCTTTTGTACTCAACGGCACCACCTTAAGAAATGCTCCCTGCTGGAGTCAAATACTCACTTGGCCCATGGACCTCTCTCTTTTCAGATCTCCCACATTAATACTCCATGTATGCTTTTCAACAGTACTGTGAAAAATGTGTGTACTCTGGGCAATTCCACTTCAGGAACTTACTCTAAATAATCGGTGATGTGCCAAAGACATGTACAAGGGTGATGAAAAAATGAAAACAACGTAATATCCAACAATTACGTTACATTATTATGGAATAATACACTATCAATAAATTTATTTTGGAAGAACATTTAATGGCATTGCATATATGATTATAATATTAGCAAATGCTTGTATAACACAATGTGCCAGGGACTATTCTAAGTGCTTTACATGTTTTAAGTCATTTAGCTTTCACAACAACCCTATGAGGTAGCTGTAGCATTATTAGTTCTGTTTTATAAATAAGGAAACTGAAAGCCAGAGAAGGTAGGTAACTTACTCTACAGTGATGGTTCTGACAATGTGGTCTGTGAACCCCTAAGGGTCCCCAAGACCCTTTCAGGGGGTTTGTGAGGTCAAAACTATTTTCATAATAATACTGTGCCATGATGTTATTCGCCTCTTCCACTGCGTTGACACTGGCACTGATGCCAAAGCCGTGGGGGTAAAAGTTTTGGTGCCTTAGCACAAATCCAAGGCGATGGCACGACACTGTGCTGGCCATCATTGTGTCCGTCACCCCCATACACTCCTGGCTTGAAAAAAACCAAAAACTGTCCGTGATGAAGCGTTAAAACAAATTAATTGTATTAAATCTCAACCCTTGAGTTTACATACTTAATATGTTCGAGGTAAAGTGGGAAATACCCATAGAGCACTTGGCCGCGTCCTGGAGTACAGTGATTGACCTGGGGAAGGGCGCTTGTGCGGCTTTTTGAGTCGTGAGATGAACTAGCCACTTTTTCACAGAATAACATCTTTACTTGAACAAGCTATGGTTACTCAGACTTGGATGTTTGGCAAACACTGTCTCAAAAATAAATGAAGTGAGCCTCACTTCAGGAAAAGCAGCTACAGTTTTTGTTGTCTGTGATGAAATTTGAGTTCTCAAGTGAAATTTTGAATTTTGGAAAACTTATGTGTGCCACAGTGAACTTGACATTCTCAAAATTTTTAGATGGATATTAATAAATTTCTATTATGTATCAAAATTGTATATTGTAGTGTGCCAACATTAGGAAGATCTGCATTATGCAGTGAACCAATATTCTCCAAATAATCCATTTCAAATGCAAAAAAAAAAACCAATGGATTCAAATGTAACAGGTTGCAAAAAGTTCACTGATACGGTTTTGGATTCCACATTGTGACTAATCTTTTAGAAACTACTGTGTATCAAGGTTTGGTGTAGTATCAAAAATATCCTCAGCTGTTGGAAAAGGGTTTTGAAATATTCCTCCCTTTTTTAACAACATATCTGTGAGGCTGGATTTACAGCAACATTTTGCAACAGACTGAATGCAGACACAAATATGAGAATCCAGCTATATTCTGTTAAAGAGACTTGCAAAAATGTAAAACAGTGCATCCTTCTCATTACATTTTTGTTTTGGAAAATATAGTTAATTTTTCATGAAAACTGAATTATGTTAACCTGTAATAGGTTTATGGTTGCTATTTCTTAATGGATTAATATTTAAAATTTTCTGTTTTAGTTTCTAATATAGTAAATATCAATATATATAATTTACGTAAACAAAAGCTCTTGGGAATCTTCAGGTTTTAAGAGGATAAAGTCATCCTAAGACCAACAAGTCTGAGAACGGTTCTACAGCCTGGGAGTGATGGAGCGGAGGACAGCACCCAGGAAGTTTGGCTGTAGAATCCATGCTCTTGCGACTGAATTAGACACAAACCTCTCCTCTTGGGGCCCTAGCTGAACCCAAGTACCCCTGGCTATTCAAGGCCTTCTTTCCTGCTCAAGTTCGAGTGGCCAATGATGAAACTGAGTTTGGTGCAAGCAAGACAGGCTTTTATGCAATGGCCAGAGAACAGAGAAGGGGGGTTCTAAAAGCACCTTCTCCCTAAAGGGAGAGGTGTAAGGGAATTTTAAGGGTTAGGAGGCAGACAGTCATCGGGGCTCTAGGAAAGGGGCAGGGATTTTCAGGGGCAGCCGTGGCATGTGCAGTCTTCCACATTCCTTTGCACATGGCATAAACTGTTCTGGTAAAGTGCAAATGCCCCCTTTGTGTGGAGATCTTAGCAGGGTAGTGAAGCAAAGGTAACACTCGGACTGCTTCAGGTTTCATCTATGCAGGCGGGTTGCTGAGGTCAATTCAGAGCTGGTTTGGGGGCAGTTGAACACTGTGTATCTTGCAAAGTACAGCTGCAAAGCATCTCTGCCAAATAGCAGGTACATTCGAAGCAAACACAGATAAATCAGGGCAAGTGTCCTTCAGTTCTCAGGGGTTGGTATGGAAACACAGAGATGAATCAAGGCAAGGAAAGCGGCGACCTTTAGCCTACTTTGTCCACCATCTTGGACCTAATCTGTTCAGTATGGTTTTTTTCTCTGGCCTTTGTAACCTGTTGATAAAAGAAAAGTAGCCTGTCAGTTTCAGCCTCTGAGGCCTGGGCTGCATAGCATGGGTGACACTTAAATGTTTAATTATACCTATTGTTTCCAAGATTAACACGAGGCCTGCCAAGACAGAGGTGAAAATGTCTTAGTATTTATTTCTGGAGGATAGAAACCCAGATTTGTGGGGAGGTGTTGCTTTTATGAATGTTTGAAAATGTTTCAGAATGTTACTTTTGTAGTACAGGAAAACGTAAAAATACTTCTTTGAACTCAATTTCTTTTACTGATAGCTTCTTCCTTGCTTAGTTTCCATCTCTAATGAGCAAAGACCTCATAACCTATCATTTAAAGTACTATCTTGCCAATAACTTCATCTCCCAAGCTCCATTTTACCCCACACTTGCCCGGCTAAACCCCAAGCATGGATTGGTTCTCAACCATCTACCTTTTCAGCTTTTTCTTCTAGACTTGTCACGTTCAGAGAGGTTAAGTCATTTGAGCAAGGATGCTTAGCTAATGAGGGGTCAGAACCAAGATCAAAACCCAGTCTATCTCACTGGAATGTGAGCCACCACAAAACAGCTATTTCCCATTATCAGCAGCCCTCTCACCATTTGCCTGCAGCAACGACTTCATCACACCTTCCTTTTCTCCCCTATCACTCTCAGCGGAAGATGTCACCATGACAGAGGGAGGCAAGGCCCTCAGGAAGTCTGAACCCCTTCCCTCCTACCTCCTCCAGCCCCTCCTGGCAGCAGTTATGTCCTCTGTCCTGTCTCTTCTGTCTTCAGAATCTGCTCTGCCAGTGCTTTCCACTTGGCATGTACACATCAAGTCCACGCTATCAATAACCTTACCTGAGACTTTATACTTTGCTGGTTGATGTTTTATTTTACAATGTATATTTCCTTCATAATAACAAAAATATTATAGGTTATGGAAAGGGAAAATGCTCACGATGTAGGAAATGAAACAAGCATCCTTCAAAGTTGCCAATTTTTATTCAAATACATGTGGGTGAATTAAAGGACCGTCACATAAGGATGATGTCACCTCTGTCAACTGGGTTTATAGAGGAATTGTCTATTCACTCTTCTGAGCTTTTTTTTTAAGGTCTATTTATTATTTTTTTATTTTATTTATTTTTGGCTGCATCGGGTCTTAGTTGCAGCACACAGGATCTTTCGTTGCGGCATGCGGGCTTCTCTCTAGTTGTGGTGTGTGGGTTTTCTCTTCTCTAGTTGTGGTGCGCAGGCTCCAGAGCACGTGGGCTCTGCAGTTTGCGACACGCGGGCTCTAGTTGAGGTGCACGAGCTCAGTAGTTGTGACGCAGGGGCTTAGTTGCCCGCGGCATGTGGGATCTTAGTTCCCTGACAAAGGATTGAATCTGCGTCGCCTGCATTGTAAGGTGGATTCTTTACCACTGGACCACCAGAGAAGTCCTTTCTGTGCTTTCTGAGTTGCATGAAAAGAATATGTAACTACTTTGTAATCAGAAAAGCTCACATGTTGTCTTTCAAAAATAAAATCACCAGGAGTTCCCTGGTGACACAATGGTTAGGAAACTGCCTGCCCATGCAGGGGACACGGGTTTGATCCCTGGTCTGGGAGGATCCCACAGGCCATGGAGCAACTAAGCTGGTGTTCCACAACTGCTGAGCCTGCGCTCTAGACCTTGTGAGACACAATTACTGAGCCCTTATGCCACAACTACTGAAGCCTGCACGCCTAGAGCCCGTGTTCCGCAACAAGAGAAGCCACCGCAATGAGAAGCCCACACACAGCAATGAAGAGTAGCCCACGCTAACTGCAACTAGAGAAAGCCCATGCACAGCAACAAAGACCCAATGCAGCCAAAATAAATAAATAAATAAATAATTTTAAAAATTCTTTAAAAAAGATGGAGCTGGGGCTTCCCTGGTGGCGCAGTGGTTGAGAGTCTGCCTGCTGATGCAGGGGACACGGGTTCATGCCCTGGTCCGGGAAGATCCCACATGCTGCGGAGTGGCTGGGCCCGTGAGCCATGGCCGCTGAGCCTGTGTGTCCAGAGCCTGTGCTCCACAACGGGAGAGGCCACAACAGTGAGAGGCCAGTGTATCGCAAAAAAAGAAAAAAGATGGAGCTGGAGGAATCAGGCTCCCTGACCTCAGACTATACTACAAAGCTACAGTAATCAAAACAGTATGGTACTGGCACAAAAACAGAAATATAGATCAATGGAACAGGATAGAAAGCCCAGAGATAAAGCCACACACCTATGGTAACCTAATCTATGACAAAGGAGGCAAGAATATACAATGGAGAAAAGACAGTCTCTTCAATAAGTGGTTCTGGGAAAACTGGACAGCTACATGTAAAAGAATGAAATTAGAACACTTCCTAACACAGTACACAAAAATAAACTCAAAATGGATTAAAGACCTAAATGTAAAGCCAAACATTATAAAACTCTTAGAGGAAAACCTAGGCAGAACACTCTTTAACAAGATCTTTTTTGACCCACCTCCTAGAGTAATGAAAATAAAAACAAAAATAAATAAATGGGATCTAATTAAACTTAAAACATTTTGTATAGCAAAGGAAATCATAAACAAAACAAAAAGACAACCCTCAGAATGGGAGAAAATATTTGCAAATGAAGCAACCGACAAAGGATTAATCTCCAAAATATACAAACAGCTCATGCAGCTCAGTATCGAAAAAACAAATTACCCAATTAAAAAATGAGCAGAAGATCTAAATAGACATTTCTCCAAAGAAGACATACAGATGGTCAAAAGCACTTGAAAAGATGCTCTTCATCACTAATTATAAGAGAAATGCAAATCAAAACAACAATGAAGTATCACCTCACACTGGTCAGAATGGCCATCATCAAAAAATCTACAAATAATAAATGCCAGAGAGGGTGTGGAGAAAAGGGAACCCTCCTACACTGTTGGTGGGAATGTAATTGGTACAGCCACTATGGAGAAGAGTAGGGAGTTTCCTTAAAAAACTATGAATAGAACTGCCATATGATCCAGCAATCCCACTCCTGGGCATATACTAGAGAAAACCATAATTCAAAAAGACACATGCACCCCAATGTTCATTGCAGCACTATTTATAATAACCAGGACGTGGAAGCAACCTGAATGTCCATCAGTAGAGGAATGGATAAAGAAGATGTGGTACATATACAATGGAATATTACTCAGCCATAAAAAAGAACAAAATAATGCCATTTGCAGCAACATGGATGGTCCTAGAGATTGTCATACTGAGTGAAGTAAGTCAGACACAGAAAGACAAATATCATAAGATATCATTTATATGTGGAATCTAAAAAAAAGGGTACAACTGAACTTATTTACAGAACAGAAGTAGACTCACGGATGTAGAAAACAAACATGGTTACCAGGGGATGGGTGGGGAGGGATAAATTGGGAGACTGAGATTGACATATACACACTACTATATATAGAATAGATAACAAATAAGAACCTGCTGTATAGCACAGGGAACTCTACTCAATACTCTGTAATGGCCTATATGGGAAAAGAATCTTTAAAAAAAAAAAAGAGTGGATATATGTATATGTATAACTGATTCACTTTGCTGTACCCCTGAAACTAACACAACGTTGTAAATCAACTATACTCCAATAAAAAATGTTTAAAAAGAGACAATCAAATCCCCCACTCCTTCTTTCAGCCACCACCCTGTCTCTCTCTTTTTTTTTTTCTTGCCATGCTGTGAGGCTTGTGGGATCTTAATTCCCTGACCAGGGATTGAACCCGGGCCCTCGGCAGTGAAAGCATGGAGTCCTAACCACTGGACTGCCAGCGAATTCCCCCAGTCTCTTTCTTTTTCACATCTCCGCTATTCCAAAGAGAAGTCTTCTCCACCTCCAAACCTTCTGCTCACCCCTCAGCCTGTTACAATCGCTCTTCCTCCACCTCCTGCATCGCTGAAGAAACCTCTTCCCAAGGTCACCAGTGACTTCCTCCTTATCGACTCTAACCCTTATCTTGCTTGCTCTCTCCGTAGCATTTGGCCCTGTTAAGCATTTTCTTCTTGAAACTTGTTTCTTCTCCTGGTTTCAGTGATGGCACTCTCTCCACTCTCCACCCCCATTTTTTGGCCCCTCTATTTCAACTTTCTTTTCAGGCTTCTCTTTCTCTGCTTTTTCCTTAAACATTAGTATTCCTTGGGAGTTCCATCCTGGGCTTTCTTACTTCTCACTCTATGCCCTCTCTCTCTCAACATCCCCAACATCTCATTCTCTGGATCTCCAACATCCGTCATATTTTTATGCTGCTGATGTCTGCATTTGTAGCTTCAGCCTATAGGTCGAAATGCATTCCAGAGTTTCAAATCCATAGAGCCATCCAGATACAGGAATTTTTAATTAAGTGTCCCACAACACCCAACCCATCTTCTTCCCCATGCCCTTGCCTGTTCTTGTTTTTGTTTTTCTCTAAGGGGGTGAATCATCTTTTGTTTTTCTCTTTTCTTGCATCCTTACTGCCAAGCAATGTTGAAGTCCTGTCCTTTTAACCTCAAAATACCCCAAATTCATCCTCTCTTATCATCCCCCTACACACATTAGAGCCATGAAAATATAATCTATGAAAGAAAGAAAAGGAAGGAAGGAAGGAAGGAAAGAAGAAAAGAAAAGAAAAGAAAAAAGAAGGTTGGACAACAGGCTTCTAATTGGCAACAATAGATACAAAACCACATTGGAATTGTACGTAAAGTCTTGATGGAAAATAAACATCAGCCTGGAATTCTATTATATGCTCCCATTTTCTTTGGGTTTACTCTGCTGTTTTTTTTTTAACTTCTTAAATTGGCAATTAGCTCATTATTTTTTAGTCTTTATTGTTTCCTTGTTTGGTCAATTTTCATATAGTTTTATAAAATATATTTTTCCTCAGATTTTATTTTATATTACAATGTCATATTTTGACAATACTTGTGAGATATTCTTTTTTTTAAATAAATTTATTTATTTATTTATTTTTGGCTGCGTTGGGTCTTCATTACTGCGTGCAGGCTTTCTCTAGTTGCGGCGAGCAGGGGTTACTCTTCGTAGTGGTGCGTGGGCTTCTCATTGCGGTGGCTTCTCTTTGTTGCAGAGCACAGGCTCTAGGCACATGGGCTTCAGTAGTTGCAGCACGTGTACTCAGTAGTTGTGGTGCGCGGGCTCTAGAGCACAGGCTCAGTAGTTGTGGCACATGGGCTTAGTTGCTCTGTGGCATGTGAGATCTTCCCAGACCAGGGCTCGAACCTGTGTCCCCTGCATTGGCAGGCAGATTCTTAACCACTGCGCCACCGGGGAAGTCCCGTGAGATATTCTTTTACTGACCTTCCTGAGAATGGAATGGAGTTAAAATATGAATAAAACACAAGGCCATTATCTGATGTCAGGATAGAGAAATCAGAGCTATATGACAAATGAGTTAAGACTATAATGATGAAACAACAGAATGAGGTATTGTTTGAAATATTGATAGAATCAACACTTTATGCACCTCAGAGTTATGAGGAAAGTAACTTCCTATCCTGAGAGGACAAATTTGATGCAAAATAAATTATTATAATGTGAAAACACATTAGAGTAATCCAAGATGTGTTTTTCTAATAGATTCCATTAGGACACCTAACGATCATTGGGGGATGCAGTCATATGTCACTTCTGGTTCTCAGAGATATACTGGGTCAGTACATCTTGGGTGGGGTAACTAATCTGAATTTTTTTTTTTGCGGTACGCGGGCCTCTCACTGTTGTGGCCTCTCCCGTTGCGGAGCACAGGCTCTGGACGCACAGGCTCAGCAGCCATGGCTCGTGGGCCCAGCCGCTCCGCAGCATGTGGGATCTTTCCGGACCGGGGCATGAACCCGTGTCCCCTGCATCGGCAGGCGGACTCTCAACCACTGCGCCACCAGGGAAGCCCTAATCTGCATTTTTAATCACCATCACAAGTAAAACCGACTTAAGCTGTTTCAGAGATAACACTGTTTTCATATTGTGTGAGAGATGAATGACAATTTATACACTTCCTTTTGTTTTTGGCTGCAAGGCTTCCTGGATCTTATTTTCCTGACCAGGAATTGAACCCAGGCCCTTGGCAGTGAAAGTGTGGAGTCGTAACCGCTGGACCACCAGGGAATTCCCTATACAATTCTAATAGCTGCTTTTAATGTATGTAGAGAGAGATCTCCATGAAATTCTATAACTGATGTAGGAAATTTCAGCATTTTTTGCGCATTTTATTTATTTAATTTTTTTTGGCCATACTGCTACAGCATGTAGGATCTTAGTTCCCCAAACAGAATTTGAACACATGCCCCCTGCATTGGAAGGGCAGAGTCTTAACCACTGGACCGCTAGGGAAGCCCATCTGCAGTTTTTTGAGAAAAAAACCCTAAACCTATAGCTCATCAGAAACAAAATAAACCTCTCCAACCTACTGCTTTTAGGAAATGTTGCTTTGCAAATTTTGGTAATAAAATCAATAAAATCCTTAGTTCACTTAGTACACTTTTTATGATAGAAGATTGGGATTTAGCTCTTTACTCCACATGCAACACTCATCCCCTCTTCCAATAGTAGACAATGATTTTTGGATAAATTGGTATTTACTGTTTGTATAATTATGACTATGCAAACTCTGTTCACTATTAAGCCACTATTAAATTTGACTCCTATGCACAGTTTTGTTTCTCCCAGAATTTATAATTGCCTTGGGCTCTTTTGTTTCTTTGTTTCATTTGCATTCCCTCTGTTAGAAGTGTAAACCTCTCAAATTGGTCAAACAAAGTAGGTAGCCTGATGACCACATGTGATGGCCTTCTGTTGCAATCTGGCTGGTTGCATGAGGCCTGCTGCAAAGTTGTCCTGGCTCTTCCCTACACCGTCATCCAGGGAATCCCTTTGTTTCTCTTCTGTGTGGATCCTCTGTCTCCTAGATACCATGTTCTGATTTTCCCTGGTTTCATGCTCTGTGTTAGTGGAATTCATCATCCACTAGCTTCCTGAGGAAGGGAGCCCAGAAAGCAAATTTCCTGTCTTTGCATGCCTGAAAACATCTTGGCGGAGTATACAATTTTATATTAAAAATAACGTTTGTTTAGAATTTTGAGGGCATTGCCCTGTTGTTTTCTAGTTTTTTGGAATATTATTAAATCCAATGCCATTCTGAACATGCAGCTGAGTATCTTTTGTATACAACCTGATTTTCTCTCTGGAAGACTTTAGAAGTTGCTCTTAATATTTACTCTAAAATTCCATGATGAAAAACTCTTGGGTGTTTGATTTTTTTTAATTTTTGTTTCTTTGTTTTTTTAAATTTAATGTGCTAGGCATTTAATGGGCCCTTTCAATCTGGAGACTCATGTCCTTCAGTGCAGGAAATTGTTATTGAATTATTTCTTTAATAATTTTCCCACTGACTATTTCTTCTCTCTTTCTAAAACTCCTTTTACCCAGATATCCTGTCTCCTAGACTGAACCTCTTATTTTCTTACATTTATTTCATATTTTCTATTTCTTTGTATTTTTATTCTACTCTCCAGGATATTTCTTCAACTTTATCTTAGAATCTTTTTTATTAAATTACTAACTTCTACTTCCATTTTTTCCTTTATTTTTCCTTCATTTTTTTCGCCCATGCCACGCAGCTTGTGGGAATCTTAGTTACCTGATCAGGAATCGAGCTCAGCCCACGGCAGTGAGAGTGCCACGTCTTAACCACTGGACCGCCAGGGAATTCCGTACACTTTCATATTTTTATTTTTATTTATTTAATTTATTTATTTATTTATTTTTGGCTGGATGGACATATGGGATCTTAGTTCCCTGACCAGGTATCGAACCCATACCACCTGCAGTGGAAGGGTGGAGTGTTAACCACTGGACTGCCAGGGAAGTTCCTCACTTCTTATTTTTAATTTCCAAGAAGCCTTTATTATTTTCTTTTTAAAAAAATTTTTATTGGAGTATAGTTGATTTACAGTGTTGTGTTAGTTTCAGGTGTACAGCAAGGTGAATCAGTTATACAAAAGATATGGAACAGGTACTTCCCTGGTGGTGCAGTGGTTAAGAATCCGCCTGCCAATGCAGGGGACACAGGTTTGATCCCTGGTTCCAGAAGATCCCATATGCCGTGGAGCAAGTAAGCCCGTGCACCACAACTACTGAGCCCACGTGCCATAACTACTGAAGTCCGTGTGCCTAGAGCCTGTACTCCGCAACAAGAGAAGCCACTGCAGTGAGAAGCCCACGCACCACAACGAAGAGTAGCCCCCGCTCGCCGCAACTAGAGAAAGCCCGCGCACAGCAGCGAAGACCAAACGCAGCCAAAAAAATAAATAAAATAAAATAAAATAAAATGCCATCAGCTAGTGAGAAATGGCAACTATTCCATACCATCAGCCAACCCCAGGCCTTGGGTCCGCTTGCCTCACTTCCTCTTCCTTTAAAAAAAAAAAAATTTGGAACACTTCACGAATTTACGTGTCATCCTTGTGCAGGGGCCATGCTAATCTTCTCTGTACTGTTCCAACTTTAGTATATGTGCTGCCAAAGCGAGCACAAGTCTTTATTATTTTCTGAATGTTCCTTTTAAAAATAGCATCCTTTCTTTTATCATGGGTGCAATATTTTCTCTTGATTTCTGAAGATATTAATTGCAGTTTTTTGGACATTTTCTTCTGCTCCCTTCATTACCCTCCAGGTTCCTTTTCTTTTGGCTTCTGACTTTTATGTTTGAGGCTGCCTTCAACTCTCTGGCAAGCCTTGGCTGTCTGTTCCAACTTAAGCGTGAGGTCCAAGAGAGCTGACTGGAAGCCCTGTGGAGGTGCCAGAGATGGTCAGCTGGGGGTGACTCACTGTGTGGTGGGTGAGGGAGAGATCAGTCTTCTACCTCGTGTAAACTTTGTCTCCTGGGCCAATCATTATCCCCAAAAAGGAATTTTCAGTCCCCTTGCCCCTGCTTCCAGAGGACAAAGAACTTTTAATCTTTAAAGTCTTTACAAGTTCTAAGACTCCTATTATTTTATTCCTGTTTGGTTTTCCACTCCCTACCTCATGAGTAGAATGGAAAATATTCAAACTTAAGGATTTAAAACTTTACACATATGACCTTCCATTTTTCAGTATTACATTTCTCATCTTCTCCTTTATGTTTTTAAATTTCCTTACTCTCATTTTGATGTGGTTTCTGGATGAAGCAGAGATAAATGTGTGTGCTCAATCCACCATGTTTAACCAGAAGTTCCTACCTCCTTAAGTCTTAATTACCTTTTTTCTCTAACTCAAGACGTGGTTGTAAAAATTAAATTTGGTTGTGCATGTGTAACGTGATGTTCAAAGAGATTTTTCTTGTTGTCTTAGAGTTTGAGCTGAGTCCTCAAGGAGAGAAGAGCATGTAGGTACTCCACATTGTAGAGAAAGACTTTACTGGACAGACAAAAGAGAACAACTCCTCTAACAATGATGGTCCCTTATCATCATCTTCAGCCTCTATAAATGAGAATATTGACAAGGGAATGGAGAGTTATGGAGATAGGGTTTTTGGTCTGTTCTGTAATGCATTATTGTTTCCCCTTCCTCATTCTTAGATAGGTGAGCAGAGGCTACAGACCAAGTAAGGAGAGTACCAAGAGATTGCAGGTGTTTGCAGGAAACTCAGTCCTTGGCTGGATGATTCTTGTGTAATGGAATTATTGTCCTAGTGCTGCTACAGAGCTCACGCAAAGCACTGTGAGAGAGTTTTGGAAAAACTGACATGAGTTTACTGGCATTTGGGAGATGCATATGAACATAGAGATGAGTATATGCGGACAGTTTGGTGAATGGGGCATATTAGACATTGACTGGAGCCTGGCCCTGGGACAGCAGTGCTGAAGAGTAGCCTGTACTTCCAGCACCTGGCATGGGAAGGATGTGGGAGTTTCTCATGGGCCAAGAGGACATCATGGAAAGTACCTGGGCTTTAACCATCTAGATGGGACCCTGTCCAAGAGAGACCCCTGCAGGGCAAGAAGACTCTAATGGCAAGGTACTGTGGGCTAGAAGCTCAGGGTACTGTGCAAGATGTCAGTTGGAGATGCACTGCAGACATCAAGGACTATGCAGTGTGGAGCCTCCGTGAGTCTCCTCAAATACCGCCCCCCAAGAGAAAGCCAGAACTTAGGCATCTGTCATACAGAAGGTTCTAACAGCCCTAGTCATATCAAATTACCTTTTTCCTTTCTCCCACCATTCCAGCCCTCTAGAAGCCAGAGGCAGGAAGTGGAGGGAGGGTGGAAGAAGGGCGAAGATAAAGGTACCCCCCATCTTTTGCCATTTCAGGTCTCTGGGCTGTGGGTCCAACCTCAGCTGGGGGTGTGTGACCTGGGAATTGAATATAAGATTGAAATTTTAAAACTGGACTGTTCAAGACTTGTATTCCATGAAAATGACAAGAAAACCATGAGGTATACTTGAGAGATGTGTTCCAGGGTGGGGAAGTCTGCTGACAGAGCAGGGTTGAAGGCAGCTGTTGATGGCAGGATAGAGTGGGGGGAGATTCTTTGCACCTTACCAAACCCAGACAGTTAAATAAATCAGCTATAACTTAAAGCGCTAGGCATTCATTCAGTCAGCATTTACTGAGTGCCTACTCTGTGCCAGATTCTATGTAAGTTTCAGGGAATAAAAATAATGAGTGAAACCAAAGGTGCCCCTGCTTTGGATAATCAAGTGAGGAAGACATACTGTCTAAGGTAAAAACTGCATTTAGCTGCTAATAATGGAGACCGGAAATAAGACTGGAGTTTTATTTTTCTCGTGTAAAAAATGTCCATGGGGAAGTGGTTCACAGTAGCTCCATCATCAACAGAGCCCATCTATCTCTATCACCATTCTCTACCTCTTTATCTCTGTCACCATTCTATCTCTCTGTATCACCATTCTCAGACTGTGGTTTTCATTCTTAAGGTTAACTCATGGTCCAAGGTGACTGAATGGAGCTCCAGCTTTCATATCTGCATTCCAGACAGAAATCAGGAGGAAAGGGGAAAGGGCAGAAGAGGATCAATATCAATTTTTTTGCCCCCTTTTAAAAAGCCTTCTTGGATGTCTCATCCAACAACTTTGGCTGACATCTCATTGGCCAGAATTTTCTCACATGACCACTCTTAGATGCAAGGGAATGTGGGAAATATAAGAATTGTTTTATTGAGGAAGAAGAGGAGAATGGAGTTTAGATAGATAACTACCAAACTGTGCATCAGTACGTCCCTTCAGCTACTCAAAATCTGTCAGTTCCTCACGTGGCTCTTTGTGGTCCAGCAAACTATAAACCAAAGACAAACTGTCAGCCCCCAACACACCTGATATACAATGGGGAACAGGAAAAGTCAACCACAAGCAAAACTCTCATTCAGAAAAGGAACGCCTAGGAAACACCCAGCAGTCACTAGTCACTAATCTATTGACCATTGGGTGGCTTGTGTATGTTCTCATCCCTTGAACCTGGATGTGCCAGTGGCTGCTTGACCAGTAGAGCATAGAGGAAGTAATGCTCTATAGCCTCTGAGGCTAGGTCCTGAAAGGGAATGCAGCTTCTGCCTCGTTTGCTGGAGCACTTATGCTGGGACCCCCTAAGTTAGCACTCCAACTGCCCTGAGGCCACCATCTTGTGAGGAAGCCCAAATTTGCCTAGACAGAGAGCCACTGAGAAGCTCCAAGAATATATGAAGAAAGTGAGATGCCCAGTCAGCCCCTAGCTGCTCCAGCTTCAGCTGTGTAACTATAATCACATGAGATACCCTGAGCCAGAGTGCCCAACGAAGCCCTTTGGAGCCAAAGGAACTGTGGGCATAACAAATAATTGTTATTTTTAAAAATTGAAGTATAGTTGGTTTACAATGTTGTGCCAGTCTCTGCTGAACAGCAAAGTGGCTCAGTTTTATACATACAGACATTCTTTTTTTTAAATATTCTTTTCCATTATGGTTTATCCCAGGAGATTGGATGTAGTTCCCTGTACTATACAGTAGGACCTTGTTGTTTATCCATTCTAAATGTAATAGTTTGCGAGCTTCCCTGGTGGTGCAGTGGTTAAGAATCCCCCTGCCAATGCAGGGGACATGGGTTCGAGCCCTGGTCTGGGGAGATCCCACATGCTGCGGAGCAACTAAGCCCGTGTGCAACAGCTACTGAGCCTGCGCTCTGAAGCCTGCGAGCCACAACTACTGAAGCCCATGCACCTAGAGCCCGTGCTCTGCAACAAAGAGTAGCCCCTGCTCACCACAACTAGAGAAAAACCGCACGCAGCAAGGAAGACCCAACACAGCCAAAAATTAAAAAATTAATTAAATAAAATTTTTAAAAATGTAACAGCTTGCATCTACTAACCCCAAATTCCCAGCCCATCCCTCTCCCTCCCTCCCTCCCCACCTTGGCAACAAGTCTGACCTCTATGTCTGTGAGTCTGTTCCTGTTTTATAGATAGGTTCATTTGTGCCGTATTTTAGATTCCACACGTAAGTGATATGATATGGTATTTGTCTTTCACTTTCTGACTTACTTCACTTAGTATGATAATCTTTAGTTGTATCCATGTTGCTGCAAATGGCATTATTTTGTTCTTTCTTATGGCTGAGGAGTATTTCATTGTATACATGTACCACATCTTCTTTATCCATTCCTGTCGGTGGATATTTAGGTTGTTTCCATGTCTTGGCTATTGTGAATAATGCTGCTATCATCATAGGGGTGCATGTATCTTTTTGAATTCAAGTCTTGTTCAGGTATATGCTCAGGAGTGGGATTGCTGGATCACATGGTAATTCTATTTTTAGTTTTCTGAGGAACCTCCATACTGTTTTCCATAATGGCTGCACCAAATTACATTTCCACCAACAGTGTAGGAGGGTTCCCTTTTCTTCACACCCTCTCCAGTATTTGTTATCTGTAGACTGTTTATTTATTTATTTAATTTATTTATTTTTGGCTGTGTTGGGTTTTCGTTGCCGCGTGCAGGCTTTCTCTAGTTGCGGCAAGCAGGGGCTACTCTTTGTTGCAGTGCGAGGGCTTCTCTTTGGGGTGGCTTCTCTTGTTGCGGAGCACGGGCTCTAGGTGCACAGGCTTCAGTAGTCGTGGCACGCAGGCTCAGTAGTTGTGGCGCACGGGCTTAGTTGCTCCATGGCATGTGGTGTTTTCCCGGACCAGGGCTCAAACCTGTGTCCCTTGCATTGGCAGGCAGATTCTTAACCACTGAGCCACTAGGGAAGTCCCTTGTAGGCTTTTTAATGATGGCCATTCTCTTCCCTGGTGGCACAGTGGTTGAGAATCCGCCTGTTCATGTAGGCGACACGGGTTCGAGCCCTGGTCCGGGAAGATCCCACATGCCATGGAGCAGCTAAGCCCGTGAGCCACAACTACTGAGACTGCGCTCTAGAGCCCGCAAGCCACAACTACTGAGCCTAAGTGCCACAACTACTGAAGCCCGCACGCCTAGAGCCCATGCTCCGCAACAAGAGAAGCCACCGCAATGAGAAGCCTGCGCACTGCAACAAGAGTAGCCCCCCGCTCGCTGCCCGCGTGCAGCAACAAAGACCCAACGCAGCCAAAAATAAATAAATAAATAATGATGGCAATTCTTACCAGTGTGAGGTGGTACCTCATTGTAGCTCTGATTTGCATTTCTCTAATAATTAGTGACGTTGAGCATCGTTTCATGTGCCTACTGGCCATCTGTATGTCTTCTTTGGAGAAATGTCTATTAAGATCTTCTGCCCATTTTTCGATTGTGTTGTTTGTTTGTTTTATTTATTTTATTTTTGGCTGCATTTGGTCTTTGTTGCTGCGCGCTGGCTTTCTCTAGCTGCCTCGAGTAGGGGCTACTCTTCGTTGTGGTGTGTGGGCTTCTCATTGTGGTGGCTTCTCTTGTTGCAGAGCATGGGCTCCAGGCACTCAGGCCCCAGTAGTTGTGGCGCACGGGCCTAGTTGCTCTGCGGCATGTGGGATCCTCCTGGACCAGGGCTCGAACCCGTGTCCCCTGCTTTGGCAGGCGGACTCCCAACCACTGTGCCATCAGGGAAGCCCCAGTTATTTGTTTTTGTTTTTGTTTTTTTTGCGGTACGCGGGCCTCTCACTGTTGTGGCCTCTCCCATTGCGGAGCACAGGCTCTGGACGCGCAGGCTCAGCGGCCATGGCTCACGGGCCCAGCCGCTCCGCGGCATGAGGGATCCTCCCGGACCGGGGCACAAACCCATGTCCCCTGCACCGGCAGGCGGACTCTCAACCACTGCGCCACCAGGGAAGCCCCTATTTGTTTTTTTGTTGTTGAGTTATATAAGCTATTTGTATATTTTGGAGATTAAGCCCTTGTTCGTCGCATCATTTGCAAATACTCTCTCCCATTCTGTAGGTTGTCTTTTTTTTTTAATGGTTTCCTTTGCTGTGCAAAAGCTTATAAGTTTGATTAGGTCCCAACAAATAATTGTTATTTTAATCCACTAAAGTTTGAGGTGGCAATAGATAACCAGAACAACAGTGTATATCAAATCTGGGGGTCAAGGACCACCTGCCCCAACACAGGAGTAAGTTCCTTGGTTGGTCTATCTGGCTTCCCCTGGTTCTGCCCCCTAGGAAAATCCTCACTGTTTCCCATGGTCCCTTGCTCTGTCCTCAGGGAGGTTGTTTCTTGTCCATCATCCCTCATGGCCCATCTGAACAGGCCCCTGTGGGTGACACCCTCTCTAAGGGCTACACAGCTTTGGCAGCACCTCTAGAGGGAGCCACTTCTGTGTAGGAGGTTCAGGATGTTTTAGCTTACAGCCGTAGCTGTTGCAGGCCAGATATGGGTTTTGTGTGTATGTTTTTGTTAACATAGCTTCCTAAAATAACTAGTAAGCTTCCAGTCAATTCTTAAGCATGAGTTACTATGGCCAAAGATCTTACACATCATATTAGGCCTAAAAACTCATATTCTGCATGTTGGTTTCTGTGCTCTGACCATCTTCCCTAATTACTCCCCAGGGTTTGAAGGGGAAGATAACATTGTTAATCTGGTCTTTGCTGGGAGTCTTGCACTGGGTAGGCACAGACCTCTCAACAGAAGGTGCTTGAGAAAGGATTGGGTCCACAGTGTTAGATCCTGGCAGGGTGACTATTTAGCAGCTACCATTCTGAACTGCTTCCATTTGAACCTGTGTCCCCTGCAATGGCAGGTGAATTCTTAACCACTGTGCCACCAGGGAAGCCCTTCTTAATGGCTTTCTAAGATACAATGAGCAACCATTTGACCAAGTGGTTTTGCAAATACTGAGGGTTGCCAGCTTTCCAGGCTGCAAAGGAGTGGATCCTCCCTACACACTTGCCCAACAAACTTCCCCTAAGCTAATGCCACATTCTAGATACTGTTAAGACACTACCCCACTTCTAGTACCAACTATGTATCAACTTGGATTGCATTTATGTCTGTTACAGAGACTGGAAATAGCAGAGACTTAAACTAGATGGAAGTTAGTTTTTCCTGACAGGTGATAAAGTCTGGGTGTAGACAGCTCAGGGCTGATGTAGTGTCCTCAGGGATTCATCAGGTTCTCAGACTCCCTGTAACTGTCTCTCTACAATCCTTAGCCTGTGGCTTCCATCCTCAGTGTGCCTCCAGATCACAAGATCCTTCAATCATCGCTCTAGACAGGAAACAGAAAGAGGGGAGATGGGAAAAAAGGACTAAAGAATTAAAGAGAGTATATGCCAGATGTCTGACCTTCCTTCAAGGAGTTTTCTCATAGATCCATCCAGCAAACACTACTCACATCTTTTTTATGTTTACATACATAGTTAGAATGTAGTCACATGGTCACAATTAGCTGCAAGAGGTGGTATATGTAATATTTAAGCGGGTTATGCTGCCACCCAAGATAACAGGGGCATGAGTAAACTTTTGGGGTTGATGAGTATGTTCATTATCTTGATGGTGGTGATGGTTTTATGGATGTATACTAAATCAAAACTTATCATATTGTACATTTAAAATACGTGCAGCTTATTATATGTCAGTTATACCTCAATAAATCTGTTAAAAATGTTGTACGTGTACAAGAAAAGAATATGTGCTCCCAATTATTGGCTGCAGGGTTTTAGATAAGTTCAATATGCCAAACCTTTAACTGTGTCTTTCAAATCTCCTTACTGAAAAACACTTTTTTTCTTGATCCATCAATTAACTGAGGGAAATATGTTAAAATTTCCCACAATTGTAGTGGATTTGTCAATTTCTCCTGGGAGTTCTGACAGTTTTCCTTTATAAATTTGAAGCTGTATCATTAAGAAATATAGGTTTATAATTATGTCTTCGTGGTGAATTAAAACTTATATCAATGTGGCAGGTCTCTTTATCCCTAGTTCATACTTTTAGTCATAAATTTTATTTTATCTAATATTAATATATCTACACAGGGTTTTTTTTGTTTGTTTAGTATTTGCCTGGCACATATATGTTTTCTGTTCTTTTACTTTTAACCTTTTTTCTTACGTTTTAGTTGTACCTCTTGTAATTGACATATAGCTGGATATTAATTTTTATTTAGTCTAACAAACTATGTATTTTGACTGGAGAATTTACTCCATTTATATTGATTGTGATTATGTTATCACTGGATTCATTTCTACAAAAAAAATTGGGTGCTTTTCATCTGTCCAGATTTTTCTCTTATTTATTTTTCCCCTTTCTTGTCTTCTTTTGGACCATTTGAAGTTTCTCACCCCTTATTCTTTTTTTTCTTCTTACATGTTTGGAAATTACACGCTCTGGTTCCATTAATATTTAAATTAAAAATTTTAACATGAACATTTAACAATCAAAATTAATTAAGGGAATTCCTTGGCTGTCCAGTGGTTAGGATTCCGCGCCTCCACTGCAGGGTGCACAGGTTCAATCCCTGGTCGGGGAGCTAAGATCCCGCATGCAGCACTGTGTGGAAAAAAAAAAAAAATCAATTAATATATCAAAACAAAAACATTAGAATAACTTTAATCAATCCCTTCCAACCAATATGCAGTTATGCTCAAGATTTTAGTTCTATCTTTTCCTATTTTAGTTTTGTTTTTGTTTTTAGTTATACATGCACATAATTTGGAGTTAAACAGTTATAATACCTGTAAACAACACCTCCTGGCCCACACTCCCCATTCCCTCCTACCTAGAAGCAACCACCTTCAAATCTTGTACCTGCTATTTTATTAATTATCTCTTATCATGTCTCTATATAACATATAGTGACTACTTGATTTTTTACTTAATAGTATTATGCACTGATTTCTAAAATGGAAGATAAAGACTCAGCTGTTTCAATCCTCCTCCTCCCTCCCCCATTTTCCCCGTATAATTATGTAACAATTTTGGTTAAAGGACTATTCATAATTTACATTATTTTGAATATGCAAATAATATTCATAGATGAGTCAATATGATACTTTCTCTTCCTTGAAATGCTTTTTGTTCTCTAGCTATTACTAATTGACCCCAAACTCTTCTCCAACTGCCTAGATCTCCTCTGAAAGCATCAGTCAATCTTACTTTCTCCTGTGATCTCCCTTCACTCTCATCCTGGGGATTCTTTACTGGAGCCTCTCTGGCCTCTTTGCCCTTTCCCCTGTGACCTCGCCTGTGATCTCGTGCTGGGGATTCTCCTGGCTTCTTCTCTGTGTTGCATCCTATTTCCCATATTCCACTGGACTTCCTTCTTGGTTTACTCTTGCTTTGGTGGACCAAAGCCTCCAGTTTACTTTGAGAGAGTTGTTCTAGCCCAACCAGCTAACGGCCAGGATGGGCTTATTGGCCTGTGGCAGTGAGCGAGATCACAGACCGAGCGAAATATGAGATCTAATGAAACAGTGGAAAAGATATGTGTGCTGCAAGATTGGGGGCAAGGGTGAAGCTTAGGTGAAATTTAAATGAAGCAGAGTTCTTAGAGGTTCAAAGTAAATAGGGATCTGTGTAAAGAGGTTAATATCAGCTCTGGACTATGAAGTAACATCGATGTAGAACACTGTGTCCAGAAATCCCTTGTTTAAAGCTCTGCACCTGGGCTGTAAATCAAGGCTGCTTCTCTGTCTCAATGTGACTTGGATCCTTCAGGCAAAAGAAGAATGATTCATTCTTACTGATATCCTTTCAAAGAGCAATGTTTCTTATAGTTTATGATTTTAGAGAACAATTTTTTCAGTGAGTAAGAAAGCAGTAGTCACAGAAAGGGGTCGTTATGAATTTTACTGCTACATAGCTTGGGAAAAATAGTGTTTCTTGTTAACGTTACTGGCTTTCTGCGTCTATTATCCCAGCTTGATGAATGGCAGGCCAGAATTGCACTGTCTCAGTCACAGGTCCGTTTTACTTTCTCAGGGTGTGTGGGAGACAATATTTTTGAGCCTTTTTGGGGAGCTGTTAGCTGTAAGGTTCTCTGTAGGATGACCTGGCCAGGTCTTTTCCTGGGGAAACCCCCAGTGTAAGTATCATTAGATCAGATTCTCCAAAGCAAACCTATTCCAGTCTCCTACTTGGAGACTATAGTTCTGATTGCTAGTGTTCTGGGTACTGAGCTGGGGGAAAGGGCTGGGGTTCTCAGAATATAGGAGGTAAATGTTCTTTCAGTCCTCCTGTTTTTAGAATAATATTCCTGCCCTCTCTGGAGCATAAACTTCCAGGTTTCTGCTGTGGTGGAGAAGGAGCAGTCAAATTGCTGTGTGGACCAGGGATACACCCTTCCTTAAACAGATTTTCAAATAATTCTCCTGTTTTTTTGCGGTACGCGGGCCTCTCACTGTTGTGGCCTCTCCCGTTGCGGAGCACAGGCTCCGGACGCGCAGGCTCAGCGGCCATGGCTCACGGGCCCAGCCGCTCCGCGGCATGTGGGATCTTCCCGGACCGGGGCACGAACCCGTGTCCCCTGCATCGGCAGGTGGACTCTCAACTACTGCGCCACCAGGGAAGCCCTACTCCATTCTTTTGAACCCACTACAGGCAAGTTTTTGTTGCCCTCAATCCACCTAATCTGTTCTTATCATGATCACCCATGACCTCCATTTGGCTTAATTCATTGGTCAGTTCTCAGGCTTCACCTTATTTGATCTTCTAGTGGCATCTGACAGGTCATTATTCTTTCCTCCTCCTTGAAACATTCTTTATTTGACTTCAAGGACACAATCCTCTCCTGGTTCCCTCCTTCGTCTTTGATCTTTCTCAGTCTCCTTTACTGATTCTGTTCACCTCCCTGACCTTTAAACTTTAGAGTTCCCCATGGCTCAGTCCTTGGACTTTTTCTCTACATTCCCTTGGTAATCTCATCCACTCTGACCCAGATTTTATTTTATTTTTTTATTAAAGTATGGTTGATTTACAATGTTATGTTAGTTTCTGGTGTACAGCAAAGTGCTTCAGTTATATATATATATATATATATATATATATATATATATATATATACACACACATACACTATATATATAGTATTTATATTATATATATACTATATATGTAGTATTTATATTATATATATATTCTTTGTCATATTCTGAATATAACTGAAGCAGAGTGCTTCAGTTATATATATATATACTATATATATATAGTATTTATATTATATATATATTCTTTGTCATATTCTTTTCCATTATGGTTTACTACAGGATACTGAATATGGTTCCTTGTGCTATACAGTAAATTCTTGTTGTTTATCTACTTTGTATATAATAGTTTGTATCTTCTAATCCCAAACTTCAGATTTATCCCTCCCCCACTCCCTTTCCCCTTTGGTAACCATAACTTTGTTTTCTATGTCTGTGAGTCTGTTTCTGTTTTGTAAATAAGTTCATTTCTAGCATATTTTAGATTCCACATATAAGTGATATCATATGGTATTTGTCTTTCTCTTTTTGGCACTTCACTTAGTATGATAATCTCTAGGTCCATCCGGGTTGCTGCAAATGGCATTATTTCATTATATATATATATATATATATACACATACATATATATATATATATACCACATCTTCGTTTTTTTAATATCACATCTTCTCTATCCATTTATCTTTCGATGGACATTTAGGTTACTTCCATATCTTGGCTATTTTAAATAGTGCTGCTATGAACCCTGGAGTGCATGTATCTTTTCAAATTATAGTTTTGTCTGGATATATGTCTGGAAGTGAGATTGCTGGATCATATGGCAACTCTATTTTTAGATTTTTGAGGAACCTCCATACTGTTTTCCATAGTGGCTGCACCAGTTTACATTCCGACCAACAGTGTAGGAGGGTTCCCTTTTTTTTGCACCCTCTCCATTTGTTATTTGTAAACATTTTAAAAATTTTTATTTATTTATTTATTTTGGTTGTGCCAGGTCTTAGTCATGAATCGCCGGCTCCTTAGTTGCAGCACATGGGCTCCTTTGTTGTGGCATGCGAATTCTTAGTTGCGACATGCATGTGGGATCTAGTTCCCTGACCAGGGATCGAACCCAGGCCCCCTGCATTGGGAGCGTGGAATCTTATCCACTGTGCCACCAGGGAAGTCCCTGTAGACTTTTTAGTGACAGCTATTCTGACCAGTGTGAGGTGGTACCTCATTATAGCTTTGATTTGCATTTCTGTAATTAGCAATGTTGAGCATCTTTTCAAGTGCCTGTTGGCCATCTGTATGTTTTCTTTGGAGAAATGTCTATTTAGGTCTCTGTCCATTTTTTGGATTGGGTTGTTTGTTTTTTTGTTATTGAGTTGTATGAGCTATTTGTATATTTTGGAAATTAAACCCTTATCAGTTGCATCATTTGCGAATATTTTCTCCCAGTCTGTAGGTTGTCTTTTCATTTTGTTTATGGTTTCCTTTGCTGTGCAAAAGCTTATACGTTTGATTAGGTCCCATTTGTTTATTTTTGCTTTTATTTCTACTGCCTTAGGAGACTGACCTAAGAAAACACTGGTAAGATTTATGACAGAGAATGTTTTGCCTCTGTTCTCTTCTAGGATTTTTATGGTGTCATGTGTTATATTTAAGTCTTTAAGCCATTTTGAGTTTATTTTTGTGTATGGTGTGAGGGTATGTTCTAACTTCACTGATATACATGCAGCTGTCCAGCTTTCCCAACACCACTTGCTGAAGAGAAGGTGGTGTTGCATATTGTATACTCTTGCCTCCTTTGTGGAAGATTAATTGACCGTGGGTATGTGGGTTTGTTGCTGGGCTCTCTATTCTGTTCCTTTGATATATATGTCTGTTTTTGTGCCAATACCATGCTGTTTTGATTACTGTAATTTTGTAGTATTGTCTGAAATCCGGGAGGGTTATGCCTCCAGCTCTTTTCTTTTTCCTCAGGATTGCTTTGGCAATTCTGGATCTTTTATGGTTCCATATACATTTTAGGATTGTTTGTTCTAGTTCTGTGAAAAATGTCATGCTTAATTTGATAGGGATTGCATTAAGTCTGTAGATTGCTTTGGGTAGTATGGCCATTTTAACAATATTAATTATTCCAATCAAGAGCATGGGATATCTTTCCATTTCTCTGAATCATCTTCAGTTTCCTTTATTAATGTTTTATGGTTCTCAGCATATAAGTCTTTCACCTCCTTGGTCACGTTTATTCTTAAGTATTTTATTTTTATTTTTTTTTGCGGTACGTGGCCTTTCACTGTTGTGGCCTCTCCCGTTGCGGAGCACAGGCTCCGGATGCGCAGGCTTAGCGGCCATGGCTCACGGGCCCAGCCGCTCCACGGCATGTGGGATCCTCCCGGACTGGGGCACGAACCCGTGTCCCCTGCATCAGCAGGTGGACTCTCAACCACTGCGCCACCAGGGAAGCCCTATTTTTTTTGATGTGACTTTAAAAGGGATTTTTTTTTTACTTTCTCTTTCTGATATTTCATTGTTAGTGTAAAGACCCAGATTTTAAATACTTTCTAAAACTGATGACACTCAAATTTATATCTCTCAAGTATAAATATATATATATATATATATATATATATATGAATATATATATATGTTGAGCTGCTGAACTTACCCCAGAACCTGCTTCTCCTGCAGTCTTCCCAGCTGAGGAAATGGTAACATCATTCTTCTACTTCCTCAGGCCCCAAATTTTTGAGTTTCTTTTTCTTGTACCCCACATCCTACCCTTTTAAAAGGTAAGTGAGGAGACTTCCCTGGTGGCGCAGTGGTTAAGAATCCGCCTGCCAATGCAGGGGACACAACATGGGTTCCATCCGTGGTCCAGGAAGATCCCACATGCCACGGAGCAACTAAGCCCTTGTGACACAACTACTGAGCCTGCGCTCTGGAGCCCGCGAGCCGCAACTACTGAGCCTGCGTGACACAACTGCTGAGCCCACATCCCTAGAGCCCGTGCTCTGCAACAGGAGAGGCCACTGCAATGAGAAGCCCACGCACCGCACCGCAATGAAGAGTAGCCCCCTCTCGCCACAACTAGAGAGAGCCCATGCAAAGCAACGAAGACCCAACACAGCCAAAAATAAATAAATAAATAAATTTATTTATTTAAAAAAAAAAGGGTAAGTCAGGCCACCATGTTATTTGTCACCTTCCCATCTTACTTTGAGAGAAAGCCAAAGTCCTTCCATTAACCCCCAAAGCATCCCATGATCTGATCCACTCCTCCCACCCCCTTACCTCTTTGGAAAACGCTCCCACCTCAAAACCTTGTAGTTGTTCCCTCTTCCTGGTATGTTCTTGTTCCAGATACCTGCATGGCTCATTCACAACTTTTCAGCCTTTACTTAAATGCCACCTTCTCAGAAAGGCCTTCACTGTCTACCCTATCTAAAATTGCACCCCTCCTCACATGTCTTGTCCGCCTTCCCTGCTTTGCTTTTTCACATTTAAAAAAAATTAATGGGCTTTATTTCTTAGAGCAGTTTTAGGTTATAGAAAAGTTGAGCAGAAATTACAGAGAGTTTCCATATGCTTCCTTTCCCCTAGTTTCTCCTGTTATTAACATCTTGTATTAGTGGTACTTTTGTTACAATTAATGAATCAATATTGGTATATTATTAACTAAAGTCCATATCTTACGTTAGTGCTTTTGACAAATGTATAATGTCATGTAACAACTATTACAGTGTCACAAAGAATAGTTTTTTTTTTAAATTAATTTATTTTTGGCTGCCTTGGGTTTTTGCTGCTGCACGCTTTTCCTAGTTATGAGCGGGGGCTACTCTTCATTGCGGTGCGCGGGCTTCTCACTGCAGTGGTTACTCTTGTGGACCACAGGCTCTAGGTGCGCGGGCCCAGTAGTTGTGGCACGTGGGCTTAGTTGCTCCGTGGCATGTGGTATCTTCCTGGACCAGGGATGGAACCCGTGTACCCTGCATTGGCAGGTGGATTCTTAACCACTGCACCACCAGGGAAATCCCAAGAATAGTTTTACTACACTAAAAATCCCCTATACTCCACCCATTCATCCCTCGCTCCACCCAAAACCTTAGCAACTACTGATCTTTTTATTGCTTCCATAGTTTTGCCTTTTCCAGAATGTCACATAGTTGGAATCATACAGTATATAGCCCTTTCAGATTAGCTTCTTTCACTTAGCAATGTGCATTTAAAGTTCTTCCATGTCTTTTCATGGCTTGATAGCCCTGCTTTATTTTTCTCCTGGGCAATTTCTTACATGGTTCTGTATATTTTTCACTTATCATATTTATGGTCTTGTCCACAGGAATGTATGTATCATAAGGACAGGGATTCTTGTCTGTTCTGTTCACCGCTGTATCCCCAGTGCCCACAACAGTGTCTTATAGACGGTGCTCAAGAAGTATTAGTTGAACTAAAATATTTCTTAAATACAATTAGTGTATCTAATTGAAGAACAAACCTATCCAGAACCCTCCTGGCAAGGGAATATGTGAAAAAGTGTTTAGCTGTCTGCACTCTTAAGAATTTCAACTTCACTGCCTTCGACCTTGGGCAAGTGACCTAACCGAACCTGTCTGTGCCAGTTTCCTGCTCAGTAAAATGGAGCTAATAATAGCACTTCCCTCACAGGGTTTTGGTAACGATTAAATGAGTTACTATACATAAATTCTCATAATAGGTCCCACACATAGTGCGTGTATATGAGTAGTAATTATGGCTCCATACAGGAAGACTCAGAGAAGGAGATGAGAATGGAATGCCGGTTGGCTACATCCAGTATGCGATTCTAGTTAGTTGTTTAGAGGTGGACGAGGCGCCCTGAGCTGGAGCAATTGCAGGCAACCTTGAGAAAGACGGCGCCGGAAAGGGGGGCACAATCCCATTTGCCCATCGCTTTACAAAGCACTTTTACATTCTAAACGCTTGAAATCCTCACAATCATGTCTGGTGGGCATTATGATCCCAATTGTATCCATGAGAAAACTGGTTCGGGGAGGTTGAACGACTTGTCCGATGGAACCATGTGGTAAGTGGTGGCCCCAACATTCCCATCCAGAGGTTCTGATTCACACCTCAATACAGTCGCTATTACCCACGTAAACTCTCAGGGCGCGCCAGAGTGTCCGGGGTCCAGGGGTCCTGGACAGGGTAACAGATCCACCTTAATAACAACATCCAGGTTGTCACCGGCTGTGGGCAAGGCAGGGTGTGCAGGCTCGCCGGCCGGCTAGGGTGTGCGAGAGCTGGCACGATGGATTTGCAGACGAACTCTGCAAGCGCTTGCGGATTAGAGTATCAAGGTAACTCAATTTCCTAGCATCCCCTCCCCTTCCCCCGCCTCCAGGGGGCGGGGCAACAAAGCGCGGGAAAACCGGCCTCGACTCCACCCCCTACCCCCGTGCTGGGGGCAGGGAAAGGAGAACTCTTAAATGGGTAATGGACACGGGGCGGGTTTCCCCCTCCCCCATCCCCGTGCTTAGGAAGCGTTCCACAATGCCGCTTTAAGATCCCTTTGGAAATAGCTCAGGCCACGCCAGCACGCTAACGTCACCTCTCCCCTACTTCCGGTCTGCAAGCCCGTCCCAGGCTTCAGGTGCCGGTGCCTTCCACACTCCAAATCCCGCCCCCGCTACAAGCCCTCCTGCAGAGGGAGGAGCAGTGGGTGACGGCATCGCCCAGGAGCTAACCCGTGCGAGGACCCCATCCATTCAGATTATATGACGATTTAGACAGTGGGAAAACCACGAGGAAATGGTCAACCAGATGACGTGGTGCTTTCGGTGACGTCCCATTCTGTGACTGCTGCATGGCATGACTGACATTGGGGTTTAGCTTGAGAAAACACCGCAAACGGATCAACACATCCGGGCTCCACTCGGGGCCAACGCGGTTCTCCTCAACCTGCCCAACAAATAGAAGCAGAGAGTTCTCTAAATTTGCATAAGTGAACTGCAGGCTTCAGGGATCGCGGCCAATAGGGAGTGAGGGGGCGGAGACACACCTGGGATAGTCACATCCTCCTGTAGGAAAACAGGGAATCAGACTGGCTTCTTTTTAAACGACAGTGGCGGAGGCCAATCATTTTTGAGATGCACAGATGGGGCAGTGGGCCCCGGCGCAACCAATGGGAAGAAGCTTCTCCAGAAGGACTAGGCTTCTTGCCCAATGAGGCTGGGAAGCCTGTGCGTAGCTGTTTCCGAGCGGCAGTACTTAAGGCCAACCCAGTACGGAGCTGGGCGGGGCGCAGTACTGAACGACGGGGGTATTGGCCAATGGCGAGTGCGAAAGCGGGCAGCCCAGACCTGGAACGCGAAGGGAGCTGAGGGAGGGGGAGGCTGAACGGGAGAGAAGCAGGAAGTAGCGGCGGTCGTGGGGAGGGCGGCGGCGGCGGCGGCGGCGGCGGCAGCGACTGGAGCAGGGAAGAGACCGCCGGGTCTCGGCCCGCACTGGGAGCGGAACAAGTAAGCGTGCCTGGGGTAAATACCCGCCTTTGGCCCCGCCCCCTGGGGGGGCGGGTAAATACCCCCACCCCTCCCCCACTTGGTCAACTACCCCCTCTCCGCGCCGCTCCCCAGGATGGCTTCTACCGGGGCCCCGACGTCGCCCCCATTCCTTGGGGCACGTGGGCGAAACTCCTAGCCTGTTGAAAGCACAGCCCCTAGCAGGGTAAACGTGGAGGGGCGTCGGGGTCCCCAACTCCTGGCGCCCCCAGCCCGAGAGGCGTCCGAAGCGCGGCCCGGGGACTGGAAGCTGCGGGATGTCGCGACCTAAAATGGTGTCCGTGTCCGGGGGTGGGGGCGGGGGAACTGGGCCAGGCCGGAGCGGAGCCTGCACCCCGACTGGGCACGGGTCAGCGTCCGGGCCCGGACGGGACCCAGGCTCGTGCCCCAGGCCGCGGCGTGCCTTCCGATTCCTCCCCAGTCTTGAGAGAGCCTCGGGAGCCCTCGGGGGGAGGAGGCTGCGCAGGGAGGGAGGGGAGGAGGTCGGAGTTGGGACGGACCCCGGCTGGAGAGCTGCGAGTCTGGCAAAAACTGTCCCCTCCCCACTACTCTCTACACTTCCCTGCTCCGGTGTAGTCTTGGGCCGGGAGGTGCTGCGCGGCAGCTCCCCGAGGGCCTGGCCTGGCCAAGGCCCGTCCTTCCCTTAGCACGCTGGTGAGAGCTAGAAAAGCGCGGCGCGCCTCAATTTCCCCTCTGGCTTCTCCCATGTACACCCCGCCCCCTTTCCGCAACCCTGGACATGCTCCCCGCGCCGGTCCTCGGCAGATGGCAGGGGCTTAATTCCGGCCGCTGCCCAGCTTGGCGGCAGCCTAATCGCCCCCGGCCGCCGGCCCCTCGCCCTCCTGTGCGCAGCAGGCCCCGGGCCAGGGAAAGGGACGCGGAGCCCCCACCCGACCCAGGCCAGTTCACCCTCTTCCTGTTCAGCCCCTTCCTTTGGCTTTTAGGGAAGAACAGGGGGAAGGAGGGGGGCTGGAGCCCAAGAGACAGGGCGCAGCAGCCGCAGAAAGGCCTGAGCCGTGGGGCGGGGAAGCCTCTTCGGCCTTGAGCTGCGCTTCTTGATCTACTGTCTGCTCCTGGCTCTCCGATGACCTCTAAGTCACTTGGACGCCAAAGGGGAGTTGCTTGGGGGAGGCAAGTTTGCAGATGTTTTCTCATAGTCCCCACTGATCTGTGCTCCACCAGCCCACTTTTCTGAGGGCCTGAGCGGAAGGTAGCTCTGGTCTCTCGCGGTCGGGAGGGAGCCGGCCAGGGGAGGGCCCTAGCGATCCAGCTGGGCAGAGGCAAGGGGTGGAGGGCTTTGTTTAAACCCAGATCCTGTAAATTAAGTAGAGGGGGATGAGAGGAGCACTCCCCTTTCGTTCTTCCTCTAGTTGGTACCCTCTCCCTCCACCCCCATCTTGGTCCCAGCAATGCCAGCTGCCACCTGCTGGGACTATCTCCAGTTACAGTCTAAAGGCTGGAAAGAGGTGAGAGAATTGGCCCTGGGAAATGGCTTGCCTTGAGGGCAGGGAATGTGGAGGGAAAGAGACTTTTTCAGTTGCTTCTTCCTAGGTATAGAAACACTTGTGGGGAGAAATGGGTAAGGAACACACCTGGGTCCCCCACAAGCTCTAGGCTGGCCTTGTTGGTTTAGTGCCACATAAGTCTTGTGGGACCTTTTTTTTTTTTTGTACTGGGACAAATGGGGGTTGGGTGAGACTTCCTGGGCCACTGTTGCCAAGGGAAAATGAAAAGGGTGAGGAGTGTGAGTTGGGGATAAACTGGGGTGAGGAGCTCAGAGCAGAAATGACAGGGGTGAGGGGCCTGGCTTTTCCCGGTTGAGGCAGCTGTGCTGGATAAGCTCATGCCCTGGAGTTTCAGCCCTGAGAGAGCAAGATGGGGAAGGAGGGAGGGAGGGAAGGAGGAGGGGTTGGCTAGGAGGGGGCCAGGCACTCTTGGGAAGGTAGGTGAGCGAGCAGCAGGTGTTTGTGACAGGAGAGGCCTAGGCTGGGGCCCTTGTGACCAGACTGCTGTTATGGTTTTCCCGTTTCTTCTCTTTGTCTCTTTCTGTTCCTGTGTCTTATTCTTTCCATCTTGGTCTCTTGGGTAACTTCCCTGAGCCCACTTTGCCCTGTTAACCAAGCTAGATCTCCAGGTGCCAGTAATGACCCCAAGTGGCCCAGACTTGAGCTTACATGACCCCTGACTCTTGTCTCTGACCCCAGCCCTAGATTTCCAGTGCTTATTCCCTCCCAGCTTCTCTTCGGCCTGGCATATCCTTGTTGTCCTAGCTGTAATAATAAATCATACTCTGGGTTCTGGCTCTCATGTTTGTGATTCATGTCATGCTCAGAACAACCCTATGATATATATAGATTACTTGTCCGCTCTTTCAGACAGCAAAAGTAAGGCGGTAGAGTAACTTGCTTGTACAGCAGGCCACTGATAAGGCTGGAACTAGAATCAGTTCTTACATCTTGTCTTAAGTCACATGCCCCTTTGTACACATGGCCTTTCAGATCTCTGTGGACCCCCAGAAGATCCATGAAGAATATGAATGGATCCCATGCTGCCATGAATGAGCCCTTAAACTTAGAGCATCACGTACATCCTCCTCCTTAATAGTAGTATTGACTAATTGATCCTGTGCTGGGCACAGGAGGGGTTGAAGTGGTTTCAACTAAGATGCTCACTGAACTCCCTCAGTCTCTACTCCCTTATCTCTTATCTGTATTTTTTTTTTAAGATTTATTTATTTTATTTATTTTTGGCTGCGTCAGGTCTTAGTTGCGGCATGTGGGATCTTCGTTGAGGCATGTATCTTTCGTTGCAGTGTGTGGGCTTCTCTCTAGTTGTGGCACGCAGGCTCCAGGGTGCGTGGGCTCTGTAGTTGTGGTGCGCGGGTTCCAGAAAACGTGGGCTCTGCAGTTTGCGGCCTGCAGGCTCTCTAGTTGAGGCGTACAAGTTCAGTATTTGTGGCGCGCGGGCTTAGTTGCCCCCACGGCATGTGGGATCTTAGTTCCCTGACCAGGGATCAAACCCGCGTCCCCTGCGTTGGAAGGTGGATTCTTTACCACTGGACCACCAGGGAAGTCCCTTTTGTCTGTATTTCTGAGAAGTCTCTTTTCCTTTGCTTTCTCTGGATTTTGGTGTCCTCCCTGGAAAGTGCATACTACATTCCTTTCAATTTTAGGGTTTGGTAAAACAGGTGCCTCCACCAGCTCTCTAGGATTTGCACTATGGTGGAGGTGTACCCAAGTCAGAGTGTGTGTGGGTTCTGAGAGTGGATGAATTTGGAGGTCTTGAGGGAGGAGGTCCAGCGTTCCTGCTTCCAGAGGTCTCAGTTTGTCTCTCTTTTTCCTGTTTTCCTCAGGTCTGGGACCTGTTGCCATGGGGGACATGAAGACCCCTGATTTTGATGACCTCCTTGCTGCCTTTGACATCCCCGACATTGATGCAAATGAAGCCATACACTCTGGGCCAGAAGAAAATGAGGGGCCAGGAGGCCCAGGGAAGCCAGAACCCATTATAGGAGGTGAATCTGGAGAAGCAACAGCAGCAGCTGCCGGGGATGGCCCTGGCTTGCCCGCCCAGGCCTCTGACCATGGCATGCCACTGCCAGACGTCTCAGCAGTCAGCGTCATTGTCAAGAACACTGTGTGTCCTGAGCAGTCGGAGTCCCTGGCTGGGAGTTCAGGAGGGGAAGGGGCCCGGGCTGGGGGAGTGACTAAGGAAGGGTCTGTGGGACCTCGTCTGATGCAAAATGGTTTTGGGGGCCCTGAGCCATCCCTTCCAGGAACCCCACACTCTCCAGCTCCTCCCAGTGGGGGTACCTGGAAAGAAAAATCCATGGAAGGCAAAGCTCCCCTGGACCTCTTTGCTCATTTTGGGCCTGAGCCAGGGGAGCACCCTGATCCCCTTCCTCCCTCTGCGCCCTCCCCACCTCGGGAAGGGGCCATGACCCCACCTCCTTTCTCCTCTCCCTTTGAGCTGGCCCGGGAGAATGGCCCAGCCCTGCTGCCCCCTGGTTCTCCCCCACTGCTGGGGGCCTTGAAGCAGGAAAGCTGCAGCCCTCTTCATCCCCAGAGCCTCCCAGGCTCAGGCTCTAGCCCTGAGGCCACAGTCGTCCCTGCCAGTGTCTCCCCTTCCCGGGTTGCAGGGGTGTCCTTCTTCAAGAAGTCTCCAGGGCACCAGAGCCCTCTTGCCTCCCCTAAAGTGCCCAGCTCTCAGCCCCTAAAGGAAGAAGAGGATGAGGGACCAGTGGACAAGTCTCCCCCGGGAAGTCCCCAGAGTCCCTCTAGTGGAGCCGAGGCTGCAGATGAGGACAGCAATGACTCCCCTGCCTCCTCCAGCTCCTCTAGGCCCCTCAAGGTACGGATTAAGACCATTAAAACATCCTGCGGGAATATCACAAGGACTGTAACCCGGGTCCCCTCAGACCCTGATCCCCCTGCCCCCTTGCCTGAAGGGGGCTTCCTGGCAGAGGCTAGCCTCCTCAAGCTGTCCCCCGCAACCCCGACCCCTGAGGGTCCAAAGGTGGTGAGTGTCCAGCTGGGTGATGGCACAAGGCTAAAGGGCACCGTGCTGCCCGTGGCCACCATCCAGAACGCAAGCACTGCCATGCTGATGGCAGCCAGTGTGGCCCGCAAAGCCGTGGTTCTGCCTGGAGGCACTGCCCCCAGCCCTAAGACGATGGCTAAGAATGTGCTGGGTCTGGTGCCCCAAGCGCTGCCCAAGGCTGAGGGGAGGGCAGGGCTGGGGGCCGGGGGGCAGAAGGTGAACGGTGCCTCGGTGGTGATGGTGCAGCCCTCTAAGCCGGCCACCGGGCCGGGGGCAGGGGGTGGCACGGTGATCTCACGGACCCAGTCCAGCCTGGTGGAGGCCTTCAACAAGATCCTCAACAGCAAGAACCTGCTGCCTGCCTACCGGCCAAACCTGAGTCCACCGGCTGAGGCCGGGCTGGCCCTGCCGCCCACGGGCTACCGCTGCCTCGAGTGTGGGGACGCCTTCTCGTTGGAGAAGAGCCTGGCGCGACACTATGACCGCCGGAGCATGCGCATCGAGGTCACCTGCAACCACTGTGCCCGCCGCCTAGTCTTCTTCAACAAGTGCAGCCTGCTGCTGCATGCCCGTGAGCACAAGGACAAGGGGCTCGTCATGCAGTGCTCACACCTGGTCATGAGGCCGGTGGCCCTGGACCAGATGGTGGGGCAGCCGGACATCACGCCCCTGCTGGCTGTCCCACCTGCCCTCGGACCTCCAGCCTTGCCTGCCTTGGGCAAGGGTGACGGGGCCGTCACCTCCTCCGCCGTAACTGCAGTTGCCGCTGAGGCCCCTGTGCTGCCACTCTCAGCCGAGCCACCTGCCGCCCCTGCCACCTCTGCTTACACCTGCTTCCGCTGCCTGGAGTGCAAGGAGCAGTGCCGGGACAAGGCCGGCATGGCTGCCCACTTCCAGCAGCTCGGGCCCCCCGCCTCTGGCGCCACCAGCAATGTGAGTTACTTTTCCCAGCCCCTCCCTGGGATGGGGACAGCCAGATGCCATGGGGACAGGATCTAGGCAGGTGTGGGGGCTTGGTTAGGAGAAGGAATGGGGGACAGGCCACTCCTCACAGACTCACCTGGTTTCAACTCCCTCGACAGGTGTGCCCAACTTGCCCCATGATGCTCCCCAATCGCTGCAGCTTCAGCGCCCACCAGCGCATGCATAAGAACCGACCTCCCCACGTCTGCCCTGAGTGTGGAGGCAACTTTCTCCAAGCCAATTTTCAGACCCACCTCCGGGAGGCCTGTCTGCATTTCTCTCGCCGCGTAGGATACAGGTGCCTCCCATCTCTCCTCCCCATAGTCCCTCAACACTTTTCCTCCTGTACTTGGTGGTCTCGTGGCTCCTGGGACCAGCCTTTCAGATGGCCTCACAGAGGTGAGCCCCATCTCTCCTGTTGAATCACTCAGCCCCAGTGTGTTAGCAAACGCAGCCAGGGCGCTCTCTGCCTTCCCTTCGTTCCCCACGGAGAGGGAGCAGGCGGGGCCCCCTCCGGAGCATCAGCTCTGCCTTTCTGCCCTGCAGGCCTCCCTTGGGGAACTGGGTGCTGCAGCTCCCTCTGTCCTCCAGTTGCCTGGGTTCCACCGCTGATTAACTCCTTAGAGTCCACCCAGCCCCTGTGAATGAGTGTGGGGTTGGAGGTGGCCGTGGAGATGCCCGCAGCTCACCACGGTGCCTCCTACTTACTCCCCAAGGTGCCCCAGCTGTGCAGTGGTGTTTGGGGGTGTGAACTCCATCAAGTCCCACATCCAGACGTCACACTGCGAGGTTTTCCACAAGTGCCCCATCTGCCCCATGGCCTTCAAGTCTGCACCCAGCGCCCACGCCCACCTCTACACCCAGCATCCTAGCTTCCACACGCAGCAGGCCAAGTGAGACCTGGGGAGGGAGCGTGAGGAGGGGCGGGTGGAGGGGGTTGGGCCTCAATGGGGCAGGACGTCTGCACTGTCTTCTCCACCCGCCCAGGATGATCTACAAGTGCGCCATGTGTGACACAGTCTTCACTCACAAACCCCTCCTCTCCTCGCACTTCGACCAGCACTTGCTGCCCCAGCGTGTCAGCGTCTTTAAGTGCCCATCTTGTCCTCTGCTTTTTGCCCAAAAAAGGACCATGCTGGAACATCTCAAGGTACAGGGGTCGAGGGATGGAGGCGGGGTTGCCCAGCTGTGTTGACCGGGGACCCCTCCGGAAGTGGGAGCAGGGGAGGAGCCAGGACTCTGGCAAAGCCAGGTCCTCCCCCACACCAGCCATCCCCCCTTGTCTCCTCACAGAACACACATCAGTCTGGGCGCTCGGGGGAGGAGACTCCTGGGAAAGGGGCCGGGGGTGCCCTTCTGACCCCCAAGACTGAGCCTGAGGAGCTGGCTGTGTCTCGGGGAGGAGCAGCTGCCCCTACTGAGGAGTCTTCTTCATCCTCAGAAGAGGAAGAACTGCCCAGCTCCCCTGAGCCTCCTCGCCCAACCAAACGGCCCCGGCGAGAACTGGGGAGCAAAGGCGTCAAGGGCGGGGGTGGGGGCCCTGGAGGCTGGACCTGTGGCCTTTGTCACTCCTGGTTCCCTGAGCGTGACGAGTATGTGGGTCACATGAAGAAGGAGCATGGCAAGGTGAGTGGGGTGCCCCTGGGGAGCAAGATGGGCTGGAGGGGCAGCATTGGGATTGACCTGTGTGGCAGTGGAGATGGGGTGCTGCATGGATCCTGGCTGAGACCCCCAACCCCTGCTCTCCTAGTCAGTGAAGAAGTTTCCCTGCCGCCTGTGTGAGCGCTCCTTCTGCTCCGCCCCCAGCCTGAGGCGCCACGTCAGGGTCAATCACGAGGGTATCAAGCGAGTTTACCCATGCAGGTAACCCTTACCCCCTGGCCCCCTTCCTCTTTTCTGTCCGGCAGGGTGCCCCCAACCCTGGTTCCCCAAAGTACCTTCCCACCTGCCTCTTAGGTCTGAGTGGACTGACGGTTGAGGCCTCCCTCTGCTCAAGCCACGAGCCTTGGTCTTTGGGCTGTGGCGCTGGAGCCCACCCCGCCCGCTCTCCCCTTTAGGTATTGCACAGAGGGAAAACGCACCTTCAGCAGCCGCCTGATCCTGGAGAAACACGTCCAGGTCCGGCACGGCTTGCCGCTCGGGGCCCAGTCCCCTGGCCGGGGGAACGCCCTGGCTCGGGGCCCTGGTGCCAGAGCCCAGGTAGGCAGAGGCCCACCCTGCTGCATGAGGGCTGTGGGAGCAGGAGCCTGCGCGGTTATAGCCGAGGCCTCAGGAAGCTGGGCAGGGGTGCCAGGGACGGTGGGGGGTGACGGGAGGCCCGGTTTCTTCACTCTCTTCTCCAGGGGCCAGGACGGAAACGCCGCCAGTCCTCTGACTCTTGCAGTGAGGAGCCTGACAGCACGACACCTCCAGCCAAGTCCCCCAGGGGCGGCCCCGGGGCGGGAGGCCACGGCCCCCTGCGCTACCGGAGCAGCAGCTCAGCGGAGCAGAGCCTCATGGCCGGGTTGAGGGTGGATGGCGGTGCCCAGCAGTGCCTCGACTGCGGCTTGTGTTTCGCCTCCCCTGGCTCCCTCAGCCGGCACCGTTTCATCAGCCACAAGAAGAAACGGGGTGTGGGGAGTGCCAGTGCCCTGGGCCTCGGGGATGGGGAGGAAGAAACTGCCCCTCCTTCCAGGTCTGACCCAGAGGGGGGAGATTCACCCTTGCCAGCTTCTGGAGGCCCACTGACATGTAAGGTCTGTGGCAAGAGCTGTGACAGCCCTCTCAACCTCAAGACCCATTTCCGCACACACGGCATGGCGTTCATCAGGGCTCGGCAAGGGGGCAGTGGGGACAACTAGGGCCCAGGCCTGGACTCACTAGCCCCTCCCTCTTCCTTGGGAGCCTGGGTCACTGCTGCTGCCTGGTCCCTGGGCTGGGGAGTTCCATTAGAATTCATGTTTTGTTCAACTCCTGTCCCACTAACCCCCAAGGACAAGCTTTTGAGAATGGTAGTTATTTGAGGTTCCTGCCTTGGGTTTGGCCCTTGGGTCCTAGTAGAGTGGGTCCTCCATTCCTTCTTTCTGAGCCCAACACTAATTATTTTCTTGCTGCAGCCCCCCCCCCCCCATGTGGGACGGGGAGGGTGGGAGGACGGGAAGGCCCAATGCTGGGGTGGTCAGGGGCACTCTCCTTAACCCCTGTGGGCACAGATGGCAGCCCTGGCCTCACCCTAGTGCCCCCCCGAGACTCCCTGGCACTCAAGCCCTCCACCCCTGCAGTGCCTTTCACTTATCTTTTTTTTTTTTTTCCCCCAGAAATCCGGGGCGGGGTGGGGGGAGGTTGGTGGAGACGAGTCCTGTCTAGGGGTGGTCCCAGGGAGAGGAGGGGACAGGCTCTCAGGAATCCTTTATTCTTGTAGTAATAATAATACTAACAGTGGGGGAAAGGGGAAGGAGAAAACCAGACCATTAAAACTGCTCGTGGTTTAATCCCCATTCAAGCTCCTCTTTTTATGTGACTTAGACAATGTGGACGTGTCTGGGAGGGGGTGAGTGACAAAGCTGGGAAGGCCCTTCTTCAGGGAAGTGGTGGTATTGACTGAGACAGGCAGGGAAAAAGCAATCTTCCTCCACTTCGTTCTGTGTGGCGCCTTTTGTATCCTGGACAGAGGCATCTGTTCACTCCCTACCCCTGAAAAAAAATACAACTCAGAAATGACACAGATGGCTAACTAAGGACTTTATTTCAAACAAAAATTAAAAATAAAAAATTGAGAGCTATTTCCCTGGGTGTGGGGAAAGGATAAGGTCAAGGAATTCCCCACGGCTAGGCCAATACCCTCAGACTGGAGGGGCTGTGATTCTTCCCTTCCTCACTCCTGGGATGGGGAACCTCAGCAAGTGCAGGACCCTATGCCAAAGCCCACCTACCAAGGGGAACTCGGGCTAGGGGTCAGTCCCTGGGAGGTGACAGAGTTGGGCAGCAGCATGGCCAAAGGCCAACCACAGGATCAAGTCCTTAGTACCAAGAACCTACTCTTTTCTCCTTCCTGGGACCCAGGACACATTAAGAGGATGGCCTGCGGAAAGAACCTCTCGAACCCTAGTGAGGAGAAGAAAGGCCCCAGTGTCCCTCACATTTATCACTTCTGTTCTCTGGAGAGCAGTGAGCCCTGGAGTCTGTCAGGTGGTAATACTGACACAGCTGGTGGGGGGTGGCAGGGAAGCCCCAGCAAGTCTGGACCCCACGGCTGGTTCTCCCAATCCCCCGGCAAGCTCTACAGTTACCACATGATCCTCTGTATTTCTTGCCTTCCATTTCCCTTGGTGGATGGCTGGGTGGATTGGGCTTCCTGGTTTAGGGTTTCTCTGACAAGGGCCTTCCCAGGGAGGGTCCCCTGAATCCCCCACTGCTCCGGGGCCTGAGAAGGAGGATGTCACATGATGCCGTTGGTGAGGTACTGGAAACCATCGTAGAGTTTGGTGGTGATAGACCGCATGCTGCCGTCCACCATCTGCTCCACCAGCAGCTGGAGCTGCTCCTCAGTCATGCTCATGTGGAACCTCTCCTTGAGGTTGCGGATGGTACTGGAGCCATGGAAGCAAGGAAGCTGAGAACCTGGGGGCAGCAGCAAGGGAAGAGGGTCACGGATGGAAACGAGGGAGCGGCAGTGCTAACAGCCGCCACAGCCAGTGCAGAGCCGGGCTATCTAAGGTGCCCCTTCCCTCCCACCTCAGAGAGATCCCTGACAGTGTGGATGCAGTTCTGCTTGGGCAGAGAAGGGAGAATTGGCAGGAGGCCCTTCTTGAGCCCTTCTTTATCCCACAATCCTAAGCCCCTCTAGGTGAGGGAACGAGGGTAGAGGGTCAACACATCTCCCCCAGTAAGGGCGGAGGGAGCAGCCTTAGGACCCAGAGGGAAGGCTGGGAAACATCTAGGGAATGGGCCCTGAACTGGGCACTTATCTGCTTGCAGGCCTCTGCCTATGCTACGTCTGACACTCACAGATGACCTGGGCCACCGTCATCACGGGGCCAGATGGGGATGCTCCTGAGCAACAGCGACAGCCTGTGGGGTGGGGGCAGGGATGGGGAGGAGGATACTGGCAGCTCAGACCGGGTGGACACCACAGCCTTGAGGGAATGGGGACGAGGGCCCAGGGATCCTGGACAAAAGACTAGATGGCAAGGCCGTGAGGAAACAGCAGTGAAAGTACATAAAGATGAGAGAGGAACCCGTCTCGGCTCAGAGCAGAAGGGCTGAGTGTCGGGACAGGGAAGAGGTCTGAGGAGAGGGCAATCAGAGGTCAAAGGCCAATGACTGCAAACACCTGAGTTGGTGAAGAGCCGAGTGATGAAAGTTAAGCAAGGGGTGGGGAGATGAGAAGGGACCAGGAGGCTGGAGATGGGACTGTTCTTTCCCTGAATGCACCTAGGAGGTAGTTTCTGCTGCCTCGCCCTCCCACCCCCAGGACTAGGTCTGTCAGGAATCAGGAGGAATGTGCCGAAGGTGAAACAGGGCACAGATCAGAGCCGGAAACCCTCTGGGAGGCCCTGCCCCCAGTCTTGAGGTGTAATCAACTTTCTGGAGGTTCCATGCCCCAGGGCCCCAACGTAAGTGGGACTCGCAGGGCACTATGGGTACTGCCCTATCGCCAAACGCCTGGCTTCTCCCTAGCCCCACCTTGCTGCATGATCTCCACGATCTGCACCACCTTATCCATGTGTTTCCGAGCAGCAATCAGCCCCTGCAGCATCAGCATCTTGTAGTAGTTGAACATGTCGCCATCCAGGCCGCCCATCACCTGGGAGGAGAGGAGAGAGCTGTGTGCGCAAAGGGGCTCAGTGTCAGAACTCCCTCCCTTGGGCAAACGTGCCAAACTCCGTTACTTCCCCAACTCTTATCAAGCAGGAAGCCTCCCAGGACATCCAACCTCACCCTGACTTATTGCCATTTCTGTTCTGTTTGTCCCCATTTGGGGGGAGCCCATCAGCTTCCCATCCCACGACAGAAAGAACACAGTGAGACATCTCTCCTTCCTGACTCACGTCTACAAACTCTGTGGTCAGCTTAAAGGCTGATGTCTCAAAGCCCAGGTTTCGGGGTGAGCTGGACAGGATGAAGCCAAAGTCGATGTGGATGATGTGGCCTTCTGCGTCCAACAGGATATTCCCATTGTGTCTGAGGAGGGGGCAGAGGAGAGGAAGAGGCAGTAGTAAGTCCCACTGAGGTGGGAGCTTCAAGCTGCAACACACTGGCCACATGACACCAGGCAAGGGCCCTGCCATGTTTCCTGCTGCCTATAACTCTGGGTCCAACCTTCTAGAAGCCAAAGCTAGCAGTGAGAAGAAAGGAAATCAGAAAAGTAAACTGCTAACAAAGGCTGTGGGGTCTCATTCGCTATCCTTAACAGCTTAATCAAATAGGTTAAGATTATCCAAATTTCCCAGTAATTGTGATTCTAAGCACCCAAGCCAATCCCAATCTAGCAGAGAACTGGGAAGCCAGGAAAGAAGGCCTGTGCCCTCCAACCAGCCTTTACAGAGGCCAAGCACTTGGCTTAGGGGGAGGCCTCCAGTCACAACCTAGTTACCTGTGTTCTGTTTGTAATTCCTATCGGCCCATTGCAGATCAGAAGCCCCACCCCACCGGAAGGGAGCAGAGATCCCAGGCTGAGTGAAGTTTAAATGTGAAATAGTCTGGGGCTTCAGTTTTAACTATCTGGTAAAACCACTTATGTAAAAAAATTCTCAGGAGGCAATTCCTACAGGCTAGCTGCTGGAAGAACAGTTAAAGGCAGATAAATCCTAGGTCTCTGTGATTCCCACATGAATGGCCAGTCGAAAGAGGAACAATTAACATGCAAAGCATGTGAGGCCTGGCCCATAACGGACCTCCTCAGTGTCAACAGAGGCTTTGTTAGGCTAAGAGCTCACGGTCTGAAGCCATCTTCTCTGGGGTTGGTCTGACTGGCCAAAAGGAGGGACAGAGGGAGAACCCAGTCCCACCTGAGTCCTTCCCCCTCTGGGAAAGCATGACAAATTTAGCAACACACACAATCTTGAAAGCCAGAAAGTTCTAGATGTCCTAGTCCAGATTCTCATTTTACAGGTGAGAGGTGAGAAAACAGAGGCCCTGAGAGGAAAACTGACTTACTTGTCCAAGGTCCCAGGCCAGTGAGAGGCAGTTTCTCTCTCTCCTTAAGTGGAGTTAGCTCCAGCCGCAAAGCTACGGGGGACTCATTCTGAAGCAGTTAAGGAGACCTTCAACTGCTTCCACCTTGGGGCCCCCTCACTGCTGCCACTTTTCTCCAGTGGATGAGTCCATTCATTACTTGACCACATCTACTCTTTTTTGAGTTATGAAAGGTTTACCAGCTGCCTGTCCCCCTCTCCCCCTTTTAAAGGATGGACTCCCATCTTCCAAATATATTAGTCTCCTAAGGAAAAGCCCAGAGGCCTGACTAGCACCTGCTTCTCTGCCTCCACTTACTCAACCCAAGGGTTCAGGCTCCAGGCTTTCTGGGCCCTGGGTTCCAAATGCTGACTCTTTAGGGACAGTCTAAAGCTTGCAACCAGATTCCTTATAAATAATGACGTTTCCCTCAGTCCTCAAATGCAAAGCCTCTGCTGGCTTTATCTGTAAGGCTGGCAGGGTGGAAGGAGCACAGGTTCTGAAAGTTCCCTGACCCTTATTTCCCTCCTGAGGAAACACCTGTCTGACAGCATTTTCATCTGGTTTCAACATAAGAATGTCAGGCCAAACAGGCCTGTGAAAAGATGCTCAACACTGCTAATCATTAGAGAAATGCAAATCAAAACTACAATGAGGTATCACCTCACACCGGTCAGAATGGCCATCATCAAAAAGTCTACAAATAATAAATGCTGGAGAGGGTGTGGAGAAAAGGGAATGTAAACTGGTGGAGCCACTATGGAAAACAGTATGGAGGCTCCTTAAAAAACTAAAATTAGGACTTCCCTGGTGGCACAGTGGTTAAGAATCTGCCTGCCAAAGCAGGGGACACGGGTTCAATCCCTGGTCCAGGAAGATCCCACAGGCCGCAGAGCAACTAAGCCTGTGCACCACAACTACTGACCCTGCACGCCACAACTACTGAGCCTGTGTGCCACAACTACTGAAGTCCGCACACCCTAGAGGCCGTGTTCCACAACAAAGAGAAGCCACCACAATGAGAAGCACGTGCACCGCAGCGAAGAGCAGCCCCCACTCACCACAACTAGAGAAAGCCCGTGTGCAGCAAAGAAGACCCAACGCAGCCAAAAATAAGTAAATAATAAAATAAAATAAAACTATAAAAAAAAACCCCTAAAATTAGAGTTATCATATGATCCAGCAATCCCCCTCCTGGGCTGTATCTGGAAAAGACAAAAACTCTAATTAGAAAAGATACATGCACTGGACTTCCCTGGTTGTGCAGTGGTTAAGAATCTGGCTGCCAATGCATGGGACACGGGTTCAAGCCCTAGTCCGGGAAGATCCCACATGCCGCAGAGCAACTAAGCCCGTGCGCCACAACTACTGAGCCTGAGCTCTAGAGGTGGTGAGCCACAACTACTTAAACTCACATGCCTAGACCCCATGCTCCACAACAAGAGAAGCCACCGCAGTGAGAAGCCCATGCACCGCAACGAAGAGTAGCCCTCGCTTGCAGCAACTAGAGAAAGCCCACACTCAGCAACGAAGGCCCAACGCAGCCAAAAATAAATAAATAAATAAATAAATAAAAAGAAAAGATACATGCACCTCAATGTTCACTGCAGCATTATTTACGATGTGGTGTGTATGTGTGTATACACACACACACACACACACACACACACACACTGGAATATCACTCAGCCACAAAAAAGAATGAAATAATGCCATCTGCAGCAACAGGGATGGACCTAGAGATCATCATACTAAATGAAGTCAGTCAGAAAGACAAATATTATGTGGTATCACTTCTACGTGGAATCTAAAAAACTAATACAAATGAACTTATTCACAAAACAGAAACAGACTCACAGACACAGAAAACAAATTTATGATTACCAAAGGGGAAGGGGGCAATAAATTAGGAGTATGGGATTAACAGATACACACTACCATACATAAAATAAACAGGGGCTTCCCTGGTGGTGCAGTGGTTAAGAATCCGCCTGCCGGGCTTCCTGGTGGTGCAGTGGTTGAGAGTCCGCCTGCCGATGCAGGGGACACAGGTTCGTGCCCTGGTCCGGGAAGATCCCACATGCCGTGGAGCGGCTGGGCCCGTGAGCCATGGCCACTGAGCCTGCGCGTCCGGAGCCTGTGCTCCGCAATGGGAGAGGCCACAACAGTGAGAGGCCCGCGTACCGCAAAAAAAAAAAAAAATCCACCTGCCAATGTAGGGGATACGTGTTCGAGCCCTGGTCCGGGAAGATCCCACATGCTGCGGAAGCAACTAAGCCCGTGCGCCACAACTACTGAGCCTGTGCTCTAGAGCCTGCCTGCCACAACTACTGAGCCCCCGTGCCACAACTACTGAAGCCCACGCACCTAGAGCCCATGCTCTGCAACAAGAGAAGCCACCGCATTGAGAAGCCCACACACCGCAGTAAAGAGTAGCCCCTGCTCGCTGCAACTAAAAGAAAGCCCGCACGCAGCAATGAGGACCCAATGCAGCTAAATAATAAAATTAATTAAAAAATAATAATAATAAAATAAACAAGGATTTACTGTATAGCACAGGGAAGTGTAGTCAATATCTTGTATAAACCTATAATGGAAAAGAATCTGAAAAAGAATGTGTGTGTGTGTGTGTGTGTGTGTGTGTGTGTGTGTATACCTGAATCACTTTGCTATACACCTGAAACTAACATAATATTGCAAATCAACTATACTTCAATTAAAAAAAAAAGAATGTTAGGCCATCATAGGCACTTAATAGATGGTAGATTTCTGATAAGCGTTTCTGTTTAGCTGATCTTAAGGTGCTGCCGTATCACTGGAAGCACAGGCCACTGAATTAGTGCTTTCCCAGGACAGCTGCCCTATGCCCTCGGAGAGGCACAACTCACAGGAGCATTCTAGGTATTGACCCTGAGTCACTGTCTGGAGACTGTCTTAAAAGGCAGAGCCTCAAGGGTGTAATTATCTTTATACGGTATGTTGTTCATCTACATGCGAAGCTGAGCTTCATAAAGGTCACATGATATCGAGAGAAACGACAGCTCTGGGCAAAACAACAGATATGTAAGAGTTTTGGAAATCATATGTTGGAACAAGGAGGAGCATTTAGGGCTGGGAGTTTCAACTCTGTGTCCACCATGTGTCTCACATCCATCTGCTCCTTTCTGCCATCAGTCACCACCACTGCCCTCAGGCCAGGCCTCACTACCTCTAGCTTCACTGCAAAGGCCCACTTACATCCAACCTCATCCACAGTGCCAAAGGGCACATTCACTCAACACAGACTGGATCATGGCATTCCCTCTGCCTGCAGAATAAAACTCCTCAGCCTCATAATGAAGGCCCCACTAATCTGGCCTCAACTTATCTGACATCACTGCTACTACTGTGCCATGCAGTGTGGCCCAAGCTTTAATGACCTCGAGCGGTCTCCTCTGCCTGGGACATCCTTCCCCCACAGCTCTCTCTGTCCTCATTCTCATTCGTCCTTCAAAACCCTGCTTGCTCAAACCCTTGCTCCTCCCATAAATCCTTCACTTCTTTGGCCCTTACCCTGGTACTTGTCAGTCTGCCTCCTAGCCTTAATGACACATGAACGTGTCTGTCTCTGCTTAAAATATGTTGTTTGTTTCATCTTTACATTTTGGCAATGGAAGGTCATGACGAATAAATGAAGGGACAGAGGGAACCCTGAAGAAAAGGTTAGGACGAGGGACAGGAATTCACCTACCTGTCCTTGACTTGCAGCAGGTAGCAGACCAAGCAGTAGCCAGCACAACTCTGCACAAAATTGCGCTGGGCACTGAGGAATGCCTCAGTAGTGTAACTGCCATGCTCCTGCAGGAAGTAATCGAGCAAGGAGAGCTGTGACTGTTTCTTCACCTGGTGGATAGACACAGCATTGACCACTGGTTCAATCATGCCACTGTCGGCCGAAATCACAAGAATCTTGTATGGCTTGATCCACAGGGGGACTCGCTCCTGTTCCCAAATGGACTGTGAGGAAACACAGAGGCATTGTGACTCTCTCTAAATGGGGGTAGGAGGCTAAAATCCCCTCTGTCCCCAACCTTGGACAGTTCCCATCTTTAGTGGCCTTGAATTCTAGGCCACCAAGTGAGTAAAACCCCCTGATCCCACTGAGAACCAGGAAGTTTTTGTGTGTGTGTGTGTGTGTTACGCGGGCCTCTCACTGTTGTGGCCTCTCCCGTTGTGGAGCACAGGCTCTGGACGTGCAGGCTCAGCGGCCATGGCTCATGGGCCCAGCCGCTCCGCGGCATATGGGATCTTCTCAGACCGGGGCACGAACCCGTGTGCCCTGCATCGGCAGGCGGACTCTCAACCACTTTGCCACCAGGGAAGCCCAGAACCAGGAAGTTTTGAAAGGAAGTCCAGGGTGTGTGACAAGACACAGGGAGGCATGTAGGAAAAGGTATCTCACAGAGAGATATCCAAAAAAGGGAGGGAGAAGAGGAAACCTCGCTGTTACCTCCCAAGCTGGGTGAGTGGGATCTATTAACCCAAGTTGAAAGAACAGGGATAAAGACCAAAAAGGATTTAGGGTCAGAGAAAGTTTCTCCAGAAAATGAAAATAATTATATAAAGAACTGATTAAACAGGTGAAGTTGCTTGTAGGCAACTAACCTGGGGGTCAGGGATTGACATCTCAGCCCACTGCAACCCACTTGCTGCAAATCAGTTGGGAGTTCCCATCAGTGATTAGAACAGGTGCCAGTCACAAAAGGGCCACAAGAGGTCGCTGTGGAGCTGCTCCCGGGGCTGTACTTCCTGGTAGGAGCACCAGCTTAGTTTAACGTAAATCTAACTCAGACCTGGGCAGGAAGATGGTCTCCAGTGGAGCTCCCTGCAGAAGGACCTGCGTGATCACCTCAGGTGGGCTGCACGTGGGCTGAGTTTCCCTTCTTTCTCCCTCCCTTCTCTTACCTGTAGTTGCTTCAACACCTGGAAGGCCAGCAGCTCCTGCCGAAGGTCATCCCCACACTTGACAATGACTGACAGGAGCCGCCAATTGGGGAGATGGCCATAGGGGGAGCCCTCTCTAATGCGCCTGTGAAGAGAAGCAGAAAGGTGTCAAAGGGTGATGCCAGGTTGAGGACAGAGACACGGCTTCTATCAAAAATCCAAATCAGGGCTTCCCTGGTGGTGCAGTGGTTGAGAGTCCGCCTGCCGATGCAGGGCACATGGGTTCGTGCCCCGGCCCGGGAAGATCCCACATGCCGCGGAGCGGCTGGGTCCGTGAGCCATGGCCGCTGGGCCTGCACGTCTGGAGCCTGTGCTCCACAACGGGAGAGGCCACAGCAGTGAGAGGCCCGCGTATCGCAAAAAAAAAAAAAAAAAAAAAAATCCAAATCAAACTCCTCACAAGGTAAGGACTCAGACCGCTGCCTGGGGGCCTGATGGATTTTGCCGGCGGGTGTTGGGCTGAGAGACAGTATGGATGGTGGACCCCACCCAACTCACCGCACTTTCTCCTGCCAGGGCTCTTTGAGAGCAACTGCAGAAGGGTCTTCTGGGTCTCGTTTGAAGGCTGTGGGGGTGTGAGCCAGCTGCTCCGAAAGGCGCCGTCTAGCAGGAAGAAACTATATCATTTGCTTGGAGGAGATACCCCAGATCCTCATGTCCCTGTCTATGCCAGCATTTCCTGCACTGTTTCCTTGATTCTGGGCACACAGAGATAGAAACCTGGGCTGAGAGAGACTCATGGAAGGAAACACACCACTGATATCTTTTTGCTAACCTGGTGGTTTGTAATCATGTTCAATGCAGATTACCAGGCCCTGCCCATTCTCCTACCAAGATTCTGCATTCAGAACAGGTGTGGCTCCCGCATCTGCATTTCCAACAAGACCTCCTCCCTCTCCCTGGATTCTGACACGTGTGTCCTCAGACCCACTCTGGGAAACGCTGTTGTAATTCCTTCCTCTGGTGCTTTCATTCCTTTGGAGTCCTTTTAAAATGTAACTTCTTTCTGTAGTAGCTCGGTAATTTCTCAGCCCACACCTTCAATGCCTCAAGTTTGGCGGTCTCAGGACATGGACAGAGTAAGGAGAGAGAAGAGGGAAAGCTACAGGCTGACAGAGAGGAAGGGGACAAAGAGGAAGGCAGTGCCTAAGAGAGGGATGAAAAATGACGGGCAACATGGTCTGGCCATACCGGATGTCGCCTGCTGCAATGAACACAGGCTCCTTGCTCTCCTGGCTGGTGATGCTGTCCACGGAGAACTGGGAGATGTTGTCACAGCTGTTGGTGTGCACTTCAGGGAGCTGGGGAGAGCAGGGGACTGCAGGTCAGAAGCGCTGAGCACAGGGGTTGCCTCTTTCACCTCCTCCTCAGATCACCCTGCGTGCTGCCATCTCCAAGACACGATCAGCCCTCCCTTCCAAACCCTGCTCCAAAAAGCCTCCCCTGGTTATGCACCATCCTGACCACTTGGACCCCAAACTGCCTAGGCCCCCCCATACACAGATCCTCTAGCAGTGTTTTTCAATGTGTCAACTACCTCCATCAGAATTACCTGGAATGCTGCTAAAACGTAGATTCCCAAATCCCACCATCAATCTGAATTAGAATTACTGGGAATGGGATCTGGAAGTCTGAATTTCTAACAAGTTCTCCAGAAGACTTCTAACGCACTCAAGCTTGCAAACCACTGCCATGACCATCACAGAAAGCTGAACTTTCAGCCTTATATTGAGAGCTCCCCAAGGCCAGGGATGCATTCTCCCTTAGGGTCCAGAAAAGACCCTCTCCAGGCTAGGTTCCTCTGAGCAATTTCTTCAACCTAAGTCATTCAGTCTTATCTCCCCATCTCTCTCTAACTATAAAATATTCTACCAGACCCCAGGGCCATATCAAGTCCCTTCTTTACTCTTTCCTTTGTACAAGTGCATTTCTCCTTAACCCCATTGATCACTTACTGCACACTGCCTTGTTGTGTATCTTATACATAGATTTTTTTCTTAAATGTCTGCATCCAGCCTCCCCATTTGGACTGTAAGCTCAAGTGGAGAGTCTGCCTTTCCACAAAGTGAAATCCGGCTGTGCTACAGCTCTAATAAAATCCTGCTCTGGATCCCTACAACCCCAGAACAAAATCCAAGTTTCTTTCCACAGCTTACAGGATCCTTCTTACAATCTGGCCCATGACGGCCTCTCCAGCCTCATTCTTCACCACCTCCTCATCTCATGACCACACATCACAGCCACACAAAATTTCTTTCTATTCTTAAAATGGGCCAAGCTCTCTCATGTCTTCCAGTCTTTGCACTTGCTGTCTCCTCTGCCTGGAATACTCTGTACAGCTAATTCCTACCTACCTTCAGGCCTCAGCTGAGATATTATTTCCTCCAAGAAATCTTTCGGGGCGTGTCCAATCCCAAGTCTGGAATAAGTGCTACCTCCACTCTCAGGTGCTCCCATGATACCCCATCCTCTCCAGCACAACCTGGATCACACCACACTACATCTACCTGCTGACTGGCCTTGTTCTCTCTCCTATTAGGTCATAAGCCCCTTGCAGGCAGGGGCCAAGCCTTGTTTACTAGCACACAGCACTCAGGGCTGGCACAAAGGCCCTCCATAAACATTTCTTGAATGAATGAATGTATGAATGATTCTTCTCTGCGTTCCTAAGACAACTTTATATCGCAGGTGTTCAACGTACATTTTGATTAAAATTTTCACACTCCCCTGGGCTTAGAAGTTCCTTCTTACAGTAAGCCTAAATTCTTCTTGCAGGAAAATGAGCTCCACCTGAATCTGTTCCAGACCAGAGCTGTTCAGAGCTGTCCCCTCTCACACCTGTCACTACCTATGGCACTCATTTGGGTACTTGCTTCAGCCTGCCTCAGGGTGTGTTGTGTTGTCTCAAATACATTGAAAGTTCCAGAATAGGTGCTGTGCCCTTGGAGCTCCCTCACCTCCACCTGCAGCTCGCCTATGTCATCCACCGACCAGGCCTCATCATCGTTGTCATAGTTGGGCACAGTGCTGAAGCTGCCTGCCCGCTGCTCGTGGGTGATGCCGCATTCGGGCAGGTTCTCTACAGACCGGGTGCTACGAATTCGGTTCTCCGGGATCCGGGCGGGGACGTTGGTGGTGTCGAAGTTTTCACATTCGAGGACTTCCACATAGATCAGGTAGGGAGCCTGCGGGTAAGTGAGAACAGTATTTGCAGCTTACCTCCACCACTGTTCCCCCCAAACCTCAACTCTGCTAACACGGTTCTTCCTGCTGCCCACTACTGCTCCAACCTGAGTCCATCAGTCCCTGACACCAGGAATGCCATATTTAGGGCAGGAACTTATCCTATGGGTGCTGCTACTTTGTGAGCTCCAATTCTTAGTGTCTTTCAGTTCTCTCCTTAATTAAAAACATACCTGAGGTGTTTCCCTCTTCAGCCATGGCTGAACTACTGTAAAATACTAGTTTCTTCCCCTGAAGTGCTTCTTAAATGTTGGTTTGCATGAGAACCACCTGGGGTGCATGTTGAAAGCTGACTTACTTGGGGCCCAACCCAAATCTAGTAACTCAGTCTGGGGCTGGAGCCCAGGAATCTGCATTTTTAAAAAGGCATCCACCTTCCCCAGGTGGCTCTACTACAAGAGGTGTCCTCCAAACTGATCAGGACACAGTCTCGTAAAGCAGTGGTCCACACACTATTCTGCTTATGTACTTCCTAAAAGTATTTTGAAAAATCATGTATCCCCTCAGTTTTAAGTTGACAGCTAAAATTTTTCACGGGAAGTTAGTTGCCAAAGTATATACTTTCTGGTGTCATGCAAATATTGATACTTTAAAATAAAACTGTTAACATCACTGTCTTAAAAAAAAAAGAATTTGGCTGAGAGAGTACGCAGGTCTTTAAAATGTTTCAGCTGAGCTTCAAAATGTATAGATGAAGCACCCTGGCAAAACCATTCCAAACCATCAATTACCACCCATTCAGAGAGGCCTGAATGCCTCTGTGGGCTTGTCCTAAAAACAGACAAAAAGACTGGGAAAAAGTTGGGCACCGTTCCAAGCAGGATTCTAATCTTCAATACGTCTTCTGGGAAAAAAATTTGAACCATTAGTGCTCATTTCAACCAGCAGACTAATTTAGCTAATTCTCTCCTTCTCCCTGCCCACTGTGATCAGAAAAGGTCTTAGAAACAAAGATTTCTCTACTCTCATTGTTGCTGTACCTGGAAAGCCTAAGAGTTATAGAAGGGCTGGAGAAAAGCTACCAAAAGGACTGTGAGGAGGGGAGGAGAGCAGCTCTCTCCTGAGACATGGCAAGAGGCAAGCTGAAAAGATCAGGCCTCTTTGATCCAGAAAAACAAAGCCCAAGAAGGGGGACAGGAGGGCCCTCGGAATCACAACAGTACTCAGGTGAAGTCAAGGCTGACACGTGCACGTGGGCTACGGAGGGAGTCTAGGATGCTGGTGGGGCACCCCTGGGCACATACACACACCCTGGACAACGACAGGAGTAGAGTCAGATGAGGGGTATGGTTTGGGCCAGAGCCCACCTACCTTGTCCTTAGAGTTGAGGACAACAGCCTGGGTATGGGGCACGCGGACCACGTGGTGGTCAAAGGCAGCAGTGGGCAGCCAGACTCGGGCAGGAAGCTTATGGTTGAGCAGGGAGAGCTCTGAGATCAGCCGCTGTGTTTTCTGTTCCTTGGTGGGGAGCGTGGCCAGCCGCTTGCCAATCGCCATCAGGGACTTGATGAATTCTCGCTCGGGAGCCAGTCTGACGGGCTACAGGGGGTTGGGGTGAAGTAAAAGATGGTGAAGAAACCATAGAAAAAAGTGGCCCAGTCACTCCTGGCCATGCAGGGCAGGAGTCTCAGTGTCTCTAGAACTCCAGGGAAGGAGCTACCTTTAGGCCCTTGTAGGAGATCCCACCCACCCCTGTCAACTTGAATTGGGAACAGGTGGAAAAGCCAGCACAGTCCTTCTCCACAGGCTATTTCTTGAGGGTAAGGGGGCAGATGTGTGAATCCAGGTCACGAGGTGCACCCCTCTTCTCTTGGACTTGAGTTTCTGAGCAACTGTCCCAAGGCTTCAAGATGGGTGGGGGGATGACATCCAGAGAGGTTAGCCAGGGACCCAGAGAGAAATGCTGCTTAAACCTGAAGTGCTTCACCCATCTCAAGAATGAGGCTGTCCCTCTCCCCACCTGGATGCTTGGGCTGGGTCTCCGCCAGGGCCCACAAGGCTAAGGAGGGGAACGGCGAGTCAGTATTTCCCCTTTCAAAGGAGGACTCAATCCATAAGTGACTTTTGATACTTTCAACGGCATCCCCCTGTCCACCCCACAATCTCTCACAAACGGTCAATGCACATGCAGGGGATGAGGGAAGGATGAGCTGACTTTGCACTAATGAGGGAATGATCAATGGGGAAAGAAAAAGCAGATGGAGGGAGGTACGGGTGGGCAGGTGGGTGGAGAAAACAATAGCTCCTTTCAGCCCCTGATGATGGCCCTGAAGACCTGTCTTTTTCAGTGAATCCTCCTTGGATCCTCTTCCCCTACCTCTCAGGGACTAGGCTCCCCATATTAGCTCCCTCCTTGAAACTGGCTGCTCACGTTGGACACTTCATTCTCAGAAAGGGCAAAGTCTGGGGAGTAAGGTGGGGATGGGGAAAAAGATGGACTCAGCTAGACAGGAAGAAGGGCTCTTTTCCCACCCTAAGTCCTTCTACCGTAAGGGGCATTTTATCAGGATAGCCACCCCGTTCCATCTCTCCTCACCTAGATAAGAACAGTTATCTCATCCACTTATAGAAACAGTAGTATTTCACTCACCAGGCTTCTCTCCCTCTCTGTGTGTCTTGCTTAGTTTCCTGAGTGAGAATTTCTACCCTCACTCCCTCACACTGCAAAAAAGAACTTCTTTTGAAAGCTGGGCAGTACCATGCCCACCTCTGCATGTGCACAGAGCCAGGGTTCAAAGGGACAGCTCATCTCTCAGCCTCTAACCCACAGGGGGCTGGCTCAGGTCCCCATACAATAATGAAAAACAGGGTGTCTGAATCAGTCAGGAATGCTTTGGGAGGCAGGGTTGAACAGAGATAAAGAAAGGAAGACAATAGAACTAGACCTCTGCGGTCCCTGGAAATATCCCAGGGGCTTAATAGAGAAAGAGAAAGAAAGGAAAAGGAAATTTGGAGACTCACTCCTTCGTTCATCCTTATCTCCTAATCCATCCACTCAGGTGGCAAATGGTCATGGTCCCAAGGACCCTCCACCCCAAACAATTCATAGTTATCACAGATTAGAAACAACAGAATTCCTTCCCATCCTCAATTCAGCATTTGGGTCAGGGGCCCCTAAGTCACATCAGCATGTTGGAAATATGACCCCAGGCCTTGAGAGAGAGGCACTGCCACAATCATGACTGAAAGGGGATCAGCACAGAACAAACTGATTGGGTAGATAAATCAAAAATAAAGTGTAAAAAAATCATCCAAACTCCCAGAGGGTCCAGCATTTCCTCTCACGTCTCTGCCCAGCAACAAGGTCCAAGACCCTGTGGGACCAGAGGGTCAGGGGTTAGTTCAGAGGGAACAAGAAAGGAGAATGAGGATTAAGGAACATCGTGGGCAGTGAGCTGGGAAAGGGAAGAACTCAGACCTGGAAGAAATGTGGTTGAAGTTGAAAAGAAAACTGGCTGTGGGGAGGCAAAACTTTCCTTCAGGCCAAATCCTGTTTGCTTTTCGGGTCAGCTCACCCAGCACAGGGCCTAGCATTTGGAAGACACTGAATAAGTATTTGATGGTCTGATGGCACAAGCCACGGGGAAAGGGTTCTGGGTGGGAGAAACAGGATCCTCAGGGTTTCCTGCCAAGCAGTTTTTGGCTCCAATCCAGGGATAAATTCTACCTCTCTCCCAGCTGTTTGCTCTAGAGACTCAGGAACTGGGGGCTGAGTTGCACTTGCATCCCAGCTGTCTCTGGGAGAAGGATCAGCTGAGCCCCACTCAGCCTGGGCTCAGAGCACTGGCAATAAACAGCAGGGGGCTCCTCCAGGTCTGGGAGGGAGGAGCTGATGTCCCAGGAAGAAAAGGCACCTTTTAACTCCAGCCTTGGCCTGGGGACTCAGAAGACCTGGGGACGGAGAGGAAATGCGGCCATGGGGGGAGCCTGCCACCCAGTCCCAGCCTGGCCCCACTTACGGAACTGAATGAAATATCAATACTCTCGGTGCTGGAGGAGAGCTCCTGGGAAAGGGCCGGAGGGCAAGGGGAGAAGAAGGGGGCGGGGAGGGAAGGGAGAGAGACAAAGGCAAAGAATTTAGCTCCAACTTGGATCATAACTGCTTCTCTTGTGTAGCTCTCTACCTTTCCACTTTAATGAAAGAAAATCAACCCACAAATGCCACTTGCCCAGAATCTTGACACTTGTGGAAGATGCTGGAAAGCTAGTGCAAACCTTGAGGTCAGAAGGGGTGAAGAGACACTGTCCTCTGCTTTTCACTTTCTTCCCTTCTATTCTTGCCTGCACAAGTCTTCCTTCTGGGACAAATCCTAAAGCTGGATCCCTCAGGGAGGTAACCGCGCTGCCAAGCTTCCCTGCTTTCTCTTCATCCACTCACATGCTCTCAACCAACCCCTTCTCCATGGAGACCACCATCGAGAGACTGAATTTAACAAGCTTCATGGTCCCCACGCTGGAAATCCCATGTTCCTCCAGCTTCTTGGAAACGTCAAGGAGGAAGCAGAAGAGCTAAACTTTCAGTGCCAGGTACATCTCCTCTCTAATCAGCCTCATTATCACCCTGGGAAACCTAATCCCAACCTTCAATCATGTGACAAGGGATACCATGGACCCATGAGCATGAAACTTCTGGGCTAGATGCTGCTGGGAGTTAAGGATGAATAACTTTCTTACCTACCAAACTTCTGTAGGCTTCCTATCAGGGTATTTCACATGATACTCAATAAATTACAATTTTTTTCACATAAGTTGGGGAGCCAGGTACCAGCTGAATCCATCTGAGAAAGCTGAGTAGCTGAGCAGCAGCAGCTGTCCTAGTCCCAGCCCAGGGGATTTAGCTAAAACCTCACCCCATTCCTATGTCTTACTGGTGTCTGTAAGCAAAACAGGGGAAAGGGCTGGTACTGAAGCTCATTCAGCGGCTCTGCTGCAGCTCGTGCACAGGCCCATCCTGCGTTGTCCACGAAGGTCTCCCAGAGCAGGAAGAAGGGGCAATACGTGTACACAAATGTGCAGCAAGGGGCAATACATGTACACAAATGTGCAGCCTGGACTTGAGAGACAAAGTCCAAGGAACTCCCAGGGCAGGTGGGCAGTGGTCACTGAGCTACTCTGCAATCCGCGTTTCAAGCAACTACTTAATTCAATTCCACGGTTTAAGTTCTATTCTAGCTGGAGGTCCTCTAGTCAGGTCTTTCTTTGAAGAACCTAGGGAGAGGGGCACTCTGAGGCAGAAGCCAAGCTGAACACTATCCCAAGGCAACAACTGCTTTGGGCAGGGGTGGGAGGGAGAATTGAGGCGAGGATGCTAGAGGCTATGGTGACTTACTGGTTCAATTTTTACTCATGAGCTGGGTGGGGAAGGAACAGCAGGCAGGATATTGGTTCCATGAGCCACGCTCCAGCTGACTCTCCTACAGACAGGACGGTCCTGACTCATTAACAGCCTTGGGGGAAGGGAGTTATATCATGACCTGCTCCTCTCTCCTACTCTGTAGGCTTGAGTCACTCAAACTGAGTCAGCTCCAAGGAGAAAAGCTTGAGGCCAAGAAGCTGACATCACACTCTATTAGGCTGAAAGGCCTGCTGGGGCTTACAGTGTGATACGCAGCATATTTCTCTGTACAAAGGTTATAGCCCTGAGAAGACAAAGCTGATCTACAAGTGTCATTATGTGGGGTGTGGGGCTAGCAGCTAAATTACTGCCCCCTGCACCCCCAACCCTATGCCAGAATATTTACCATTTGGTTACAACTGCAAAACTGCCTGAACAGAGCTCCCTGACTAGGCTGATAGAAACTGCTTTGAAGGAGTGGGCTTGGAAGGGTGGAGAATGGTGGGAGATGGAAGGAATCAGTGCTAGAGCCCTCTGAATGTAGGGGAGAGTGTAAAGGATTCCTCATTAAAAGAAAACAACCTTCTGTGAGATCTGGGCAGAGAAGAACTCTGTAGGGATACCCCAGGCAGGAAGAGACTTGTATGAGCACCTGGGCCTTTTCTTTGAGGCCTCTCTTCACCCTCCTGAGCTTCCCTACGGGTGGCAGGAAAGTAGGATTAAACTCCGAACCCATAGGAAAGCAAGAGATGGGGAGCGGTGTGTCTCTCCTTCTGGAGTCTCTGCTCAGACCTGAGATAATTATGTTTTGTTTTAGGAAGCTGTATACTTCCTCCTCATATGCAGGAATCAACATTTCAAGAGAGTCACAAGCTCCACCAAGAAACTGTTAGAACTAATAAATTCAGTAAAGTTTCAGGATACAAAATCAAGAGCCACAAAGTAAACAGTTTCCTAGTTAATGCGATCTCCATACTCCCTTGTAAGTTCCTGGAGTGAAGGACAGCATTTTATCCTACATCCTCCACTGCCTCTAGTGCAGGGCTCCACACAGTATACAAGCTCAAGAGCTACATGTTGAGTGAATAAATGTTGCATGATGGGGAGAAGGAGTATTAGATAGAAAGAAAAACAATTCCCTTGGTATTTGGGAGACAAAGGCCTTGAAAGATGTATCCTCAAAATGCCAAAGGGGTTTGGAGAGACCTCTGTGCTGAAGACTCCAATGCTTAGACTCCTGGTGACTCTCACTCTCACATTTCCTGAGGAGACACAGTGGATTCAGATGTCTCTTTCTGCCAGCATCAGATAACATGGGAGTGCCTGGGGACGTGGTATCTCCTTCCTTTCCTGGATCTATTGACCCAAGATAAAGGAGCCAGGTTGGGAAGAATGGCAGCTGGAGAAGCCAACCTAGAGGATTTAAGCACTCACAGAATAACTGTGTCTCAGCATCACCCCAAATCCCATCCTAGGCAGGAGTTAGATGCAAGAGGGACTGAGGACCAACACAGAGTAAGAAAAGCCAGAGGCCTCAGTTTTTCTGGTCCTAAGATGAGAACTACAAAATGCCTGCAGAGAAAAGCCAAGAGGCACCAAGGGATTCAATTGCAGCTGCTCCCACTCATACTGATACAGGCTCCCTCTGATGCCCCAAGAGGAGGAGCTCCCAAACACTTCACGACCTTAGTCCCACCGGCTCTGGATGACTCTTCTTGCTGTGCAACAGCCTCCCTTCATGACCCTGGGCTGCCCTGCCAAGCTCAACGAGAAATGAAAATGGTCTATTCTGGTTCTGAGAACACTTGGGCTCTGCCTGTGCATGGATGTGGAAACCTTCATGGCTAAGGCCTAGGCTGTTCTTCCCCATATGGACTCTGACAGCTGAGGCCTGGTCTGATATGCACTGGTTGAGAGACCTGGGGCAAATCATCTAACCGCTCTAAGCTGTTTCCTCAATAGTAAAAATAATACCTGTCTCTTAGGGTTGTTGTGAGGATTAAATGTAAAGTATTTGACATGACGCTTGGCACGTAGTAAGTGCTCAATAAATGTTAGTTCCTTTAGCTTCACTATTATTCTCATAATAAAATACCGAATTTCCAGAGAGACCAGGCTCTGTAGTCTCCCCTGCTCTTGCCTTTTCCCTTCCCTAGTCACTCTGACCTCTCTAGTTGAAAGAAGTCCCATTGTATCAAAAACGTGGGTGGGTTATGTGCCCCACAGAGGCAGACGCCAGCACAACTATATGCATTTTCCAACAACGCAAATTCCTCGTTCTTTTCTCCCTTCTTTTCTAGGCTAGGCTGGCAGCCAGGATGGGAGCGTGGCTGGTGGTGAGTCGGGGGTGGGGACTGGGGCACCATTGTCTGGCTGGGACATCAGGTCACTGATACTACTGGTTGTCCACTGGGCAACTTCCCCTGCTATCTGTCCAGATATGGAATGAAAGGTGGGTATAACCTACTCATGTGCTTATCTCATCCCTGCTCTATATCCTAAATGGGATACCCTGACTGCTGCTTTCTCTTCTTTAGGTTTCAGGTCCTTGACTAGACACTGGGTATGCCCAAGATTTACTCTATTACCAGGACTGCTTCCCTCTTCCTTTTGTGCTTCTCCCAAATGATATGGGAAAAAAACAAGCAAGACATCCTTTCCCCCAAGGAAAGGCGGGTGGGAGGGCATTCTGCAGATGCCTCAATGATAGGGAATGAACCTCACCCTTCTGTCAACAAACAGCAGGATCTTCAGGGAGTGGGGGAGAGGAATTATGAGGAGGAGTGGCTAGGAGAATGAAGCTGAGGTTCTACTTAACATCTCCCCTCCCGCAGCACACACAAAATTCACACACAGGGTCCCTTCTCCTCCCCCATGGTTGCTGCTCTGAGAGGTCCTGGTAGATATCCCAGGTTTCAAGTCAGGCTGGGGAGGGTCTCTGCCACAGTTCTCAGTAAGAGAATGGAAGTGCAGTTTAGTAAAAACACATTGGACAGTGTCAGGAGTGTCAGCCTTGCTGTTAGCTATAGGACCTGAGGAAAGTCACTTTATCTCTCTGGGTCTCCAAGTTCTTCCTTTGTAAAATGAGGCAGCTGGAATACATGAATTCTAAGGTCTTTTTCCATTCTAACATTCCATGCTTTTATCAGTGAAATGAAACAGAGGGACGGAGAGAAAAGGACAGAGGAACCCTATGTCAGACATCCTGGCTCCATGCCACCTTGCTTACCCCTGTCCCTCCCGGGAATTTTACCTCATCCTCATTCTCCACTTTAGGATTGCTGGCTGTTCGTTTCAGGTTGCTGCTGAGACTTATGCTGGCGGTGGCATCTGACTTAGAGCGCTGGTGAGTCCTTTTAGAGGGAGACAGCCCTGTGTCAGGGGCTGGGCTCAAGGAGGGCAGCTCCCTCTTTCGGTGAGCTGGCTTCAGCTCATCTGAGAGGATTAGCTTCCGGAGCTTGGTCCCGCGGGAGTGTCGTTGAGTGGAAATGTGCATGTCTGAAGAGTAGGCCCCCAGCAACAGGGCACACTGGAGAGAAAAGTTAATGCTCTGGCGGCAACGGTGGACGATGTAGGGCTTGATGGCATCACCCACGTCCTCATCCATGTGAATGTACATGTTAAGCAACTGGGGCAAATAGAAGTCCACGTCCTCATTACGAAAGCAGAAGAGCCGGTTGCCGATGTACGCTTGCACTCCAGGCTCCTTGGAGTTATACAGGTATGAAATGGCCATGGAGATGTCAAATAGTTTCGACTCAAACAGCCTCAGCAGCCAAGACTGTTTGGCTGAGTTGTTCTGCCGCCGCCTTCTTGCTCCCTTGGCTGTGCCCGAGGCCACTGTGGCCCCCATCTCATCTTCCTCCTCCCTTATCTGAGAGGGTGGATCGTCCAGGCAACGGATCTCACTGTCCACACCATCCCCATTGACCAACTCCAGTGGGGTGCCTCTGCTAGAGATGGCCACGCCTCCATGCAAAAGCTTGACTTTCTCCAGCACCTCCTGGCAGGCCTTCTGGGCCACCTCAGGGTCAATCACTGATAGTTCCCCGACCCCCTCCGTGATGACACTTAGCAAGGAGCCCCCATTGTTCCCTGATGGGCCAGGAGTGGGCTCAGAAGTTGGCTTCAGCGGGGCAGGCTCCACTACCGTGTCCCCCATGGCCACAGCCAGACTTCGAGCTTCCAGGCTACGGAAGGAAGGAGGGAGGGAGAAAGGAACAGAAAGGGAGACACGTACACACACTGGTTAGTGGTGCCATCCTCAGGTCTTCCCTTCGCCATGAAACCTTCCCTGGCACCTCCTCTCTTTATGTCTTCCTGGACTCATTCAAAATCAGATGAAAAGTCCTCTCCTCCCAGGAAGCTTTCCCTGACTACCTCCCTCCACTTCTGATTGCTACATTACTCTTCATTCCTTCTGCACTTAGTTACTCAGCTTAGCCTTTATTCTTAACTTGTATTTGCAGAATGCTGCTTTATATGTGTTTTGTTCATATAGGTTTACAAATTCTTCAGGTAGACTGGGAAGCAATTCTGGTTTTAATTCCCTTGTCCCCAACTCTTCAAATGCTTTTCTATCTCCATATCTCCCTTTAAATGCCTGCCAATAACCTTTTCCTTTTCCTCTTTGAACTGTATTTTCTTACTCATATAATACTCCATACACTGATTCTGAACATCTCACCTTTATTTAGTGTTAAAATCTTCATGTATTTTTCTAGTTACAGATAATTTCTTACCTTCCCTTTTAGACTCAAAGTTCCCAAGAAATACCATACCAGGCTTCACTGAGAAGAAAAAGCTCTAAAACCACCATCATCCCTGCTGAACTGTGCCATTTCTCTGTTCGTCTGACTTCATGACATCATTCTCCCTTTCTCAAGTGCTGTGGCAGCTGAAGGAGAGTGGAAAAACTCCTGAACTTGGAGTCAAATAGGCTGAGGCTCAAAATCCTGGCTCTGCCATTATGAGATGTGTAAACTTATACAAACCACATTATCTTCTAAGTTTCAGTTTCCTCAATTGCAAAATGGGAAAAACATATCTACTTCTTATTGTTGCTGTGTAGAATAAATAACTTTATGTGTGTAAAGGGATCTAACAGAGTCCCTGGCGCACAGTAGTACTTAACAAATGCTAGTTGAATCCTAATCACCTAAAAGGTTAGTAAACAATGCGTGTGCACACACACACATGTTGTTTATAAGGGAAGTGAATTGCAGTTAATACTCATTACTTGAGACGCTTCCAAAACAATTATCCCAACACTACTTTCCCCATTCTCATACACACACCCCAAGAACTGAAGGGGCTGTGAGAAGGCAAAAAGATATCAGGCTGGGACTCATGTGTCTAGAAAGTCCAAAGAACAGGGAGGGGCAGGAATCACATAACCAAGAATCCCTCTCTGGAGGGACTCTCAGAAGGAAAGTCAGCGAGAGAACACTGTTGATAAAAGCCATTGCCGTTCTAGAATGATTCTTCAGAGCCTCACCAAATCCAAATCAGGAGAATCAGTGCAGAAGAGGAGGAAATTTCAAAGCAAGGACTGGGAGAGGCACACTGTTAATGTCAGATCAACCCAGCTCTGGAGTCTGGCTGTAGTCAGCAATGGACTCAGAGGCCTTTTCACAAAAATACAAATAGAGTGAATCTAAGACACACTCAAGAGCATGAGCAAGAGAAAGGCAGAAGCAACTGTGGAGCTGGAATGCAGGTAATTTCCAACTGATAGTGGCATCAGCTTTGACACTAGTGAACCTGGTTGCTTATACTTTGGGTAAGTGGAAGAAGGCTCAAGATACAGATTTTCTAGTCACTCTGCAAAGCCCGGGTTTCCACTGCCACTCTTCCAGTGCCTCTTCTTGCACCTCTGAAATGTTAAGACTCAAGGTTACCTTCATTTGCCCAACATTATATAGTACAGCTCCCTGACTCCCAGCAGTCAACCACTAAAGTTTTGCAGGAAGACAGATGGGGAACTCAAGTTCTCAGAAAGCATCAAAAATGGCTACTTTGGTTTATCTTTCTCCTAACTCTGTCAAGCAAGTTCATCCCCAAATGTAATTTCTCTGATGCAGTTTTGAGCTTGGGATCAGCAAAAAGGTGGCAACTCTTTCACTATGCTCTCTCCCAAATTAGGCAGTGCCCTCTGAGCAGTAGAACCAGCATGGCTGCCTGTGCGGATCTGTCTCTACTCGCAACTATGGGTTGCACAGGAATAATAAGAAGGAAGCTTTAGTCATTCCCTGCCGCACCTTTGTAGGACACTCTGCACCAGAGGGTCACTCAAATTCAACTGGGACCACTACCTTTTAGGTCTGCTTAGAAACTCACACAACAGCCTCAATCACTTTATACAACCAACTCTTTTTTCTCAATCTCTCCATGCTTGGCACATTTTTCTCTTTTCCTCTACTCCAGAGACTTCCAAGTCACCAAAAGCTCCTAAAAATCCACTTTTCAAAAGTTGCAAGGGAAATGAAGTTCAGACATTCTCCACAAACAGCATCTCAGACTTCACTAGGAAACACAGAAGATTTGGAAATGGTCACAATTGGGATTATTACTGGCACCAGGAAGGAAGGAAAGGAGACCATCATTTCTTTTATTCCAGGGCTCAGTTAGAAATCCCACATCACAGTATTCAGGGGACTTCCCGCTGAATAGAACAGGTCCCCAATTTGGCAGCCTCTACTATCCAGGGAACAGACAATGTCAAGAGAAGGAGGAAAACCAAACTCCTCTCGGGTATAGGCAGCTCTGCCCCTAGAAACTACCAAACTGGAGCTAGGCCTCCCTCCTGGCCTTTCTGAGCCTCAGGAACTGCCTGCATCTGAAGCAAGTCATGGGGAAAAGGAGAAGTTGAAGGAAATTTAGCAATTTAGGCAATAAGAAATAAGAAATGGATTCTCCCAAACCTAAATCCAGAGATGGTCCTCAACATCAATTCATTCATTTTCAAATGCAAAGAAAATATAGCTTTGATAAGTAACTATTCTAAAGAGAGTGAAAGGACTAGAAAGTGAAAAAGGAAGAAACAGTTTCTGTATTCACCACCTTTCCCCTTATAAGTCAGAGAACAAGAAAAACACAAGAGAAGGAAATCCAGACCTCTAGGATCAAATGACTCCTATGGCTCTCAAGGACATTCAGACAACTGAGGCTCCACATTTCACATTGGGAGCCTCAACTGGCCTTCCAGGGAGACTGGAAGGGAACTGAAGAGGCCAACCCACCCCAGACTAGCAGCTGGCTTCCAGGAAAGGGGTGTGTGTTGGGGGGTGTGGGGGGCATGTTGAAAACCGACTGGCTCCACACGTTATGTCTGGGCAATGCAGGGAATCTTCAGCTGAGCATCAGAGGGTTGTTCAGGGCAAAGCAGAGAACAGCAGCAGTGAAACAGTATAGAAAGGGTACGTATGCATGTGTTCTGTGACTGAGCATTTAAGTAAATGTCTGCAGAAGGCTCCGGGGGGGAGGGAATGCTATCACTTAACATGGCTTCCCGCCTCTCATCACCTCAAAAGATTCTAGGCAAACAACCCCCCATGGCCTCCGTTAAAGGACTTGGTGGATTGTTCTCTGGTGGCACAGGATATAAGGAGCCCCAAATCAATTTCCTCACTCAGTTAATCACCATTCCCTTCTTAAAATCTTTTTCCATGAACTAGATAAATACAATTGCTTCAGATCAATCCTCACATTTTTATATGTTTCTGTATTTTCATAGAATGACCCTTAAGAGATCATCTAATTTAGTACTCTGCCTCCAAGCGGATAGGTGAGCTCAATTTTCCACTTCCTTTTAAAAGATCCCTTTGGGAAAAAAAAAAAAAAAGACCCCTTTGAGATGGATCGTGTGAATTGGAAAAAAGAGCAGTGGAGCCAATATCTTCATCCTACAAGGCAGAGTTAAGAGAGGTTATTAAAAGTTAATGGAAAGAACAGAAGATTCAAATATGTTATTTAAAGTTACACAGGGGACTTCCCCAGTGGTGCAGTGGTTAAGAATCCGCCTGCCAATGCAGGGGCACCGGTTCGAGCCCTGGTCCGGGAAGATCCCACATGCCACGGAGCAACTATGCCTGTGCACCACAACTACTGAGCCTGCACTCTAGAGCACATGAACCACAACTACTTACTGAGCCTAAGTGCCACAACTACTGAAGCCCGCACGCCTAGAGCCCGTGCTCTGCAACAAGAGAAGCCACCGTGATGAGAAGCCTGCGCACCGCAAGAGTAGCCCCCACTCACTGCAACTAGAGAAAGCCTGAGCGCAGCAACGAAGACCCAACGCAGCCAAAAAAAAAAAAAGTTACACAGGCTTCCGGTAGAAATAAAAATGAAAATATATAAGCAAGAGGTGTGAATCTTCTAAAGTGCAATCTTCTTTTGTAACAATTAATAAACCAAGAAACAAAGGCACAAGCATTTTATCTAAGGCTATGGCAATAACTGTCAGAGAGAAACACTGAAATAATTAAGACATTAACTCTAGGAGTAGGGATGAAGGGAAAGGGAGTATTGATTTTCATCATAAACTCTTTAAGTACAATTGGATTTGTTCAAATGCATGTATGCCTTTAGTAGTAATTTTTTTTTTTTTTTTTTTTTTTGCGGTACGCGGGCCTCTCACTGTTGTGGCCTCTCCCCTTGCGGATCACAGGCTCCGGATGTGCAGGCCCAGAGGCCATGGCTCACGGGCCCAGCCGCTCTGGGGCATGTGGGATCCTCCCAGACCGGGGCACGAACCTGCGTCCCATGCATCGGCAGGCGGACTCTCAACCATTGCGCCACCAGGGAAGTCCTTTAGTAGTAATTTTTAAAAGAAGTTGCTCTTCTAAAGAGACTCCTAATCATCCTAAGCTGCCTGTTCTGTGGTTGAGAATTTCCTCTTCATGTCTCAAGGTTTAACTCAAACCTTTCTTTAAGGAGGTCTGAGCTCATCTTTCCCCCTTAACCTTAACGGTAAACACGGAGATTGAGTACAAACTTCTCCCTGTAGAAACAAAGAGCCGAGCAGTCAAACAGGCTCAAGCCCTACCAGGAACCAGGTAAACACTTACCCAAGGCCCCAAGGCAGGGTGGCATCAGGGGAGAGGGCATTCTCAAGCTACCAACAGGAGGGTAGGGAGAGCAGTGGTCTCTGGGTAGTTAAGTCAATATTGAATCAGGCTGAGAATTCTGTTCAGGACTATAGGGCTGGTATAAGCAGATTCCAGCCAGACAGCCCAAGCCAGCTCTGGGAGCCCCTGCTGTAACAGACAGATGGCAAAGAAAGCAACCTGTACACTCACCTCTCTCTGAATTGTTCCTTCCTGCTGCAAGCTCCAAATGCACTTGAACTAGGCCCTCTCTTGTCTCATGCCAGTTACTGAGAGGTCCCTCTCAAACTTCTTCCCCAAATCAAAGAATCTCAATTTGCTGCTTTAGATGGCATTCAACAAACATGTTCTTGTGCAGTGTGGACCCAGCGCTGAGAAGGAAGCAGGGAAACTAGGGGAAATATGACTTCTCTTTGGGGGTGCTTCCAAGGAGTGAAGCTGCTCCTAAAAAGGGGAATTATGAGATTGGACACTGGCTAACGAGGAGGGAGACAAAGGGAGAAGTGGGATGAGGCAGCATGATGACTTTCAAACAGGCGTAGAGTAGGAAGATGAATGGAACTTCATATGCTCTCTTCGCTATCGCAGGCCAAGAGACATGGCATACAAGGAAGCAACTAGTTTCCTAAGGCCTAACTCACTCCAAGTTTTCTTTTCCAGCCAGTTTCTTCAAAGGACTTTCCCACAAACATACTTTCCATCTACAGAATCTGGAGTTATGGCTCAAGTACAAGAGGGACAGCAAAGGTGGTCAGCAACTTACAGCAGTGGGGGAAAAAAGCAAGGCAGATGAAAGAAGCTGGCCTGGAGCTTGTCTTTCAAACTGATTTACTCCCATGGTTGTAAGACTAGAAAGGCCCAACAGAGAGACCAGAATGAAAGGAAATTCTCAGAACAACTAAATCACTACTCATAAATACCTTGTGTCTGAGGAACCCAGAATGTTTTGTAAACAAATAATTAAGTCTAATTTTTTCCCCCAACCCACATCCTGCTATAAGCCTATTACTGCACTGATGCCTATACAGTGGACCATTTTCCCAAAAAAAGTCATTCTAAAGGTCAAGTGAAGAAGTCACATGCTGAACTCAGGAGTCCTGATTCTGAATATACAAGCTCTTTCCATTGTCTCATGTTCCTTTTCCCAGTTACCCCCTGACCAACCCCACTCCAGGCCTAAACTCTTAAGGAATCAACCAAAACCATTCTAGCGAAGCCACAGACAGTAAACTGATTCCTCTTAGGAGTGGGAGGAGACTGAATTTGTGATCCCTTTAAGACAAGCCTAAAATTAAATAATCCAAAACAAAATTTCTCACAGCCTCATTCAGTTTCCATGCAGGACTGTTCGTTCCTCCAACAAAGTGTAATCTGATGGGAACTTCTTTTAAACTTGCTCCATCCTTCAGAAACACCCTACTGTCCAGAGAAAAGCCTGAGACAGCTGAGGCTCCCCTTCCTCCCAACACATTTTCTTCTTAGCTCAAGGTTTAGCTGATCCAGAAATAAGTGGTATGTAAAGGTAAAGAGTATGACAGAGAACACGTAAAGATCATAGGGAAAACAGAACCAAGTGTCACAAGGATCAGCAAAACCCTTGAAACTCGAGGGAGGTGTTGAAGTTGGAAATCCTGAATGGGAAGGGGCACTGTCAGATCTCTCCTCTACAGAGGTTGGGGTAATTGAGGAAGGGTAGAGGGAAGTTAAAGAAAGTTACAGGAATCATAAAGCACTCCAGAGAAGAAGGGTAAGGCTTAAGGTCAAAGGAGAATGTAAGTAGTACTTTGGGAATGATGGGGAGAGCCTAGATCCCTTCAGGAGAAGGGAACAGACAATTCTTGGAAGCCAGGAGCTGGGTGGGTGGGTGGCAGTGGGGTAACGGAATCAGAAGCAGCAGAGGAAGAGAGGGCCACAATCTTTAGATCAGGGAAAGGGGAACCCAGTGCTGGGGTGGCATAGAGACATCGGAGGAAAGGGACAAAATAGGAAAAGGGGTAAAGGCAGAGGCCATGGAAAGATTCGGGGCTGGAGCACAGACAACGAGGAAAGACAGCATGGATGGACATTATAAAAGGCGTCGTGATGTGGAAAGGGTTGACGACTTAAAATAATTCGGGACGGCGGCAACAGGGATAAGAGTGAGGGAGGGGGGAATCCCCGGGCAGAGGGAGGAGCTAAACAGAAGAGGAAGCCAAAAAGCAGAGGAGGACCCCAGGCTTGGGAAGAAAGGGTGGAGAAGGAACCCAGGGTGCAGCTGCCACCGGGAGGGCAGTTTTGTAGTCAAACCCAGGTGTGGGGGCGGGGGACGCTGTGCGGGACAGGGTGGGAGAGGGACCCCTTCACACACAGGGCAGGGAGCACTCACGGGGTAGGAGGAGCTCACCTCCGGGGGACCCCGGCGGAGGGGGTGCGGGCGGTCGGGGTCGGGCTGCCGACACCGCCGCCTCAGCAGCAGCGGCGGCTCCCGGGTTCCATTGGCCGCCTGCGCTTCCCTGACAGCGGCCGCGGCGGCTGCACCAGGCCCCGGCTGCCGGGGCTGCCCTCGGCGCCGCCTGAGGGGGCCTTCGCGCTGCCTCACTTTCGACCGGGCCTCACAACTTTTTCTTCCTCCCTCGCACAACCAAGACCAAAAAAAAAAAGAAAAATCCCCAGCAGATCTCGATTTTCTTCTGAGTTCAGGCCCTTCTTCGTGGGCTATGCTTTCTTGCTTCTCCGACGCTCAGGACCCTACTGATCCCATAGTAATGTAGGGAGTCGGGTGAGCTGCCTGGAACATGCCTGTTCAGAAATAGAGAAGGGGGCGGGGAAGAGATATTTGGCAGCTCGGGAGGGAGGAGAAGACGGGGAGAGGAGCTTACGGGTGGGAGGAGGGGCCAACCTTTGGGAGGCGGACTTAAGAGGCAGCGTTTGCGAGGCTAAGGAAGCCGAAAGGGAAGTAAAATTTGCTGGATAAGGGGAAGGGGCTCCCGAGCTAGAGCAGAGAGCGGCAGTGTGGCAGGCGGGCGTGGGTGCCCTGTTAGAGGAGTGCAGACTTATCGCGTACTTCAGAAAGCACAGGAACATGCAAATTATATGTAAATGAGCCCGTTCGGCTTAGCAACCGAGTTACCGTAATTGCAATCAATGGCTTTCCCCCTCCGTTATTCCACACGACTTCCTTAAGTAAATCAGGTCAGGGGATGGACGCTGGGGATCCAGCTGGACAGCAGAAAGACAAAGGGCAGGCGGGGAAAATAGTCACCTTCACTATCCTTTTTCTACTCATCTTTAAGGACGATGCCAAGATTACGCCCCTTATCGCTTGGGGGGAATGGCGCGGTCCAAAAGCGTCAGTCTTTCGCCGTTAGCGGCGCGACTCGAGGTGGCGGTTCTGCCTCCGAGGTCACCACCTGCCTGGGCAGCCTTCGGCCTCCAGCCTCCGGACCTCGATCCAGCCAGGGAGGGGCTGGACAGGGCCAGGTCGGGAGAGGTGAGTGAAATGAAAAAAGCTTGGAGGGCATAATCACTCCTTCCAAACGAAACAAAACCATATAAAACTAAACAAATAAAAAATACGCCCCGCAAATGGACTTCTGGTGTTGCTTTTGTGTATTTATTAGATAGCTTTATTGACTAGGAACCCTTTACGTCAGAACCTCTGTCCCAACCCTCACAGGGCCTTACTTAATATTCTACATTGGGGCTAGTTGTTTGAGCCCAGATCCTGGATGCCACCTTCCCTGCCACTTAAAGGCTGTTTGATTTGGAATGACTGATTTAACCTCTGTGAACCTCCGTTTCTGTGTCTGCAAAGTGGATCCAAGAATATTAACACTTTACAGGATTTTGTGAGGATTAAAAGAGAGTACAGGTTACTACTATACATAGTACTATATTTCTATTATTGGGACAATAATATAGGATAGATGACAAAAGGAAAGAGGATCACTGCTTCAGTGTTCGGGAGGCAGAATAAAGATTAATAGCTTGAAAATACCTATGTAAAACGTGCAGTATGTACAAAAGTAGAACAAATGGGGTACCTGATTGCTGAAGGAACATATTGTTAATTAATACAGAAGGCCACTCTGCATATGATGAATGAATGAATGAGTGAAAGGTTTCTCAGAAATACTGTGAGCCAGCTCAAAGAAGAGTTGCTAGAAATGATCCAGCCAAAGAAAAAAGAGGAGCGAGCATCCTGAAGGGAATTTGCCCATATCATGGGAGGGCAAGTTGATAAGCTAGGTTAAATCAGGAGTACAGTAAGGAAAGATGAGCAGAGAAAGAGGCCAAGAGTGCCAAAGATAGTTTAAATTTGTCACCGCTCGTCTGGAGTGGGGAATCACCAGTCCATCTGTTAGGCCAAGCAGCTCTTGGGCAACTCCCAGTCGGCTGTCTGGCAAGTATGGAGAGGTGATGACCCTGGTTTACCCTAGAGTTTAAAATGTCACACATCCATCCCCTCAAGGGATAGGGATCCCAAGGGCTGTAAGACGGCTTTTTGAAACACTGTAAAAAGAGATGTGACAAGCTTACTTTTTATAGTAGGAAGTTTATTTTCCAGTAACATCTCTGTTCAAACTAAGTAGGAACTTTTTGTAGCTACAGCAGTTGTAAGTCCTTTATTAACTGAGACCCACCCCCACCCCATATACACACACACACACAGTATTATTAGGTAGAAATTTTGTTTCAAGTTTTCTGTGTTCATAGCTCTAAGGGCTCTTATGTGTAAATTTCGGTGCATCTCTTTATGACTTTGTCTTTCTGCCTTCTTTTGGAATTTTCTTTGTTTCCCTCTATTTCTGGATCTCCAACCTCCTCTAGTCTGAGCTCCTCAAGGCAGGAGAGGATTTATCTTTGTATCCTAGCTGTATCCTTAGTTTCTACCACAGGAAAAAATGTTTATGTTTGTTGATACAGCAACAGATTGAATGCAGAAGCAGATACGAGAATCCAGTCAAGCATTAGATTTCCAAAAATGCAGAACAGGGACAATTGTCTGATTGTTTGTTGTCGTAGTTGTTCTGGGAAAATAGTTATCTTTCTTAAATGAATTAATAAAATATTTACAAACAAATGTTTTGACTAAATTATTCCCCTCCCTTCCTGTTTGCTTTTCTTTTCTCCTGCTCCTTAATTGTCAGATTATAAAACTGAATGCTATTCTGTTTCCCATATTTAATTTAAAAGCATAACATTTATAATATTCTCACCACACTGAAACTATTTTCTAGATTCTCTTTCGATAGAATAAAACACCACTTACCTCTATCTTAGGTCCCAGGGAGCTGCTACAGGTATAGATGGTTGTACGTGGATGACCCATGTACATGGCGACTCTATAGGAACCCCATACTGTCCTGTATGCACGTGAAGCCTCTTACTCTGGTGCGAAAGCATGTACGCATGTGGCACCTTGGGGTGTGAGAGCAGGAAAGTACCAACAGCGTCAAGTAATGTCATTTATTTATTTAAATGTCATCAAACTGGGGAAAGAAGTTGGCTTCTTCATCAAAAGTTGGTAAAACTAGAGGACCCAGGTCATAATACAGCTCCAGTTATATTTTAAATACCCCTATGGTTAAAGAAATTATAAAGAGTAATTTTTCTCCCGAACCATAGATATTATAGGCTTTTTTTCAGAGAAAAGAAAAAGAAGCTACTAGCAGTTACTGCTTGTAGGCTCCTACTGTGTATGAATACAAACGTTACCTCATTTATTCCTTACAACCCTGTGAAAGAGATTTTATTTTATGGAGACTGAGCTTCAGAATGGTTAAGTCATTGTTTTTTGAAACTGTTTTACTTCAACCCACAGTAAGAAATAGATTTTATAATCAGGACCACTGAAGCACACTTAGACATGTCTTCACTGAAATAAAGGTTTCATGAAACAATACTTACCCTTACTATAGTCAATGCATGTTGATATTTTCTATTCTATTTTATTTCACTTTTTAAAAACACTGTTTTGCACCCTGCTAAATCAGTTTCACAACCCACTAATGAGTTGCGATCTATTTTTGATTCCTGTTTGAAAAAACTGGACTAAGTGTTCAAAATCATATGGAAACTGGTAAAGCTAAGATTTGAACTGAATTCATGCTCTTTCCAGTAAGCAAATGCTTCTTCATGAACATTTCTTAAGAAATACTGCAGGGTGGGAAGGAGGGAGACGCAAGAGGGAAGAGATATGGGAACATGTGTATATGTATAGCTGATTCACTTTGTTATAAAGCGGAAGCTAGCACACCATTGTAAAGCAATTATACCCCAATAAAAATGTTAAAAAATACTGCACTTTATATATATATATATATGTTCAGATTAGCTTTACCTCATAGGGTGCAGCCAGCCAGGATGATCCTAGACAAAGGACTTAGGCCTACTGATGAACCACAACATGAGACAAAATACTTAGACAAATATATAATGACATTAATTCCTCCTTTTAGCATGTGGTATTTGCTTTGATTTTATTAAGAAAATTGATTGTTACCCACAAAAATAAACAATAAATTCATTTATTTGAGGCCATAGACTAAACATATTGAGTTTGACTTGGTTTAATAGCAAAAGATTATTTCAAATTTTAGTAAATTATAAATTACCTCTAACAATTTACGATACGGCTACAATGACAAAAGACAACAATGGGAGTGGGGAACAGGGTATTGGGGAGAGAATAGGGAATGGTAGGGAGGAAGCAGTAGGCAGTCCCCCAAACCTTAGTTTAGCACTTCATCTAATAAACTGAAGATTGCCTGAACTACAGAAGATTAACTTGTTTCATGTTAGATTTTTAAAATAGGGTAAAGATTTAAAATAGGCTACTTAAAAGCCCCCTAATATTCATGTAAATCTCAAAATCACCCAGTGGTCTTGACTCCCAAAGTGAATGGATACATCCCCAAACCCAGTCATGGTGAGGGCAATATTTCCTTGGATGCTTCTATCTATTCTAGCACCAGTGGTTTATTTTTCCATATGCCTATGATCTCTAACATGTCAGCAGCCTGGTCCAGTCCCTCATCTCCACCCACGTGGATAATGGCAACAGCTGCCTGGCTGGTTCTATTTGACTTCAGTTCCTCCATCCTCTAATGCAAACTTCATACCTTTCATTCATTCATTCATTCAATCAATGGGTAACTTTCAACCATTCATTCAATCGTTGTGTGTTCTTCTTCCAGTTTCTCACTCTTGTTCACACACATCCCTTCTGCCAGGTGTCTTTACTGGGTTGTACTGCCATGTCTTTGCTCACGTCCCTTATCCCCAAACCCGTGCTTTTCCTGGAATGCCCTCCTTTTTTATCTGTTTAAGCTCTACTTACCTTAAAGGCTTAACTCAAGCCTACCTTTTCCATGAAGGCTTCCCAAATTACTCAATCTCTTTGAATTTACACCTCTTATGCAGCAGAATGAGTATCATGATTTAGTTCTTTTCACCATGTCTTCTGTTGTTCTGTCCTTGCTTTATGAATTAGACTGGTCCTACCCACCTTTACTAGGAAGTCATTTCTGATCTATATGCTATTCCTCTGGGCTCCCATACCTCTCTGTGCTTACTGCTAACATAACTCACACTGTGCTATGATCACTATTGACTTGAAGACAGTGCCTAAGTCAACTAGCTTCCAACAAGTGCCTAGGTTTTAAAAAACAAGAAGGGAAATGTCAAAACCACAGTAATGGACTCCTACTTCTGGCAGCACGGAGAAGAAAAAGGGCTCTCCCATTAGAATACAACTGGATCCTGGATAAATTCCAGCAAACATAATGTTTAGCACATCGCTGTCCTCATCAGAAAGTAGAAGAGATCACTAGAGGAAGGAAAAATAACATTGAGCTGAAACCTTATGAAGGATGAGTAACGTGCAGTAGGAGAAGCTGGCTTGCCCTGGGCACAAATGCCAGTATCATTATTGTGAACAGAGGCTAAGCCCCGGACCTGGCCAAAGCAGGGGAGAAAACCTGGGACTCCTTAATTAAATGGGGACCTTTTTTCTTTTTTAAAGATAGATTTTATTTTATTTTATTTATTTTTGGCTGCGTTGGGTCTCCGTTGCTGCGTGTGGGCTTTTTGTAGTTGCGGCAAGTAGGGGCTACTCTTCGTTGTGGTGTGCAGGCTTCTTATAGCAGTGGCTTCTCTTGTTGTGGAGCTCAGGCTCTAGGCGCACGGGCTTCAGTAGCTGTGGCACGCGGGCTCAGTAGTTGTGGCTCGTGGGCTTAGTTGTTCTGCAGCATGTGGGATCTTCCCGGACCAGGGCTCGAACCCGTGTCCCCTGCATTGGCAGGCAAATTCTTAACCACTGCACCACCAGGGAAGCCCAAATTGGGACTCTTGAAGGGGCTAACACAGTCCCAGGTAAGGAGCACCCTTTGTCTCCTGGCAGAAACAAATGCATATCCTCTCTGGAGGAAAGTACACCCAATTTAGGCCTACTGGATTCCCTTAGATTAAGGAATCTTAATCTAAGATTAAGAGCTCAAAATAGGAGCTCAAAATACTAAAATACAAAATATACAAGGAAATAAGCTGCCATGGGCAGGAGTCAGCAGAAAACAGAACAACAGATTTAGACATCCAAGATAAGTTACAGAATATAAAATAACACTCCCAACAAACGTCAAAGAATTGGTATCATAGAGACCACATTTTCTAAGCACAAGTGATTAAACTGAAAATCAGTATCAAAAAGATAAAATTTTAAATATCCAGATTTTGGAAATTTATAAAACTTTTCTAAATCATGAATCAAAAAAGTCATAAAGGTAATTTAAATATTCTTAGAACTAAGTAATAATTTAAATACTTTAAACAGAAAAATTTGGAGAATATAGGGAAGTGGGTCTTTTAAAATTTATAATAGAAAAAAGACAGCTTGAAAATTAATTAGATAAAAATTAAGATTAAAATTAAGATGTTGTAAAAGAACCTAAAATTAAATCTAAAGAAAGCAGAAGGAAATACTATAGATAAGATTCATAATTAATGAAGTGGAAAACAAATATATAAGGCAGAAGATCAACAAAACCCAAAGTGGCAGCTAAAATCAGACAAGTAAAATAAATGTCTGGTGTAGTTGGCCAAGGGGGGAAAAAAGAAGGTGCAAGTAAACAGAAGAAATGAAAAGGAGGACACAACTACCCAGGGAGCAGAGGCAAAAAGGAACATGGAATAAATTTCATTTAAAAAAAATGACATAAAACGCTCAAAATTCTAGAAAAACATTTTACCTAAATTGACTCAAGAAGAAATAGAAAGCCCAAATAGCCTATAATTATTAAAGAAATTAAATCAATAGTTAAAATATTTCCCACAAAGAAATGCCAGGTTCAGAGGACTTACCAAGTAAGTTTTATCAAAATTTCAAGGGACAGTTCATTTCAATCTGATGTAAACCCTTTTAGAGAATGAGACAAGAGGGAACAGTCTCCAACTCAGAGGGTGTACAGACCAAAGGAACCATCTTAGAAATCTTACTAAAAACAAAGGCACTGGGACTTCCCTGGTGGCACAGTGGTTAAGAATCTGCCTGCCAATGCAGGGGACACAGGTTTGACCCCTGGTCCAGGAAGATCCCACAGGCCGCAGAGCAACTAAGCCCATGCGCCACAACTACTGAGGCTGTGCTCTAGAGCCCGTGAGCCACAACTACTGAGGCCGTGTGCCACAACTACTGAAGCCCGCGTGCCTAGAGCCCATGCTCCTCAACGCCACCACAATGAGAAGCCCGTGCACTGCAACGAAGAGTAGCCCCTGCTCACTGCAACTAGAGGAAGCCTGCACGTAGCAATGAAGACCCAACATGGCCAAAAAATAAATAAATAAATAAAAATAAAGACAAAGGCACTAACCTGTACAAGAATATTAGTAGCAGCATCATTTGTAACAGCAAAAAACTGGGAACAACCCAAATGTCCACTGATAGGTGGATGGGTAAATTGTGGTTTATGCACTTGAAATATTACATGGATAAAAATGAACAAATAATAGCTATCTACAACAACATGGATGAATCTTAGAAATAATGTTAAGTGAAATAAACAAGCAAACCACAGGGGAGTATTAGGGAATAAAATTTTGTAAAGCTAAAAAGCAAAACTGAACAATACATTTTTAAAGAATATATACATATATGGAAAGATATATATATATATATATATATATATATATGGCAGGTAATTAATAAACACGAAATTAAGGATAGTGGTTACCTCTAGGGAGAAGCAGAAGGATAGGACAGGGGAAGAACACAAGAAATTCAATGGTATTTCTAATGTTTTAATGTACAAATTGGGTGATAGGTCATTTAATTATTATGCTTCATAATTTATCCATTTTAAATATATTCTTTATAGATATCAAACATTACATATTATAATTTTTAAAAATCTGCAATTGTGGAAATAAATGAACAAATGAGTGAAGGCTCCCTGAAAGAAAACTGAGAATCCCTGACAGAAGCTACCCTATGCAGAAGACACAGTAGGTCCTCAAGTAATATCAGCTGGTTTACTGCTTTTTCCAAATACATACCTGGATTCCCTTCCTACTGGTGCTCCCTGATATGTGCAGCTACCCCCTTCCATACACATAGCCTAAGCCCCACAATCCTGGCTAAGTCCTGACACGTACATGACAAGAGACTGACACCTGGTGGATACAGAATGAATTTAATAAAACGACTAGGGAGTAAATCTTTCACTCTACACGGTGAAAGAGGCAGTAGGGTGGGGGACAGGGAAGCAGGAATAAGGAGAAACCTAAAATTTGGAAACAGGAGAAGGAAGGATATCCATCTCTGAGATGTAAAGAAAGGGGACTGTCATCTAAACGAGACTAAAGAGATAGTCCCTAAAGAAGAATGATTTCCCTCTCATTCCTTCTGAGACTGGAACAAGAGGAAAGAGATTATAGCTGCAGCAAGGAAAATGCAAGACTATTTGGAAAAGAGGAAGCAGGTATAGCTGGTCTCAGCCTAGCAAGCTAAAACCACAGGTACGTCATAGCAGTGGCTAGGTGTCAGCTGTCTCCCCAGGAACTCCCCACTCCCAGTTTCCATTTAGGGATCTATGTGATTCTAAGGAGGCTGATCCTGCCCATTTTTCAAAAGGTACAGTCCATGATGTAGAATAAATAAGCAAACTAGCATTTACCAAACTCCTGGCCACAGCGATTGGTTAGGGGCAGGCATGTGACCCAGGCTGGCCTAACCAGAGTGAATCTTAGGGCTTTTGCTACGATTCCTGGCACAAAGATGCCCTCTCTTTCTGGCGGGACATAAATGAGGAAAACGTGTAATCCTAGGAGTGCTGGCAGCCATGAGGTGGACCAGGCTTGATCCTACAGAAGGCAGAACAGCAGGGGAAGAAAATCAATCACGGATTTAGAGACACACTGAGCCACTGGATCAGCTTTACCTGGAGCCAGCACTACCTCTGGACTTTGCAGTCACACGAGCCAATACATTTTTATTTTTAAGCCAGTTTGAGTTAGGTTTTCTATGATTTAAAATGGAAAGATGCCTAACCTATACATTCATCATACTCCATCCCTATATTTCCACAGGATAGCACAGGGATCCAGGTAAGATGGTCAGTACAGATTTATTAGTGACTCTAAAGCCAAGGGTATTGAGCTGGAAAGGTAAGAGGCAAGAACCAGGCACTATGCAAGACAGGGTGCCTCAGCTGTCTATACAGAAGAGGATGAAGAGCCAAGTGAGAAGCAAGTGCAAAGAAGGGCCTCTACTAGGCAGACAGGTAGAGTTAACGTAGCACTCTTCCCCACATACCTATCATGGGGGTGTTGCTTTGGGGTCTTTTCACTCATGGGGTAAGGAGCTTTGAAGCACATGCCCCTTTAAGTCTTTATTACCCTGTGCTGCAGTGTCTACCTCTCCCTTGACCAAATGAAGAGCCTCCTTTTGGCTTCTACTGCCCTTGATGACACTCACTTTCGGGGTGACAGGAGGAATTTTATCTTCTGCTTCTTTGGCATGCCGGGAACTGGGGCCCCTTCCTCCTCTGGAAACAGCACCATCCGCCTGACCTTGGGCAAGCATCTCCTTCTCAGCCTCTCCCATTGGCCCTGGCCTCTCTGACCCTCCAGCTGAGTTGCCTTGCCCTCCAGAGGCCCACGTCTCCAGTGGTAACCTTGAGGACTGGGCAGAGTCCACAGCAGCTGCTGACTTGTCAGGGGTAGAATTCCTTTCCCTACTTCCACCTGATTTTTTTCGAGGGCGCCCCCGTTTTCTTTTGGCATCACTTCCTGTATCCTCTATATCCTGCTTTGTTGCTTTAGCTGGTGGGTCCTGCCCACTGGCCTCACTCACAGGTACTTCAGCTGTCCTCTTCACACCCTTGTCATGGGGTCCCGGGTCACCACCTATGCCCACTTCCCTGTTCTCTGTGCCCCTCGGCTGAGTGAGCCCCCCAGGTGGAGCTTGCCCAGGCCCAGGCCCAGGTCCAGGTCCAGGCAAAGCAGGAACAGTTGGTAAGATCATGTTAATGATGGGCACAGCTGCTTGGGGTCCCCCAGCTCTAGGGGGCAGAGGCAGTGTAGCCATTTTCAGAGTGCTTGAAGAAAGCTTGGGGGCCAGGACGGGTGGAGAGACTCGGATTGGTGGAATAAGCGAGCGAGGGGCCCGAGGGAGAAGCAGAGGCAGCCGGGCCACTAGGGCATTAACCTGTGGGTTATTGGCTGCTGGCGCTGGGCTCTCCACTACACTCTTCTTTCGCTCTCCGCGTGCTGGGAGGCCAGCCCCAGCCCGGGGGTCCAGCTCCTTAGGAGGCTAAAAAGTAAAGAGAAGAACACAAAAAGTGGGAAGACTGGACAGCGGAGGAAATACAGACACAGGAGGTGAGAAAGTACTGGACCCACTGGGTGAAGGATATACTAAACCCCCAACCCAGGGGAGCCAGGTCAAGGGCATCAACTTCCTCACCTGGGCCTGTCTCTCTGGTCTCTTATGGGCTCCGCCCTCCAGATTCTCTACACCATTCTTGGATTTAGATGACCGTTCCCGAGGGGCATGTTCATCCTCTTCTGCAGAGGTGCCAGAAAAGGTAACAAGGTGAGGAGGAAACAGAATGGAGGAGGGAGGCGATTCTGATTGACTGACTGGTAGAGGCAGGGGAAAGAAGGTGGTCTAAGGTATGTCCTAGAAGGCTGTCTAGGAATAGAAGGCAAATCCAAGGTGTCTCTATCCTAGGATGTGGGAGGGCCTTTGAGGTTGAAAGTGGCTGAGGTTTTCTCAGAACATAAGAGGGGGTCCACTCACCAGCAAGCCCCATAGCCTTGAGCACATTGGCGTGTGCAGATCGGGCAGAGATGAGATGCTGCTGTAGCAGGAAGCGGGCGACCTCAACGATGGAACTGAAGGACCGTTTTAGGATTCGCTCTGCCCAGTCACAGGTCAGGGCACAGGCTGCTTCAACCAGTTCATCCCGAGGTGCTGGGGTTACTTCTGGGCCCATTTCTGGCTGCAGGGGGGAAGGACACGCCCAATCACACTCTGAACAAAGGACCCTCCACCCCTCTCAGATACAGTGTTGACCATAAGTAAGACCAGACTAGGGATGGGAGTAGCCTCTATCAACCCATCCCAGAAACCCACAAATTCTCTCCCTCTTCTGCCTCAGCCGTAGGGTAGGCAGAAGGGCATGTCCTATATACCCAGAAACTGTGTACAGAATGACCTAGGCTGTGTCAGGCCTCAAAACATCTCCCAAAGTCCTCTGACTTCTACCTTGGAGAGAAGAGTGCAGTCGGAAGGTTGTTACTTACACTCTCAGAGCCCTTTAGGTCAAGTCCGGGCAAGGGCGGCATAGACACCAAGGTCTTCCTTCGTATGCCACTGTAACAATATCTGACGTTTAAGTTAAGGGGCAACCAACACATGGGGGTCTCCAAGCCCCTTAGAAAGGTTGGGTTGTTTCCAGTCCTGTCCCTTCACATACTAAGTTTTCCTCCCCAGGTCCTCTAGCACAACCTCTCCAGTCAAGGATACTTGGACTGGCCCCGGCCACCAAGCCTTCGGGCTTTGATGTCAGGGAAGATCTCTCTGATGATTTTGCCAAAGTTGGCTGTGCTGAGTGGGCGGCAACAGGCGAGACTCTCACAGTACTTCCTGAGTGCGTGGGGGACAGAGTGGGAAGATACTCAGAGAAGGAGGTTTGGGAGTGGGTTCAGAGGGTCCCTGGGGATGAAGGTTGGGAAACCCTTTAAGCAGTCAGGCTCTACCAAGGCAGGGAGCTCTCCAGGGATGAGGGGGTAGTCCTGTGCCCACCATCCCACCCACCCCCCATCCACCCACCGATAGGCATCATAAACACTTTGTTTTGGCAGGCAGGTGTCAGTATGCTCTTCTAGGTGGTTGCGGATCCACCTATAAGCATACATGTACTCCTCATTGCTGAGTGTACTTGGCTCTGAGCTGCAAGAGAAGTAAAAGAGACAAGTATTACTAACATCCCAACAGTTGCCCTGGTTCTATCCAGATTATCACCTCACTAGTGCTGGACTGAATCAGTTCATCCAGAATCCAGCTTTCCCTGGTAAACCAAGGCAGGTCAGGGACTTTTCTTCCCCACTAAGGATACTGTTATGAGGATTCCTATTCATCCTGCCCCTTTTTAGGGAGCCTTTCTTTAAGAATCAGAACCTCTGGGCTTCCCTGGTGGCGCAGTGGTTGAGAGTCCGCCTGCAGATGCAGGGGACACGGGTTCGTGCCCCGGTCCGGGAAGATCCCACATGCCGCGGAGCGGCTGGGCCCGTGAGCCATGGCCCCGCTGAGCCTGCGCGTCCGGAGCCTGTGCTCCGCAACGGGAGAGGCCACAACAGTGAGAGGCTCGCGTACCGCAAAAAAAAAAAAAAAAAAAAAAAGAATCAGAACCTCTGATATCTAAAATTCTAGCACCAAACCTACCTTTTGTCTCCAGTACTGGGCCCTGAGGGGAGCTGAAGGTAGAGATACAGCTTGTCGTTGTCTGAGAATTTCTGTACATCTTGCTGAGGTAGGGAGGAACAGAGGCAGGAGAAATAATAAGGCCAAGAAGGACCCAAGGTAGGACCCTCTGATACTCACTAAAAAGTTCAGCTGACGTAGTGACTGGCAGGCTGACAAAGGACCTTAGAAATGATTTGAGGCTGTGCGTTCACTGTGCCCTGAGAAGCCCTTAGGGGCTACCAAGGTGAGAAGGGGAGCGGAGGGGACCACCTCTGATTTTATTTCTATTGGGCTTCTACACAAGAGGTCACAGAGATGAAGTGAGATGCTCCAGGTCAAAGTGATAGCAAGTTGCAAGGCCAATTATCTTCTGACAGGGTAGACAACACTGACTCGCATAAACCTTTCTTACCCATATCCTCACCATCCTCATCTCCCACCAATTCTGTCTCCCTGTTGCCCTCTTCCCCAGAATACTCACCAGGATTCCCTCTACTTTGTTCTGCACGGCCTTGCTGTGGAGAAGAGGAGAAAGCTGGAGGTCATACACAAGATTTTTCCCCATCCCTATGTCTGACTGCCAGGGAGAGGACGAGGTCTGAAAAGCCTAGCAGGTGCTCAAGTACTGCTACCATGATGAAGAATCTCCCCTGGTCAGATGCACTTGCTTGGGAGGGGGAGATCATCTACAGAGGAAGTGAAGTGCTACAGGGATCTATCCCCAGGTCCGGAACGAGGTTTAGAGGTGGTGATGAGTACTTACGAAATGGTACCTCGGAGCCTCTGAAGGAGGGTGGTGGGTTCCCCTGCCTCAGCACTACCTGAGGGGGCCCTTCCCCCAGTCTTTGGGCTCTTAGCATCAGGTTCATCTTCTGCCATCCCGGCATGAGGGCTGGAGTTGGGAGAAGACATGACAAGAAGATTTAACTCCCCCCCACCCCGCCCCAAGGCCCCAGGGCACTCCTCATCTCTCTACCCAGGAAGATAGAAAAACAGAAAGAAAGCCTCCAAATTTCCCCAGTGGTCTTTTTCTAAAACTCGCCTTCTCCAAAAATTAGAAATTATTCCATTACTTCTCCAGGGCCATATATACCCAGAGATCTTTGCCATCTCCATTCTATCTGCCCCACCTTTCTGCAGTCTCCTAAATGTGGAAAACTGTAAAGGAAGAGATAGGGGCGATTGGGAATCCACGTTAGAAAGAAAATTTCATTTCTGCCTCTGACCCCATACTGCCCTCCTTCCCCTCAAAAACAACAATAACAACCACAAGATAAAGTTGTTTAATTCTCTAATATGCTCCTCACTACTGAATTTGCCTGGGAGGTCAGAAAGGATACGAACATTTTCTGCCCTTCCAGGCTTGGAAAAAACTGGGCCCAAGTTCTCATTACTTAATCTCGCCACGGCTTCCCCCGCAGCTCCCCCTCCCCACGTCGCCGGCCCCTACGTCATCTCCCTCAACATCCCATCCTGATGCGCGCCCCCACCTCCCTCCCTTCCCCCTCCATTCAACCCCGCGTTGCTGCAAAGTGAGGGGTTCAGGGTAGCGGAACTCCTGGGCTGGGCGTAGGAAACCCGGTTGGGGGAATGGGGTCCCAGATTCGGGGCACGTGCACATGGGTGAAGAAGCAGTTGAAAATACAGCCAAAATCTTTTTCTGCTCTCCTCCCAACTCATATTGCGCCCTCCCTACCTTTGAATAGTCGCCTTCCAACACAAGCAACAATAAAGGTAAGGGAGAAAGAGAAACTACCTCGCAGCCACCTTCACTCCAGCCCAGCCCCACGGTCCTGGCCCAGCGGGCTCGTGCGTTGCTTTATTTTCTTTTTTCTGAATGGCTGGAACAGCCCCGATCTGCCTAGATACTCGGACGGCCTGTTCTACCATTGGTTGTTGCTGCCACCCGGAGACAGAAGGCGCCGGGCTCGCACCGGCGGCAGCTAAAGTCTGCCTGGTAACAGAATCTGATTGGTCAATAGGGGAGGGAAAATCCAAAGTTGGTCTTATTTGAGTCAAGAGGGGGAAGTCCGGGTTAGGTTTCGGTTAAAACTGGGGTCGGTTGGGACTGCCGGTCCCAAGAGGTTCTTCTCTTAAAGGGACCGCAGGACGAAAGACCGGGTGCTCGCCTCCTTCTGGAGCTTTCTTTGCTTTTGCTTTCTCTTTCCGTGTTTCAGTTTTGCCTTCGGTCGTCAGAGCTACAGGAAGAAAAGATTCAATGGATGATAAAATAACTAGAAAATTATAGGTAGTAGTGATGGAAGTTCGCTGTAAGCTCACATTATCCCCTTTTGATGAAAAGCAAGTTGAACCATTCCCCCCAGCCCTCACCAGCCAACACGCATGAAGACACTCACAAGAAACCTGCAAACACGGGCTCACATTCCTCATTGATGGAGGCCGCCAAACCTCAGTAGCTGTACCACGTTAAGCTAAAGTGCCCGTAGTGTTCCTAGGTTTCCCGAGTGTAATTTATCTCCTTCCAAAGAGTTGCTAATGCCTTTGCATCCCCAAAGTTCTGCAGTCAGTGAACACTGGAATTCTGACTAACTTCCCCAGGGGGGTGCTGGATGCCCACATGAATTTTTTCTCCTCAGAGAACATTGTACTGAAAGGTCAAGGGTTCTTCACTCTCTTAGTTAAGGCTTTTTGAGGTCATGAATCAGATGAAAGCAATGAACCCTCTGCCATGAAAAATGCAGGAACAGACCAAGCGGTGCATCTAATTTCAGAGGTCACAGACTCAAGGGTAACCACCCTTTGAATGGAGTACAGTATTTTGTTTTGCACAGCAGATATGTTACACCCAAAACTATCAGTATATTTATAGTCCTGACTTATAGTTCTCCAGTCTCATCGTCATTGTGCTTTTGTAAAGAGGACAGCAGTGTTGCCTGATTTCATGACCATCGCCCTTTGCAGCTTCCATTTCCCTACTACCAGCTTCTGTGGGTAGCGGGGGAACCCAGAGGATCGCAGAGTTGGGGAAATAAGGATACACTGGCAGGAAGGTTTTCTAATAACAGCTAAAATTTATTTGTTAACTGTGTGCCAGATACCAGACCAAATGTTAAACACCTCGGTTTGAAGTAGGAACTACTATTGTCTCCATTTTATAGACAAGGAAACAGATTTGGAGAGGTGAAGGGACTTGTCCACAGTTACATTGTTAATTAGCGCTGGAATCAGGATCCAAAGTCAGACAGTCTGCCTTCGGAGCCCATTCTCTCTCTCTTTTTAAAAATAAATTTATTTACTTTATTTATTTATTTTTGGCTGCGTTGGGTCTTCTTTGCTGCGAGCTGCTGTGCGTGGGCTTTCTCTAGGTGCGTTGAGCGGGGGCTACTCTTTGTTGTGGTGCGCAGGCTTCTTATTGTGGTGGCTTCTCTTGTTGCAGAGCACGGGCTTTAGGGGCACGGGCTTCAGTAATTGCAGCACGTGGGCTCAGTAGTTGTGGCTCGTGGGCTCTAGAGCGCAGGCTCAGTAGTTGTGGCACACGGGCTTAGTTGTTCCGTGGGATGTGGGATCTTCCCGGACCAGGGCTCGAACCCGTGTCCCCTGCATTGGCAGGTGGATTCTTAACAGCTGCACCACCAGGGAAGTCCCAGAGCCCATTCTCTTGAACACTGCTCTAGACTGCATAGATTTGCAGGTGCTCAGATACAAATATGGGTATAGACTGATGGAAAGATACCCCAAACACCACTGTTTGGTATGAAGGGGAATATAGAGCACTTTAACTGGAAAAAGAATTTGGGGTAAATTATGCTGGCTTAGGAATTTGCAGGTGGCAGAGAATAAGTGGAAGCTTTAGCAAAGGGAGAAAAAGTATCATAGCTATGTAAGGGAGATTATTTTGACAGCACTGTAGAAAGGTGAGGTTGAGTGGGGAGGCTGGGGAGGTTAGAGATGGGAAAAACAGGCAACTGACTATTCATTTACGCCAGGTGTTATGCTAAGAGCTGGGGATACAAAGCTGAATAACGTACAATGGTCCTTGCCCTGAGAAGTAACAATAAAAATTGCCTGATAAGCATCATCATAACAGCAAATATTTATATAGAGCTTAACACGTGCTGAGGATTGTTCTAAGGGCCTCGCATATGTTACATTTTTATCTTGTAGCAACTCTATCAGATAGGATAATCATCTGATAGATTATCCCCATTTTACAGATAAGGAGACTGAGGCATTGAGAGATTAATAATTTGCCCAAGTTTACACAGTTAGTGATGGAGTTAGGATATGAACTGGGCTGCCTGGATTCAGAATTTGTTCTTAGGTGCTATTATATATTGCCTACTAATATATATTTTTAAAATTTATTTATTTATTTGTTTTTGGCTGCATTGGGTCTTTGTTGCCGTGCATGGGCTTTCTCTAGTTGCAACGAGTGGGGGCTACTCTTCTGTCGATATGTTCAAATCAGTATCAGCAAGGTCCACACATTGCATTGCGTTTGGTTTTGGTTGATGTTTCTTAAATCTTTCTAATCTATACGCTCTCTCTCTCTCTCTCAATTTATTTGTTGAGGAAACTGGTCATTTGCTCTATAGAATTTCCCACATTCTGCATTTTTATGATTTCACCTTTATAGTGTTTTTAGGTTTTTAAAACTTGTTCTTCTGTCTCCTGTATTTCCTGTAAACTGATTGTGAGCTCTGCAGGCTTCATCAGATTAATTTTGGCTTTTTGGCAAGAATACTTCATAGGTGGTGCTGTGTACTTCCTATTGCGTCACAGGAGGAACTCTTTTCATGACGTAAAGATTGAATAGTGTATTCAGGTTTGGTTGCCTGATCTATCCATTATGAAGCACCATTTCAGTCTTTCGTTGAATGGTTTTAGCAGCCACTGATGATCATTGCCTGGATCCCATTGTCATTAGAGGTTACAAATTGGTACTATCCAAATTCTGTCACTCCTTCTGAATTTACTAGCTGAAATTCTTTGTTGTTTGGTTGGTTGGTTGTTTTTTTCGTTTTGTGTTTGCGTCAGGTTGGGGGGGCTTTGGGGTTGTGGGCATCGATTTAGGGGCAGTGGTTGATGTCCCGGGGAAAGACAGGACATGGAATCCAGCTCCCACAGGCTCTCACACATTGGGGGAGCTAATGCCTACCCCTCCACACAGGGCCGGATCCCCGGGGCCTAACCACCTGGGGTGCTGGCGTGGTGACTCACCAGGACCATGCATTCCTGTCTACTAGCTGAAATTTTGTAAAGGACGTTTCCTCATCAACTATTTGCTTGTCCCAAGGCAAATTCTTTCTGAAGAAGTTTGGTTATTGAAAAGGACAGGGTAGAAACCTAGGATAGACTTCTGTTAAGACCCAGTAAATCCCAAGGCTCCCTGTAACTTAATCATCTTTTATAGTCACTTATTCATTAAGGCACACTATGTGCTACTATCCAAGCTGGGTATTGGGAGGAAGCAGGGATTTTCAATATAATGTGACATATGTTCATGCTGAGGTAAAGTGCAGGAGGCCCCTAACCTGGAGCTGTCAGGGAAGAAGGGCTTTCCCAGGGAAATGGCAACCTGGCCCAGATGGCAGGTAAGGCAGCGGGAGGGAATTGGACTCGAGTTGAGGTAGATGTTTCAGGGAGCATGTTTAAAGACCTCAAAGGGAAAGAAAGTATAATACATTCTTGGGGGAGGCCTGGCCATCTCGGGGGTCTTAGACTACTCCAGTGTTTAAAACAAAGACACCTTTGCGGAAGACTGAAAAGAATGTAGATTAATACCTGAATGTTACTTGGTACTGTCTTGGGTAGAGAGTAAAGACGTCAATAGAATTACTGCTTGGGGGCTTCCCTGGTGGTGCAGTGGTTAAGAAACTGCCTGCCAATGCAGGGGACATGGGTTCAAGCCCTGGTCCGGGAAGATCCCACATGCCATGGAGCAACTAAGCCCGTGCTCCACAACTACGGAGCCTGTGCTCTAAGGCCCGCGAGCCACAACTACTGAGCCCACATGCCACAACTACTGGAGCCCGCGCGTGTAGAGCCCACGCTCCGAAACAAGAGAAGCCACCGCAATGAGAAGCCTGCGCACGGCAGCGAAGAGTAGCCCCTGCTCACCGCGACTAGAGAAAGCCCGCGTGCAGCAACGAAGACCCAACACAGCCAAAAATAAATAAATAAAAAAATTAAAAAAAATTATCTTAGAATTACTGCTTGGCTGCTGTCTCTTAGGTTCCTGAAACTTCCATCCCATTCCTCTTATAAACAACTAAAGACTTACTGCAGAGAAAGGAGGCATCTCTGATTTGGGCAAGGTTCTAAAACACTGTCCAGGTGAGGAAACAAGAATGCCAGGGCCTAGTGTGTTGGATTGGTTCCCTTGATGTTCCCAGCCCTCCTGCCCCATCGTGTTCCTGTCTTCCAGGTAGGAGGTGACACACCTAACCTCCTCAGAACAGTGTGTTCAACTGATGGCATCATCTACGTCAGGGGTCTAAGGTATCTCCTGTGTGTGAGGGGGCACATTACATTCTCCTGGGGGTGGTGGGTGAGATTTTAGGTTCATTCAAAGAAAGCACAAATTAAAAAACAAAAAAAAAGTTTAGGAACACTGATTGACAGCTTCCTGTCAGCTTTCCTTGTGACGACCACCTCCATAATCTTCAGGTTCTGTCTGGCCATAAAAGTGAGATTCTGGCGCCCTTAGCATCGTGCTGTGATCACTGGTATGAACTAGTCATCATAACCATCCCACACCCTGGTCCTCTTCAGGACTTTCCCGTGCAAGATACAGAGGGTCGGCAGAGGAGGAGTCATAGGCCCGGTGCCCCCAAAGACAAGGGGATCTCAGGAAATGGTTCACCAGTTTATTTCTTAGTGAAATAATTTCCAAGAGCTCAGTGAGCAGCTCGCAGCAGTGGTGGGTAGCTAGAGACACGGCTCAATTCGTTTCAACAGCCTGAGTTTGGCTTTGGGAGGACAAGCTGCCGAGGGTCGGGGACTGAGAGAGCAGAGCGAAGCCGGGTCCCTCCAGAAGTGAGGGCGCAGGGTGTGGAGTGGGGCTATAGAAGGAGTGGACTTCAGAGCCAGATGTCAGAGCTGCAGTCGCCCCCAGGGTAGCGGAGCTCATGGGCCAGGGCTGGGCCGAGGGGCTCCTTCCCAAAGTCTACCAGGAAGTTGGGGTTCAACTTCAGCCCTCCCTTTACTGTGTCTACATCGATCTGCAACATCACAGAGCCTTCCCTGGTAGAAACAGGAGGGAGAAGAAAGAGGTCAGAGGGGGCCCGTCCCCTTCCCCCAAGAATTAGGTAAGTGTGAGGGCAGGGAGAGGGGTTCCTGAGGAGGCCGCAGAGTCTGGAAGCGGAGCCAAGGAGTCTTCAGAAAGCCAAACCCCTCTGGGAGGGGAGGGCTGGGAGGGGAGCCCAGGCTGTCCACTTCTTACCTGATGAGATCAGGGTAAAACTGCTTGTCCCAGGCACTGTACAGCGACGTGGTGACGTACAGACGCTTCCCATCGAGGCTAAGCTGGATCATCTGAGGGCCTCCGGCCACTTGTTTCCCCTTGGGAAAACCAGGAGTCAGACCCCAGGGTTACACACAGATCCTAGGCGGGAATCAGTGGCACCATCCAAACCCCAAGGACATGCTCAACCGCTGCCCAGCCCCCTCCCCCATACTTCTCCAGCACAGATCTGAGGGGCCCAAGAGCACGCGGAGAGATCCTCACCTTGACCACCAGGGGCTCTGGCTGGGATTTTAGCTCCTGGTCCTCCAGCACCTGCACGGGGCCTCCCTTAACAATGCTGCCCCCGAGGAAGAGCTGGGTGGGGAGGTGCACAGCATAAAGGAGGACAGTGGTGGGAGGTTAGGACATTGCAGGAAGAGAGCCTCACTCCCTCACGTTCCCCGCGTCTAGCCACGATTCCCCGTGGTCCCGGCCTGAACCATCCCTCAGCCCCCATCTTTGCTTTTCCTGCACCTCCCTTATCATGCCCCAGCCAGTTCATACCCTCCACCTCATGCCCAGACTTCTGCCTCCTCCCTCCTTTCCTCTCCATCCTGCTAGGACCCACCTGTCCCGTGAGGCGGGGCCTCTGCGGGTCAGAGATGTCATACTGCCGCAGATCCCCATGCAGCCAGTTGCTGAAGTAGAGGAAGCGGTCGTCCAGGGACAGCAGGATGTCAGTGATCAGGCCTGGGTGGGGGGTTGCAGTTCAGAGGCACCTTAAGATTCTTGTTCCCCAGCCTGAGAATCAACCTTCCGATTCCCACACTCCCCTGAGCACTCACCTGGCATTTCAGGCAGCATCCAGCCCTTCACTTTCTTGGGGGGCACCTGGATCACCTTCTCCACTGACCAAGTACCTCCCTGCGTTGGGGTCAAGAGGCAGAGAGGTGAGCCTGTCAGAGCTGGGCAATGAGTGTCAGATCTGGGTCTCCCCAGGGCATACTGTCTACAGGGAGAGAGTAGATGCAGGGCCTTCTTGCCACTAGGGTCTAAGCCCCATGCAAACCCCTTGAGGCAGGGATCATGTCTGCTTCACCACTGTATTCCCAGCACCTAACACAGTGCCCGACTCACTAAATATTTTTTGAATGAATGAATAAATAAATATAGCCAGTTAGGGCTTAGGGAGAAATTAGCCTAGGACTGAGAGGAGACAGGCAGGGCAGGTGGCCTTGTTTTTTATTCCTGGGAAGTCTGGGTTGGTGGAGCCAGGCAGAGGAGGCCTGGGTCACTCCCAGGAAGAAGGGAGCGTCATGGCTATGGAAGCTGGGCAGAGTGCTGACAGGACTGCCAGGAGGAGAGGGCTAGAGTGCACGTCACCTCATTCTTATAGAAGCGCTGGATGTTGGAGCTGAGGGCACAGCCCACGAAGCCCTGATCAGCGGCCGGGTTGTGCAGGAAGCGGACCTCCAGGGGGATGAGGCCGTCCTGTAGAGTCAGGGTCTGCACCATCTCATGGCGCTGCCAGTCCCACACATGTAAGTGGTTCCCATACAGCCCTGGGGTGGGGATGCAGCCGGAAGATGGAATCAGGATCAGGGCGGGAGGGCATGGGCCAAGGCTGGGGCACAGCACAGGGGAGAAGGTTGAAAGATGGGTTGGATTATCAGAAGGACACTTGAGTAGTCAGAGCACTCAGCACATCCTGTATCATCACCGCAAGAGTCTGGGGTCCATAAGAGGGAAGTAAGAGGGCTGGAGAGTAGGGGTTTGGAATAGAGAGCAGGGGTTCGTGTGACCAGGCTCCTGCCAGCCCACGGGGAGTGGGGGATTCTCACCCGCCTCAACATCAGCGGGGTTGAAGCCATCTCGTAAGACGTTGGGAGCTGCCCATTCAGTGCTGACCATGACATTGTGTCGAGGCTGGTACCAGAAGTCATAGCCCATAGGCGCGGCACCTCCAGGCCGCTCCCACGTGCCCTTCACCTCAAATGTCTCTCCATCCAGCAGCACAAAACCCCCTGAGCAGGGAAGGAAGTAGGGTGGTAGGTAGAGTTGGTGGAGGTGCGACCCGCACCCAGCCCTCACCCCCAAGGCCTGTCCAAGAGGCTCCAAGCCCATTGCCTGGTGCCCCTCCTCCCACTGAGTTTGCCTGATCCTTAAATGCAGGAGCTGAATTTGGATACCTGTCCAAAGGGTCCCACCCAGAGGGCCGGGTAAGAAGTGGGGACTTACTCTGGTGCCCCTACCTCCCATCAAGTTCATCCCTCTCCCAGACCACAGGGTAAATTTTTCCTCCCTTGAGCCAAGATCTTCTGGGACTCTATACCCTGTGCTTCCTTTGCCTAGCCTCCTACTTTCAGGGTAGAGTTCCTGCCGGAGTCTAGACTCCATTCTGCTCACTCACTCCATTTTTTTTTAGAGAGAAAATTATATTTATCTGTAATTCCACATGAATGCCCACTATGTTTTTCCTCAGCTGAATATGTCATGACACCTTGCCACTTCTTTGCAAATGTAAACAGATGTCTACTCCTAAGTGTTCTTAAATCTAGGAATGTCATGCATCCCATCTCCTGGAAAAAGCACTTAAATAGAATCTAATGCAGTCACCTTAACTGGATGACCTTAACTGATACTTCACTCCAAGCCCTTGGATGGGGAGTTCTGGTGAAATACGTAAGGCTGGGAGAGAAGCAGCACAGCATGGTGATTAGGACATAGATTCTGGAGCCATGTTGCTGGGTTTGAGTTCCAGCTCTGTGACTTAACAGCTGGCTGACTTTGGGTAAATTACTTAGCCAGTCTGTGCCCCAGCTTCCTAATCTGTAACACAGGGATCACAGTAGCATCTATCTCATAGGTTGTGTCTGGCACATAGTAGACGTTTTATGTGAAAGCTCTGATCATACCATAAATGAGAAAGTAGCTGTGACAATTAAGGATCTCAAGGACTGTGAGATTTGCTCATGAACTCACGAAGCCCGATATTAAACGCACGTGTTTTCTGGGGCCATGTCTGTACTTGTTCACATTTCCCACGGCAGACAGTTCTGACTATAACTTGTACGTGAATTCATCATTTAAGGTTCACCTTCATAAAAATAATTGAAACAACTGAAGTTACTTGACTATAGTTTAAATATTGGATGAGACCCTGCCCTCTGGTTCTCCCTGGAAGGTCATTCCATCCCTCCCTCAGTTTGGGATCTGCTTCCCTCACAGATGTGCCTACAATGCTGGCAGGTACCTTTGCCATTGCCCTTGGGGTCTCCCAAGGAACTGATCATCACGTCCCCACTGGCCAGGCAGTGGGTGGTGTGGAGGTAGCCCAGGTCACACTTGGCATGGATGTCCTTGGGCTCAACAACCTGGAAAGGGTAAGGAATGGCATCAGAATCTTACAGGGCCAGGAGTCCCCACTCCTCACTCCTCCCCTCCCACACTTCTATCTACTGACCCTACCCTCTTTTCCTCTGAAACAGAGACACAATTTTCCCTGCAGGAATATGGCAAAGACTGAGTCTGCAGAGCAGCAGGGGCGTCACAGAGACTGATAACTCCCCAGCAGAAAACATGGACTTCTCTCACCCTGCCTGTCTTGAGGGCACTCACCGCCCTTTGAGACCATAAGCTCCTCCCAGGCTGGGAGGACGCCAGTGTCAACTTTGTATCACCAGCGTCCAGCAGTGAGTGCCTGGCACAAAGAAGGCACTCAACAAAGTGTTGAAAGGAAGGATCAGAGGCTCCCGCCTAAGGAGAGCCCTGGGCTCCTAACTGGCTGGGGCAGAAATGGCTCCTTCTCCAGCTCGGAGTGAAAAACGAGAGCCTCCTTCCTCCCCTGTGGTGCCCCTGGGTGATGATGACCCAGCACACCTGGTAACTCTCCTCCAAAGTCTAGCGCCACTCGCTGCTGTTGAGCCCCAACCCTGCACAAGAGCTGGAGGGAGCTGCTTTAGGGGCGGCTTCCTTGCCCACAGGCGGCCCTGGGTGGCGGGCACATTAGGGGCCCAGAGCCGGCTAGGGCAGAAGACGTGCCTTGTGCAGCCTCGGAGCACGGGGCTCGGTGCCCACATCCACCACATAAATTCGGGAGGAGATGAGACTGGGCAGCAGCAGCTTGGTGCGTGACTTGGTGCTGTCCCCGAAGCAGCTGCTGCAGGTGTTCCATCCTGAGTGATGCAGCTCGTCCTTCAGGTGGGGCATGGGCAGCCGGTGGATGACCTAGGATAGGAGAGCGGGCAGGGGTGGTGCTCACCCAGACCACGCTTCTGCGCGCTTACGGAGAAGGGGCCCTCTGGACCCATTTCATCCTGGTAGTACAGCACAGACTTCATTTTCAGCACTGCCCTCGCCCATGGGTGGCGGGGGTGTCCTTGTGCAGTGAACAGCCTGAACAACCATACCCAGGGAGGGTGAAGAAAGATGGAGCAGGGAAAGGGCACTGCCAGGGCCAGGGCTAGAGGAGGGGTCTGAGGGTCCTCTGGTGCCCAAGCCCCACCTCACCTGGCAGTACTGGGGAGACTTGGGGTCAACGTCCACAGTGGCCAGATAATCCGGGGCCTCAGTGTTCGTGTTTCGGTAGATACAGGGCAGGTAGACAATCTCCTCCCTGGGTCCTAGAGGGTAGAAAGCAGGTGGTGGGGTGGGCAGGGTGGGGACGAGGGCCGGGGCAAGGCAGGGTGTGTGTCAGCAGTGGAATCGGTAGCAGGCACTGGCTTGCCTACTCCTGGGGGTGCTGGCTCTCAGTCTTCCCACACTTACCTTTCATGGCCTCCAGAGGTGAAGGGTAGCCAGGTCCACACTTCCCACATTTCGTAGCTGTGGAAACAATGGGGCATGCTGGCTGCACCGCGCTCTGGAGGATGAAGGCTCCTTCCTCACATGCTGCAACCCGAGCCCCCCAAACCCCCGGCCGCCACCGGCCAAGGCAGGGGCACTGTCTCAGGTCCCCTCCAGACCCTCAAAACCCTGATGAGTATGTGGGGATGGCGGGAAGAGCTGCAGAGCTATGACCTGAAGGTGCACAGACCCTTGAGCAGGACCCAGGGGAGGCAGGAGAAGGGTGAGTGCAGGGGAGGCGGTGTGGTGCAGTGGTTACGACATTGACTTGGGCCCCAATCCCAGCTGGTCACTGACTAGCCACGGGAGCTTAGGCAAATCACCTAACCCCCCTGGCCTCAGTTTCCACATCATCTGTAAAAAGAAGGTAATAAGAAGACCACAATGGGCTTTTATGAGAAAGAAACAAGAAGCTGCAGTCAAGCGTGCAGCTCTGTACTTGCCTGGTAGGAGCCCGTAAACCCTGGCTGTTCTTGAGGAATAGCCATCAGGGACTGACGGTGGTGCCCGTTCAGCTCCTTTCACTGAAAGGTATCTAAACCAGGAGCTGGAACACTTCCTGCTTCCCTCCCCTCTGGGTCCTGACCCCAGGCTGCTGGCCAGAGCCTGGGTTATATAACCAAGGGTCTGGTAAGGGATAGGAGACTGAAGTTCAAGGCTGCAGGACGGATACTAACTGAATGTCCTCAGACCAGTTTCTACCCCTGGGTGGGCCCCATCCACTTACTTTATCTGTAAAGCAAGTTGTTTGGCCCAACCCTGGAAAGCTCAGAGGCCCACCCACCAGAGCTGTAGGAAGTGGCCCTCCTTGTCCCCTGAAGTCTGGCAAGAGAAGCCAGTACGTGGATGTACGGGACCAAAGTCAGGAACCAAAGTCAGTCGCTGAGAAGGAGGGCTGCCACCAGGCATTAAGCATCAGGATTTGGGGCCTAACCAGGAGGAAAGGCTGAGGAATAAACAGAGGGAGCTGTAGGCCAAAAGAAATCCTGGAGTGGAGTTCACAGGACTTGACACTGCCTCCCTGCCTGGTGCCATGGCCAGTCCGGCTACTGGCCCAGAATCGAGCCTCCACCGGTGTCTGCGCTCAGGCACTCAGCCAGGGAGCCAGGTCCCCCTACTTGCAGCAGCCAAGTGACTTAGGAGGCTGAGAGGCAGCAACAGCATTTTTGAGTCCAGAAGCGTGGTGTCAAGGTCCAGGTGTGGACCTTGTGAGTAGGTGTGACATCTACTCTCTCCATTTTCTCCCCTTTGTTCACCTAAAAGGGGTAATAATATCTTACCTTCTTCTCTAAGTGGCTATGAAGGCCAAATAAGACAAAGTATTCAGAAGTACTTTTATTAAGTGAGAGGTGTTGTATAAGTATGGGTAGCGCTGTGCCAGAAATCCCAGGCAGTGCCTGGTGCCCAGAGAGAGGGCTGGGGCTGGGATGGGACACGGTGAGGTCCAGTCCAAAGGAATTAAGGAGACTTGTTCTGCTATACGACCAAGCTGTGTCAGGGTTTGGTACAGGAGGTGAGGCGGAGGAGGAGATTCAAAACTCCGAGACATCAAGACAGAGATGCAAAATCTGCAAAACCAGAGACTGAGAGAGAAGTAAAGGTATGAAAGAGGCGTGTGAAGGAGGTACTGCCCCTCAGCACCATCTCCCCGTCCCAGACCCTAACTGCCGCATCCCGCACAGCATTTCTGAGAGTCAGGGTCAGGCCCTGCGTGCCACTCGGGCCCCACTGAGCATCAGTTCTCTTTCTGGGGGAACATTCCCTCTGTCTTAAGCATCTCAAGCAAGATCTCTGAACACCTTTGGGTTTGAGATGAGCCCAGGGAAAGCTCATTGGGTTTTCCCAAGGCCAGGCTGGTTTGTTGGGCATTCTGCCAGAAAAGACCCAGATCCACAGGGGGCAAGGACCTCAGTACTCCCAGCCAGACGCAGACTCTTCCTCAGCCTGACATCCGGGAGTCCATGGATGGGGGAGTTGGAGGACTTGGCGGACTGAGAGGGTGGGACGCACTGAAACAGCCCCTCTCCCACCGCGAGAGAGGGGGGCTCCCTGATTTCCCTCCCAAAGTGATTGGTGGGGCAGGGTAGCTAAAGAGCAACCTGGTCACAGAGGCCTGGGTTCCCTACTCCCTGCAGTAAGAAGTTGGCTTAGGGCTGAAATCAGGGTTGTCTGTCTCCTATGGTAACAGACAGAGAGATAGAGCTCCTCCTAAGTGCCCCTATCCTTATTTTCTCAGCTGCAGAAAGGCTCCCTGGCCGCAGGCTGCAGCTGGGGAGCGGCGGGGTGGGGGGGAGCCCAAAGTCACCCTTCCCAGCAGTCCCTCTGCCTTCCTTCCCAGACGCCTCCAGCACTTCGGCTAAGCTGGGAAATGCAGGGGTGGGGGTGGGGCGGGGCCGGTGGAGCGGAGCCTGGCGCTCCCTCTCCTAACCAGCTCCCCCTCCAGGTTTTCTGTCACTTTCTGCGGGGCGGGCCATTGGTGGTCAGCGACGGTTGTCAGAAGCCCCCCTCCTTACCCATGCTGCTTGCTGGTGCGCTTTGCTCCCGACGGGTCTGCCAGCAGTGGGCAGAGACGGAGGGCTGTGCTGGTATCCGAGGCAGGCTATGCGGGGAAGGGGCAAAGGGACGGAATTTATACCACCAACTGGGGGTGGGCGGGGAAGGGGGAGGGCCCGGCCGCCGCCCGGAGTGGATGATGGATAGCTCCTGGGCAGAGCGCTCTCAAACGGCCTGGGCGGCCGTGTTTGAGTTACTGGCTGTGTGCTTGCACGTGTGTACAAGTGTGTGTGCGCGGGAGCCTGTGCACGCGCAGATATATGCTGTGCCTGCTCACGTTTCTCTTTAGTGGAGTGGGTGCCCGGGCATGTGCGTTTGTGTGTGCTTGCTCCTGTGTACCTGGGTGTTTCCTGCGTGTGTACTTTAATGCATGTGCCTGCATGAGTGTGTATCTGTGTCTGTGTGCCTGTGTGAGGGTGCTTGTGTGTAAAAACCTGTGCTTGTGTGTGTATGTGTGCCTGTGCATGTCGGTGTGTTCCTGAGTGCGTGCCTGCCAGAATATTTATGCCTGTGAGGGCATGTGCATGTGTGCCTGTGTGCCTGTGTGTGTGTGTGTGTGTGTGTGTGTGTGTGTGTTTGCATGAGCGTGTATGTGGCAAGTTCCTGGGTCTCTAAATGCTCATCTCTGTACTTGGACCTGTCTCTTGGCATTTAGGGGCACCGAGGGCTGTGGGCCCATTTGCTCCTGCATCCACAGCCAGGGTCAGCCCTCTCCTAAGACTGTCTTCTTATTCCAGACAACCATGTTCCCCAAGGACTGCTCACCCTGCCAGGGCAGGGTCGTGTGTCCAGGTTCCACTTTCTCCAGACCCATCCTTTTGAGCTTTGAAGTAGAAGGAAAGTTGGCAGTGCCATTATTACCCTCTACTACCCTTATAAACCTCAGAAGGTGAAAGTGCAGTGCCTCCCCCTCTTCTCCCAGCCTGGTGCCTCAATAGCTCCCCAGGGCAGGGTAGCAGGGCCCAAGGGTAGCCCAGTCTGATGCCACTGTCCCTAGCTGACCCTGACAAGCCATAAAACTCAGGTTCTCCATCTATCCAGGAAAGAGTCCTCCACCTGGAGGATTCCATGACTGCTCAGCCTGCTCATATAGTGTCCCAGCCTCTCAGGCAAATGACAGCTACTTGCTGAAGAGCTGAGGCAGGGTTGAGGCCTGATCTCTCTAACTTTCTCTGGGGCTGCCGTCATCCAGGGAGCGAGGGTTTAGAGAGCTGGACAAGAGGACCCACACAAATTGCTCTCCATCTTGAAGCCGAGGGTCCCCTCTTTCCTCAAAGTTGGCCACCTGACCAGGGTAACCCCTGCCCCACTCTTCTAGGAGCCTGCTGGCTCTGGTCCACAGAAGCCACTTTCATCTCCTTGGATGAAAGCTCTGGGGTGGAGTTTTTATTGGATAGTGAAAGGAACAAACTTTGGGCATGAGATCGCCTGTAGAAAAGAGCCACGAGGTTTCCAAACCAGAGTGGAGGGTAGGAGAGCAAACCTGGGCTTCAGTGTGATGGGTTTCTGTCCTCCTGGTTCCCATGGATGAGGGATCATTTGCCCACAAAGGAAGATGCCCTGTGGCTGCCCAGGGCAGGGGTCCTCTCTTAACCCCTCATCCCCAGTGTCACTCAACCCCTCCTGGCTCTTTCCTTCTTCTACACCCTCGCCATTGTACTGTCAGCCAGGCAGCTATCAGAGTGAGCCTTGTGGGTGCAGCTGCCCCATAGGGGTGGCCCCTGAGGGCTGCTTCTTTGCCTGTCTCCAATCACCCTACCTAATCCCTCTGGCCCTCCTCCTCCTGAGGTCTCCATCACCTACCTCCTCTCTACTCTTCTGCTTTTTGGCTTCAGGTAGCCCAACATGCAAGATCTGAAAGAGAAAGAAACCCCATCCCCACCGTCTTATCAAAAGTTCTTAAGTCCAGGGCTTCCCTGGTGGTGCAGTGGTTGGGAATCCGCCTGCCAATGCGGGGGACTCGGGTTCAATCCCTGGTCCGGGAAGATCCCACATGCTGCAGAGCAACTAAGCCCGGGCGCTACAGCTGCTGAGCCTGCGCTCTGGGGCCCGCAGGCCACAGCTACTGAGCCTATGCACCACAGCTGCTGAAGCCTGCGCGCCTGGAGCCCATGCTCCGCGGCAGGAGAGGCCAGCGCAATGAGAAGCCCATCGACACAACTAGAGAAAGCCTGCGTGCAGCAACGAAGACCCAATGCAGCCAAAAAAAAATTAAAAAAAAAAAGTTCTTAAGTCCAAAGAAGTTGTTATTTCAGAGCTGTTGCAGACTCTGTCACTGACTGCAAGTTCTTTCATGCCCTGTGGCTCTGATCTGGCAGGCCTCTGCGGCTCCTCTTTGGCACCCCTAACCTCCTGCTGTGGCTTTCTTCCAGAATTCTTACTCCAGAGCCTGCAGGGTGCTTGGGGAAAGCTGTCCCAATCCAGGCTGCAGGTGGAGGGAGTCCAGGGTCAGGGTTCAGGCAGATGACTGAGAAGCGCCCATGGTATACTTGCTTCTTTTGACATGAACAGGGCTTGGGCTTCCACCGTGAATGGTACCCCCATCAGCATGGGATCTCCTGAGCATCCCTAATGCTGCTTCTCAGGAATTTCAGGGCTGCCCTTCCCTAGCCAGAGGCCAACTAGAGTCGGGCGAGTTGGACTTCAGCTCAGATCTGCTAACCAGGGAGGCCCTGCACGGCGCCCCGACACCGGGCATCCCCCAGCCTGAAGCAAGGTGCTTGGGAAGGCTGGCGGGGTGGGTGTGGCCCACGTTCCTTCTGCTCCTTTCAAGCCCTAGAGAAGCTCAGTAAATATTAGAGGGGATAGGTTATCGAGTTGACAGTTGGACAGCCAGGCGATTATGTAACTGCTGCCTGAACTTTGGCTGGGCCTCCACAAACAGGAAATGGGTTCTCAAGGCCACGGTGGGTTCTGGAGCTTCAGCTGCACAGGGAGGGCGCAGGGCGCTTACGGTTCCCTCCTTTTCTTCCACCCTCAGCCTCTTTAAACAGGCCCTGAAATCACTGATGGGGAAATGGGGAAGTGAGGGAAGAAGGACTAAACCCAGCGAAGGGAAAGTAGAGGAGATGATGAAGTCAGAGTCTCTAAGAATAACTTGATGTGTTAAAAAAAAAAAAAAAAAAGCAAGAGAGAAAGAAAAAAAAAACTTGGTGTTCTTCATCTCTAGCAAAACAAAAATGACAGGGAAGCAGTAAGTCTGCTCCAGAGTGATAATGGGGAGAAAGGAAAATTAACTTGTGAAACCACCTCCTATGCACTAGCCCTTGCCTGCAGCACCCAGTTTAACCCTTGACACCACCCAGTCTTGTAAGTAAAGCACCCTCCTTTCACTCACGAAGAAACTGAGGCTCAGAGAGGGCCAAGGCTTCTGACAGATGGCAGAGCAGGATTTCCACCCAGGTCCGCCTGACTCTGGAGCTCACAGTTTTTCTAATCAATCCTTGGCGTTTTTGTGTTTTGTTTTGCTTCGTTTGGTTTCAGGAGGAGGAGGGTGGGGAGCAGAAGAACAGAAGGAATGTGGAAAGCTCTGATGTTTTGTTTCTTGGAAACCTCAGAACAGAGAGACTTTTTCTCGGAAAGGGGGAGAGGAGTGAGGAAGCAGATGTCTACAGCTTGGAGCTGTGCAGTCTTGGTAGGGGGAGTGATGGAGACACCCCCTGTGCTCTGGGAAAGACTGGGAGCATATACATCTAAGTAGCAGCCGTGGTTACCTCTGGAGAGACGCAATGGAAGGAAGGTGATGATTTTCCATTTTTTCTTTATATGCTTCTGGATTTTAAAAGATAAAAAGCATGGGGAATTCCCTGGTGGTCCAGTGGTTAGGACTCTGTGCTTTCACTGCAGTGGCCCAGGGTTTAAGCCCTGGTCAGGGAACTAAGATCTCACAAGTTGTGTGGTATGGCCAAAAAAAAAAAAAAAAAAAAGCATATATTACTTCTGTAACCAAACCCCAAATAAAGGTATTAAAACAAAACAAAACATATATATATTGAGAGAGAGAGAGAGAGGGAAAGAAAGAAAGGAAGGAAGGAAAGAAAGAAGGAAGGAAGATCAGTGCAGTGCAGTCAGGGCCACAGTGGGAGCCCATGCTAGGGAGAAGGACTGGCCCTGGGCCCTTCACCCAGCAGCTGTCCCACCAACTTCTCTGCCCTCTCCTTTGAAGACACACATGTGCATGGCCATTCATTCATTCAATCTCCACAAACACTTCTGGAGCCCTGTTTTGGTAGACAAAGTGGTGAACAAGACAAAGTTTCTGCCATCAAAGAGATGACATTCTAAGGGAGACAGCCAATAATCAAGTCAATGTGTAAATAAATAAGATTATTTCATATAAGTGCTAAGAAGGAAGGAAGATAATGCAAGGGTGACCGAGAGTACAACATTCGAAAGGGTTGTCTGGTATATACAGGTACAGGTTTGTGTGCAAACGAACAGCATAAACAAACTAAGAACCCAGGAACACACAAACGTGTACAAAAATGCCTGTAGCACATAAGGTAGCAGCCTGTGGCGGCCTGAAGCAGAACTGGCTGGACAAGTTGAAGTTTTGGCCTGCTCAGGATTTCTGAGCCCTGGCCTGCTCATTTCTCCTTGTTTTAATAGACCAACTCCATGCCCTCAGAGGAAGAGAGTAGCGTTTACTGAGAACCAGTTACCAGGCGTCACTGGTGCCAGGCTGGGCACTGCACTCTAGCAAGCAAATGGCTCAGGCACGGCCCACAGCACACGTGGAGAGGCAAATAGCTTTTTTCTTCATCTCACCTTAAGGAAACAAAGTTTTACTAATTCATCCAGCTGCCCACGCTCATCTCATAGCACCTCCCCATCTCTGAACAACGCTGAATTCAGAGCCTGTTGCTCAGAGCAGCAACGAAGCTCAGAGAAGAGAAATAAAGAAAAAACAACAATGCCCTCTGCCAGGGCTTTCCACAAAGGGTATAATTTGAGAGAGCTTCCTCCCCACCTCGAATCCACTCAGAAATATCCTCCCTTCTGGCCTGCTGCTGATGCCTGAAACTTCACCACCAGCAGTTTATGTCTTTCTGTTATGTGATGGCCTCTTCTCACCTCTGAGCTGCAGGGATTACCCCTGGGGTGCTAAGCCGCTAGGATTTTAGCAGTGTGGTCAGATGCATGCCTCCCAGTGGGCAGTGCTGAGGAGTGGCTACTGGTCTACCGGCAAGAGCAAGGGAGATGCTAAAGAGGGGAAAGAAAGTGCTTTAAAAGCAACCGTTACCTTAACTATTTTATCCCTATCTCTTGAGAGAGAAGACAAGAATAGAAAGTGAGATAGAGAGGTCTCCTCTCTCTCTCTCATTCTGGAAAATTTCAATAAATACAAAAGTAGAGTGAATAGTATAACGAACCCACAGGTACACCATACACCTTCAATAAAGATCAGCTCATAACCCATCTTGTTTCGACTATACCTCCAAGCCTCCCTCTACCTTGGATTTTTTTTGCAGCAAACTCTAGACATTATATTATTTCTTGAATTAATATTTCAGTATGCATCCCTTCAAGATAAGAATTCTTTTTTAAAAACCACAATACCATAATCACAGGTAAACAAATTAATACATCTTTACTATTACCAAATATTAAATCAGTGTTCAAATTTCCCCCATTGTCTCGTAAGTTTTCATTTTACAGTTTATTTGCATCAAGATCTAGACGGTCCATAACTGTCCGTTGACTTTCTCAATAAATCTCTTAGGGGCTTCCTGGGTGGCACAGTGGTTGAGAATCCGCCTGCCAATGCAGGGGACACAGGTTCGAGCCTGGTCCGGGAAGATCCCACACGCTGCGGAGCAACTAAGTCCATGCACCACAACTACTGAGCCCACGTGCCACAACTACTGAAGCCCGCGAGCCTAGAGCCTGTGCTCTGCAACAAGAGAAGCCACCGCAATGAGAATCCCGTGCACCACAACAAAGAGTAGCGCCCGCTTGCCGCAACTAGAGAAAGCCCCCATGCAGCAATGAAGACCCAACGCAGCCAAAAATAAATAAATAAAATAAATTTGAAAAATGCTTAAAAATATAAATCTCTTAAATCTCTATAACCTAATCTCTTTAACCTCTGCCTACTGAAGACTTGATTTTCTGTTTAAATGAAGAGTCTGACTAGAACAGATATTATGTGTCTTGTAATACATCTAATCTACAAAAAGAAAAGGTGAAGTGGGTTTGAAAACCAGTTACGTAGTCTAGAAAAGGTAACGTCGGTTATAGGGACACAGGTGAAAGTTTGCCATCACACTCCGCCCTCCCCTACAGCCTTCCTCCCGTGCCAGGACTGGCTCCAGAAGAGCTGAGACAAGAGCCATAAAGCCATTGCTTTAATGCAATCATCTCCACCTTTACAGAGGCCCACTTGGCTTGCACCCTTTCAGTTAAGAGCCTGGGAAGAAAGAATTGCATCATTCTTGGTTAATGGCCCAAATTAAGCCATCAACCCCCCTAATCAAGCCTTCATTTTGGACGCGTTACAGTACTGTAAATAAAATATCCAAAGGAAAATAAAAGCCCTTCCGTTTGAGGCTGGAAGGACCTTTGGTCCCTGGAGTCATATTCCTGAGTCACAGTTTCTCTACGAAGACTCAGGGCAGGAAGGAACAAATCCTCTCCTTCCCTTGGGAGCCCAGGGCCTCTGCTTTCTCACCTCAGCACCAAGAAGCTGACTGGGAAGAAAGTAGGGGATACTTCTCCCAGTGCCCCAGAAAGACAGGAGTCCCAAGGTTTGAGGAGATGTCCTCAGTTCTACTTGGAATCAGAGGGAGGCCCGGGAAAAAGTCTCCATGCATATCCTGGATTCTCTGTCTTCTATACACCATATCTAACCTGCTGTTTCCACTAGGATCTCCCCAGGGTCACAGCCATGTGTAGAAATACTAATAATTGCTATTTGGGAAATGAATACTGTGAGAGTTCCTGTCTCAGCTTGTCAAAAGTCAACCAAAGTTTAAAAGGCAAAGTTTAAACTGAAAAACAATGATTGCTCTCAAGATCCAAAATCTCCAACAAATCAATTGGAAAAAGACAGTGCAACAGAAAAATGTGCCAAGAGTATGAAAATGAAAGATAAATGGCTTTATAAACATAAAAAGAGTTACCCAATCTCATTAGTAATCAGAGAAATGCTTGTTAAAACCACAATATGACATGATTTTCAAAAATAAAAAGGCTGATAATATTCAGGTTGGAAGGAGTGTGGGGAAAAGGTCATGCTTGTATTTTATTGCCAAGAGTATAAAATGGTGAACATTTTAAGAAGGCAATTTAGCAATAGCTAGCAACATTTTAAAGGGAAATCCATTTTAATGATCTGCTCTGTGGGAAGACAAGTATGCAATATAGACAAGGACACAAATATGTGAATAGAATGTTCATTGCAACATTGTTTGTAATAGCAAGAAGTTGGAAACAATCAGTAGGGGAAATGGTTAAATACGTTATGTAACATCAATAATATGGAACACCAAGCAGTCATAATGTACAGTTTTGTATATACTGATATGGAAGGATATCCAAGGAATATGGTCAAGGGGTAAAAAACAAAAAATAGTATAATCTTATTTAATTAAGACTATATATTAAATTAAACCATTTAATTAATTGTTTAAATTAATTTAATTTATATTAAACTAGTTTAAATTATATATGTTTAAGTTATATCTATGTATATTTATATGTTCATAAAAAAGGATTTGTAGAGATAAATCATCCTTTATTATACCAAACATACCAAATGTAACTGACAGTGGTTACCTCTGAGAACTTGGATTATAGGGAGCAATTTTTATTTTTCACATTATATATCAATTACATTTTTTAATTTTTTAAAATAAATTTATGTATTTATTTATTTATTTTTGGCTGCATTGGGTCTTCATTTCTGCGTGCAGGCTTTCTCTAGTTGTGGCGAGCGGGGGCCACTCTTCATTGTGGTGCGCAGGCTTCTCATTGCGGTGGCTTCTCTTGTTGCAGAGCACGGGCTCTAGGCGTGCGGGCTTCAGTAGTTGTGGCACGTGGGCTCAGTAGTTGTGGTTCGCGGGCTTAGTTGCTTCGCGGCGTGTGGCATCTTCCCGAACCAGGGCTTGAACTCCAGTCCCCAGCACTGGCAGGCGGATTCTCAACCACTGTGCCACCAAGGAAGTCCCTATTTTTATTTTTTTAATTAAAATTTTTTTTATTTGGCTGCATCACACAGCTTGTGGGATCTTAGTTTCCCAACCAGGGATTGAACCTGCACCCTTGGCAGTGAAAGTGCCAAGTCCTAACCACTGGACTGCCAGTTATGGAGTTTTAAAAGTTTTATAGTAAGCTTGAAATACATACATCACTTAAAAATTGAAATAATGAAAGAATACAATAACACAGTTTCTTATTAGAAGAGCAAAACTTTTAAAAGTTAAAATCCAGTATTGGTGAGACAGGAGGAAAAGGGCATGCTCATTCAGGATTGGTGAGAGTACCAGCTGGTGCCTGATTAACAAAATGCAATTTGTCACTACCTATCAAAAGTTAAACTGTGTGTACCATTTTACCTAGGAATTCCACTTTCAGGATGTAATCTAGAGACATACCTGGACAAGTAGGCAAGATGCAGGTAATAATGATAATAACAACAACAGCCATCACTTATTAAATGCTTAATAAGCCCTTGGTGCTGTTTTAAGGACTTAAAGACAAACAAAGAGACGTGAACCACACGCCTCATATAAAAGCTTACCTGTGCCAGGTACTTCTCTAAGCTCTTTACATGCTCTGTGTGTGTTTTATTTATTTATTTTTAAAAATTTATTTATTTTGGGCTGCATTGGGTCTTCGTTGCTGTGTGCAGGCTTCTCACTGAGGTAACTTCTCTTTGTTGCCGAGCACCGGCTCTAGGTGCACGGGCTTCAGTAGTTGTGGCTCGGGGACTCAGTTGCTCCCCGGCATGTGGGATCTTCCCGGACCAGGGCTTGAACCCGTGTCCCCTGCATTGGCAGGTGGATTCTTAACCACTGTGCCACCAGAGAAGCCCTGCTCTGTGTGTTTAATCCTCACAACAACCCTGTGAAATGAGCACTCTCATGTCCACTTGACAGATAAGGGAGTTACACATACCAAAGGGAAGTAACTTGACAAAGTCATACAGCTAGTGAGCGGCACAGCCCAGGAAGTGAACCCAGGCAGTTGGCGTTAGACTCTGTGCCTGTGACTCCTACGCTATAATAATGTAGTAAATCATATAATCTTCACAGCTCCTTGGGATAGGTTGTTTTTGTGTTTTATTGTTTGGGTCTGGCCAGCACATACATCTCTTTTTAAGTTTGATGGGAGACAGAACCCACCAACCACTTCAGGAACCAAAAGGCCAGATACTCACTGTCCCAGGTCCCCTTGCAGCTGGTAGCAAGCATGTGACTCGGTCTTGGACAGCCAGCTGTGCCGAAGGAGGACCATGACACAGAGAAATAGGGACAGTAGGGAGTGGGCTTTGGTTGATGCGGGAGGGCACGCAAGTGTTTGGGTAGGTAGCATGCTACAGAAGCTCCTAGGGTCCCATGATGCTGGTGGAGCCAGGGCTGCACTTGAAATTTGAGAGGTAGAAGCTGCGTTCTGAGAATGGGGTCTCAGACAAGGAAAGCTCTCCGGCTGCTCCTGGCTGCAGTTCAGCCACATCTGTCACTGGGGCCTTATGACTCAGGGGATCCAGCGGTGCTTGACATACTGGGGTGATCTTAGAGACTGTGGCAAGCAAGTCCCAGAAGGAGAGTCCCCAGGGTGGCCCAAAACGGTGGTGAGGTCCAGCCAACTTCAGCAAGTAACAGTTCTTCTCTTGATAAATAGCTTCTTGTGAGTTTCTGGATCTCAGTAGAAACCAAACATAGGGCCAAGCCCCTTATGAACTGAGGATTATCTGATCCACCCAGCCAGCCCAAGGTCTCACAAGCCCTGGTGCTCCTCGTCTTCAAATAGAGCTGGCTGGAGCCTGATAGTATCCTAAAGGCAGAAAGGAGCCACAGAATGCCCTGGTGTGCCTTCTAGCTTGCCATATCTTGCTAAATAACCTCTCCTCCCACAGTCCACTCCAGTGGCTTCAGGAGAAGTTAGGCATGAAGACACTGGAAACAAAAAAATAATTCCAGGGGACCTCCCTGGTGGTCCAGTGGTTAAGAATCTGCCTTCCGATGCAGGGGACACGGGTTCAATCCCTGGTCGGGGAACTAAGATCCCACATGCTGCGGGGCAACTAAGCCCGTGAGCCGCAACTACTGAGCCCGTGGCTCTAGAGCCCGAGCGCCACAACTAGAGAGAAGCCCGCGTGCCACAACGAAGATGCTGTGTGCCACAACTATGACCCAACACAGACAAATAAATAAATAAATATTACAAAAAAAATTCCAACTTGGATTGCAGGAGACTGGCTCTGCACCATACACCATCACCAGCCAGAAGTGGCTTATTATTAAGAGATTAACAGCAAGAATTCTAAATAGATAAACAAGGTACTACTGTATAGCACAGGGAACTGTATTCAATATCTTGTAATAACCTATAATGGAAAAGAATCTGAAAAAGAATATATATTTATTTATTTATTTATTTATATGTAAAACTGAATCACTTTGTTGTATACCTGAAACTAACACAACATTGTAAATTAACTATACTTCAATTTTTTAAAATGGTTAAAAAAACCCACCACAGTTAAAAAAAAAAGATTAATAGCAAGAATTCTAGAACCAGACTGCCTGTATTTGAATTCTGGTTCCACTAGTTCCTAGCTATATGAATTTGGGCAAGTGGTTTTTTTTGTTTTGTTTTTTTGCGGTACGCGGGCTTCTCACTGTTGTGGCCTCTCCTGTTGCGGAGCACAGGCTCCGGACGCGCAGGCTCAGCGGCCATAGCTCACGGGCCCAGCTGCTCCGCGGCATGTCGGATCTTCCCAGACGGGGGCGCGAACCCGTGTCCCCTGCATCGGCAGGTGGACTCTCAACCACTGCGCCGCCAGGGAAGCCCTGGGCAAGTGTTTTAATCCCTCTGAACCTCTGTTTCCTTATCTCTAAAAGAGAGATAATAAAAATACCTAACCTCATAGGTTGCTTTAAAAATTAAATAAATTAATGTATGTAAAACTCTTTGAATAGTCCATGCACTAAGTGTTCCTGTTATTATTGCGGTAACAAAGCGCTTCTGAGAAAAAGTTCTAGAGATCTATTGCACAACAACGTGAATATACTTAACACTATTGAACTGTACATTTAAAAATGGTTAAGACAGTAAATTTAATGTTATAGGTTTTTTACCACAATTTAAAAATGTTTTAACCCTTAGGAAAGCAGAAGTTTTTAACATGGAATTTTTTTTGGATGGAGCTTTATTTATTTATTTATTCATTTATTTATTTTGGCTGAGCCATGTGGCTTGCGGGATCTTATTTCCCCGACTAAGGATGGGACCCGGATCCCTGGCAGTGGAAGTGCGGAGACAACCACCGACCGCCAAGGAATTCCCTGGAATTTTATAAGATATTTACTTTCAAATCTAGAGACTCAGTGGTCTTTTTCTTAAATTGTACATAATTAACAAATGCCTCTTCATTGAAAAAAAATAATAAAACCCTTCTGAGAGATAATCCTGGAAGTTAACGGAGAAAGAAAATCCTCCAGTGGGTAAAATTTCAAGTAGAATACATCATTGGCTCTTTTGGGAGAAGACACAGAGGATCTATACTGATTCATGTGCAAGGTCAGTGATTTGGCTGGGTGGACAAACTTAGATGGAACAAAATCAGAGGGTTGGGGAAAAGAGGTTTGGGAAGAAGTCTTGTGAGTGGACCTCTTAGGAGGGCCCCAGAACACAAGAATATTTGTGTCTAGTAGAGCCACACACCACAAGGTCGTCTCCCTAGAGGCTGCTCCTGGTGGTCAGATGGGTAAGGTGAACCCGCTTTATGGATGTCATTCTGTTTCTCCCTGAGACATTCTATGAACCAAACAGCTGTGGTGGCAAGGACACAGGCTGTATGTGGCCTTCACAGGAGGGACCGCCCCTTACCAAGTCAGACCTAGTGGGGGCTACTGCTGAAGGTCAGCTTGGCCCACAAAAGCTACCAATTCAGCCCACCTACTTGATGAAGGGTGCTTATGTTAGCTCTCCTCCAACAAGGAAGGGGCAGAAATTTGTTCTCTCTAGAAGGCAATTATGCATTTTAAGCCTTGGATTTATTTTCCCTACTCCCATACATCTGCCCACCCCTTACCATCTGTGGACATTCCAGATGCCTCATACGCTATCGTGGCTCCCCACACGCGTGGCTTCTGACCAAGATCTCACTGTACAGTGAAAGAGTGTTGACAGTGTCTAGCACGTGAAGTGCTCTGCAAGTATTAGTGTAACCAAAAGTGGGGTCCAGCTGCTCAGTGCTCAAAAGTCCATAAAGAGGCAAGTTGTTGGAAAGGAAAGTTTGCTTTATTTTGGAAGCTGGCAACCGGGGGCAGGGCGGGTAGGACTGTGCTGTTTCTGCATGTAGCCCCTCCCCCTCCCCTCCCCTCCCCCTCCCCCCTCCCCCCTCCCCCCCACCCCCACTGACAATCAGTGGGCAAGAGCTTTTATAGATGTAGGGAGGAGCTACATGCAGAAACAGCACAGTCAGCTCTGACAGTCATCTTGAAATTGGTCATGCGGTGGTCTGACCAGCGTCGTCTTGATTTAAAAAAATATATTTATTATTTATTGTTGTGGCTGTGCCTGGTCTTAGTTACAGCATGTGGGATCTTCATTGCAGCATGCATGTGGGATCTAGTTTCCGGACCAGGGATCGAACCCGGGCTCCCTGCATTGGGAGAGTGGAGTCTTTACCCACTGGACCACCAGGGAAGTCCCTAGATTGTCTTAAGTACAGTTAATCTTCAGTTCCAGGGTTGGTTTGTTCCCATTTCCTTGAGGCCAATTCTTGGAACTGTGGCATCTTATGTCATGGCTACAGTCTGGTCATCATGTAGTTAACTTCTTCCACCTGCTGGGGGTTTCAGTATCTAAAAGACAGCTCACAGGATATGGCTCTGAATGTTATCTACAGCCTTTGAGAAGGAACTAAAGGTCCTTGACTTTGCTTACAGACTAAACTATTATTGTTTTGTCCTGTTTGACTGCTTTTCTTTGCTTCTGCATTTTCTCACTTCTCTGATTAAACTTATTCTTTGGCTAAAGATTTTCCACAGACAAGAGGCAGGCGGAGGACATGGTGGGGAAGGACCATAGGGTCCTCCTCCATTTCATTAGCTCATCTAATCTTCACAGAAACCATATTAAGCTAAATACCATTATTATCTCCATTTTACAGATAAGGAAACTGAGTTACAGAGAAGTTTTATAAATGGCTCAAAGTCACAGTAGGTAAGTGAGTGGTGAGGCCAATATATGAATCCAAACAGTTTGGCTCCAGAGTCCATGTTCTTTACCCTGGAAGGCCCATGGGAGTCATGACTCTTATGTACTCCATCCCTCAGAAGCAGTTGGCTTTGTAGAGACTGAGTTATGGCAAAACCCTCTGCGAATGGAGTGCTGACCCCAGAGTGGAGTGCAGTGTATGCTCTGAACCAGCAGCAATTCTATGGCACCATTTCTTTCTCAGCCAGGATACATGGTGGCCCCAGGAAGAGGGTGATAGAGGTGGGAGTGGGGCCTCTAACTACTACACCTAATAACCCATTCACAACATTTTTGCGTGTAGCCCCATGACTCTGGGCTTTGCTGGTTTAGAGGTTTGGTATCCCAAGGAGGTTTGCTTCCACAAAGAGGAGACACCAATAGGCCCATTGCACTGGAACATGAGACAGAGACCTGGCCATTTGGGGCTTTTTAAGCCATTGAGTAAACAGGCAAAGAAGGGGAATAAGACGTTAGCTGGGATGATTGATCCTGATGATTTAGAGAAAATAAGGTTACTGTTACACAGCAGGGTCAGAGAGGAGGATGTGTGCAACCCAGTGGCACCCCAGGGATATCATATACCATCATGTCCAATGGTTAAAGTTAACAGAAGACTAAACCAGCAGAAGCAAGATAACAGCTAGTTATCCTCCAGGAGTGAAGGTTTAAGTCACTCCATGAGAAGAGAACCCAACCATCTTAAGTCCTGGCTGTATAACATAGTGGTTTGGAGCCTGAGCTCGGGTACCAGACTACATGGATTTAAATCTGAGTGCTAACACATGCTGGCTGTGTACCTGTGTCTACTTTAGTTTCCACACCTGTAACATGGGGATAATAATAGTTCATATCTCAAACAGTTATTTTGAGAATTAAAACTTATAAAACACATAGAACAGGGTCTGGCATGTAGTAAACACTCTATAAATGTTAGCTATTATGAAGACAAAGGAATGAGAAGCAACAGAGGAAAGTCATAAATACCAGTGACAGCCTCAGGCTCAGTTGTGAAAATGAGAACAGTACAGGAATGTTTATACCAGTTTTATTTGTAATAGCCAAAAACTAGTCAGAAACAATCCAGGTGTTTGGCAGTATGTGATTGAATAAACTGTGGTGCATCCACACCATGGTAGATTGCAGCAGTAAGAAGAAATGAACTATTGCACAGAGAAAGAAACCATCAAAATGAAAAGGTAACCTACGGAATGGGAGAAGATACTTGTAAATCGTCTATCTGATAAGAGGTTAATGTCCAAAATTTATAAAGAGCTCATACAACTTAACTGCAAAAACCCAAACAATCTCATTAATAAATGGGCAAAGAATCTGAATAGACATTTTTCCAAAGAAGGCATACAGATGGCCAACAGGCACATGAAAAGGTGCTCAGCATCACTCATCACCAGGGAAATGCAAATCAAAAGCACAAAGAGGGCTTCCCTGGTGGCGCAGTGGTTGGGGGTCCGCCTGCCGATGCGGGGGACGCGGGTTCGTGCCCCGGTCTGGGGGGATCCCGTACTCCGCGGCGGGAGGGCTGCGGCGGTGAGAGGCCCGCGTACAGCCAAAAAAAAAAGCACAAAGAAGCGCCGGTGGGGCACAGCTACAAGTGGAGGCACGCACCACGGTCCCGGGCAGGCAGCCCTCAGCCATGGCGCGCGGCCTCCAGCTCCTGCTCCTGAGCTGCGCCTGCAGCGTGGCGCCCCCTGCCCGGGAGGTGAAGGTGGCCTGTTTGGAGGATGTGGACTTGCCTTGCACTGCCGGCTGAGACCCGCAAGTTCCCTACGCGTTCTCCTGGGCCAAGCTTACAGACGGCTGTGTAGAGAGGATGGAGGTGTCCCAGGAAGACCTGTGGTACTCTCAGCAGAGGGGCTCTTCAGCGGCCCCCAGGGAAAGGCTGTATTCCCTGAGGTTCCGAAACACTACTAGCTACAACTCGGGGACCTGCAGGTACTCTCTGGGAGATCCAGAAAGGCAGAGAAAGTTAAGTGGGACCGTGATCTTGAAAGTGACAGGATGCTCTAAGGGATGCAGACAAGAGACTTTTAAGAAATACAGAGCTGACACCGTGGGGCCAAGGACACTGGCAGCAGAAGTCCTGGGAAGTACTCCTTGGCGTGAGCCTTCCCAGAGTCTGTCATTAGCCCCACCAAAGAGCCCAGGTAGACTCCAGTGTTGGGTTGCCTCAGGCAAAACAACAAACAGGGAGGGAACCCAGCCCCACCCATCAACAGTCAGGCAGATCAGAGCTCTGGTGAGCTCTGCCCACCAGAGCAACAGTCAGCTCCACACACCACCAGTCCCTCCCATCAGGAAACTTACACAAGCCTCTTAGATAGCCTCATCCACCAGAGGGCAGACAGCAGAAGCAAGAAGAACTACAATCCTGCAGCCGGTGGAACAAAAACCACATTCACAGAAAGACAGACAAGATGAAAAGTAGAGGGCTATGTACCAGATGAAGGAACAAGATAAAAGCCCAGAAAAACAACTAAATGAAGTGGAGATAGGAAACCTTCCAGAAAAAGAATTCAGAATAATGATAGTGAAGATGATCCAGGACCTCGGAAAAAGAAAGGAGGCAAAGATTGAGAAGATGCAAGAAATGTTTAACAAGGACCTAGAAGAATTAAAGAAAAAACAGAGATAAACAATACAATAACTGAAATGAAAACTACACTAGAAGGAATCAATAGCAGAATAACTGAGGCAGAAGAACGGATAAGTGATCTGGTAGACAGAATGGTGGAATTCACTGCTACGGAACAGAATAAAGAAAAAAGAATGAAAAGAAATGAAGACAGCCTAAGAGACCTCTGGGACAACATTAAATGCAACAACATTCGCATTATAGGGGTCACAGAAGGAGAACAGAGAGAGAAAGGACCAGAGAAAATATTTGAAGAGATTATAGTCGAAAACTTCCTTAACATGGGAAAGGAAATAGCCACCCAAGTCCAGGAAGCGCAGTGAGTCCCATACAGGATAAACCCAAGGAGAAACACACCAAGACGCATCGGCATGTAATCAAATTGGCAAAAATTAAAGACAAAGAAAAATTATTGAAAGCAGCAAGGGAAGAATGGAAAATAACATACAAGGGAACTCCCATAAGGTTAACAGCTGATTTCTCAGCAGAAACTCTATAAGCCAGAAGGAAGTGGCATGATATACTTAAAGTGATGAAAGGGAAGAACCTACAACCAAGATTACTCTACCCAGCAAGGATCTCATTTAGATTCGATGGAGAAATCAAAAGCTTTACAGACAAGCAAAAGCTAAGAGAATTCAGCACCACCAAACCAGCTCTACAACAAATGTTAAAGGAACTTCTCGAAGTGGGAAACACAAGAGAAGAAAATACTCCAACCAAAAGACACAGGCTTTCTGAATGGATACAAAAACAAGACCCATATATATGCTGTCTACAAGAGACCCACTTCAGACCTAGGGACACGTACAGACTGAAAGTGAGGGGATGGAAAAAGATATTCCATGCAAATGGAAATCAAAAGAAAGCTGGAGTAGCTATACTCATATCAGATAAAATAGACTTTAAAATAAAGACTGTTACAAAAGACAAGGAAGGACACTACAAAATGATCAAGGGATCAATCCAAGAAGATATAACAATTATAAATATATATGCACCCAACATAGGAGCACCTCAATACATAGGGCAATTGCTAACAGCTATAAAAGAGGAAATCGACAGTAACACAATAATAGTGGAGGACTTTAACACCTCACTTACACCAATGGACAGATCCTCCAAAATGAAAATAAATAAGGAAACAGAAGCTTAAATGACACAATAGACCAGATAGATTTAATTGATATTTATAGGATATTCCATCCAAAAATAGCAGATTACACTTTCTTCTCAAGTGCACATGGAACATTCTCCAGGATAGATCCATCTTGGGTCACAAATCAAGCCTCAGTAAATTTAAGAAAATTGAAATCATATCAAGCAGCTTTTCTGACCACAACGCTATGAGATTATAAATGAATTACAGGGAAAAAAACGTAAAAAACACAAACACATGGAGGCTAAATAATACGTTACTAAACAACCAAGAGATCACTGAAGAAATCAAAGAGGAAATCAAAACATACCTAGAGACAAATGACAATGAAAACACGATGATCCAAAACCTATGGGATGCAGCAAAAGCAGTTCTAAGAGGGAAGTTTATAGCTATACAAGCTTACCTCAAGAAACAAGAAAAATCTCAGGTAAACAATCTAACCTTACACCTAAAGGAACTAGAGAGAGAAGAACAAACAAAACCCAAAGTTAGCAGAAGGAAAGAAATCATAAAGATCAGAGCAGAAATAAATGAAATAGAAACAAAGAAAACAATAGCAAAGATCAATAAAACTAAAAGCTGGTTCTTTGAGAAGATAAACAAAATTGATAAACCATTAGCCAGACTCATCAAAAAAAGAGGGAGAGGACTCAAACCAATAAAATTAGAAATGAAAAAGAAGAAGTTACAACAGACTCCACAGGAATACAAAGCATCCTAAGAAACTACTACAATCAACTCTGTGCCAATAAAATGGACAACCTGGAAGAAATGGAAAACTCTTAGAAAGGTATAGCCTCCCAAGACTGAACCAGGAAGAAACAGAAAATATGAACAGACCAATCACAAGTAATGAAATTGAAACTGTGATTAAAAATCTTCCAACAAACAAAAACCCAGGACCAGATGGCTTCACAGGTGAAGTCTATCAAACATTTAGAGAAGAGCTAACATCTATCCTTCTCAAACTCTTCCAAAATATAACAGAGGGAGGAAGACTCTCAAACTCATTCTACGAGGCCACCATCACCCTGATACCAAAACCAGACAAGGATGTCACAAGGAAAGAAAACTACAGGCCAATATCACTGATGAACATAGATGCAAAAATCCTCAACAAAATACTAGCAAACTAGCAAAAATAGCTAGCAAAAATAGCTAGCAAAAATAGAATAGCAAAAATAGAATCCAACAGCACATTAAAAGGATCATACACCATGATCAAGTGGGGTTTATTCCAGGAATGCAAGAATTCTTCAATATACGCAAATCAATCAACGTGATACACATATTAACAAATTGAAGGAGAAAAACCATATGATCATCTCAATAGATGCAGAGAAAGCTTTTGACAAAATTCAACACCCATTTATGATATAAACCCTGCAGAAAGTTGGCATAGAGGGAAATTTCCTCAACACAATAAAGGCCATATATGACAAACCCACAGCCAACATCATCCTCTATGGTGAAATCTGAAAGCATTTCCACTAAGATCAGGAACAAAACAAGGTTGCCCACTCTCACCACTCTTATTCAACATAGTTTTGGAAGTTTTAGCCACAGCAATCAGAGAAGAAAAGGAAATAAAAGGAATCCAAGTCAGAAAAGAAGTAAAGCTGTCACTGTTTGCAGATGACATGATACTATACATAGAGAATCCTAAAACTACCAGAAAACTACTAGAGCTAATCAATGAATTTGGTAAAGTAGCAGGATACAAAATTAATGCACAGAAATCTCTGGCATTCCTATGCACTAATGATGAAAAATCTGAAAGTGAAATCAAGAAAACACTCCCATTTACCATTGCAACAAAAAGAATAAAATATCTAGGAATAAACCTACCTAGGGAGACAAAAGACCTGTATGCAGAAAATTATAAGACACTGATGAAAAAAATTAAAGATGATACAAATAGATGGAGAGATATACCATGTTCTTGGATTGGAAGAATCAACATTGTGAAAATGACTCTACTACCCAAAGCAATCTACAGATTCAATGCAATCCCTATCAAACTACCACTGGCATTTTTCACAGAACTAGAACAAAAAATTTCACAATTTGTATGGAAACACAAAAGACCCCGAATAGCCAAAGCAATCTTGAGAACGAAAAACGGAGCTGGAGGAATCAGGCTCCCTGACTTCAGACTATACTACAAAGCTACAGTAATCAAGACAGTATGGTACTGGCACAAAAACAGAAAGATAGATCAATGGAACAGGATAGAAAGCCCAGAGATAAATCCACACACATATGGTCACCTTATCTTTGATAAAGGAGGCAGGAATGTACAGTGGAGAAAGGACAGCCGCTTCAATAAGTGGTGCTGGGAAAACTGGACAGGTACATGTAAAAGTATGAGATTAGAACACTCCCTAACACCATACACAAAAATAAGCTCAAAATGGATTAAAGTCCTAAATGTAAGGCCAGAAACTATCAAACTCTTAGAGGAAAACATAGGCAGAACACTCTATGACATAAATCACAGCAAGATCCTTTTTGACCCACCTCCTAGAGAAATGGAAATAAAAATAAACAAATGGGACCTAATGAAACTTCAAAACTTTTGTACAGCAAAGGAAACCATAAAGAAGACCAAAAGACAACCCTCAGAATGGGAGAAAATATTTGCAAATGAAGCAACTGACAAAGGATTAATCTCCAAAATTTACAAGCAGCTCATGCAGCTCAGTAACAAAAAAACAAACAACCCAATTCAAAAATGGGCAAAAGACCTAAATAGACATTTCTCCAAAGAAGATATACAGACTGCCAACAAACACATGAAAGAATGCTCAACATCATTAATCATTAGAGAAATGCAAATCAAAACTACAATGAGATATCATCTCACACCAGTCAGAATGGCCATCATCAAATATCTAGAAACAATAAATGCTGGAGAGTGTGTGGAGAAAAGGGAACACTCTTGCACTGCTGGTGGGAATGTGAATTGGTACAGCCACTATGGAGAACAGTATAGAGGTTCTTTAAAAAACTACAAATAGAACTACCATATGACCCAGCAATCCCACTACTGGACATATACCCAGAGAAAACCATAATTCAAAAAGAGTCATGTACCAAAATGTTCATTGCAGCTCTATTTACAATAGCCAGGAGATGGAAACAATCTAAGTGTCCATCATCAGATGAATGGATAAAGAAGATGTGGCACATATATACAATGGAATATTACTCAGCCATAAAAAGAAACGAAATTGAGCTATTTGTAATGAGGTGGATGGACCTAGAGTCTGTCATACAGAGTGAAGTAAGTCAGAAAGAGAAAGACAAATACTGTATGCTAACACATATATATGGAATTTAAGAAAAAAAAATGTCATGAAGAACCTAGGGGTAAGACAGTAATAAAGACACAAACCTACTAGAGAATGGACTTGAGGATATGGGGAGGGGGAAGGGTAAGCTGTGACAAAGCGAGAGAGTGGCATGGACATATATACATTACCAAACGTAAAATAGCTAGTGGGAAGCAGCCGCATAGCACAAGGAGATCATCTCGGTGCTTTGTGACCACCTAGAGAGGTGGGATAGGGAGGGTGGGAGGGAGGGAGACGCAAGAGGGAAGAGATATGGGAACATATGTATATGTATAACTGATTCACTTTGTTATAAAGCAGAAACTAGCACACCATTGTAAAGCAATTATACTCCAATAAAGATGTTAAAAAAAAAAAAAGAAAGGAGGAGGGCTGAAGTTTTCCCCTTTGCTCTCCAAAATCTTTGCTTCCTTTTAGATGACTTTATAAAACAGCTTTATTGAGATGTAATTCACATACCATAAAATTAATCCATTTAAAGTGTACAGAGCCCGCAAGTCGCAGCCTGCTCACCTCACACCCGCCCACCCCACTGGAGCCCAGAATTTCTGTGATCGTATTTGAATAGGTCACTTGGAGAGAGCCCGTAGCTCCACTGCACCATGTGTGGCATTTGGGCCCTCTTTGGCAGCGACGACTGCCTTTCTGTTCAGTGTCTGAGTGCTATGAAGATTGCACACAGAGGTCTAGATGCATTTCTTTTTGAGAATGTCAGTGGATACACCAACTGCTGCTTTGGATTTCACCGGTTTGCGGTGGTTGACCAGCTGTTTGGAATGCAGCCAATTTGAGTGAAGTAATATCCTTACTTGTGGCTCTGTTACAACAGTGAAATCTACAACCACAAGGAGCTGCAACACCATTTTGAATTTGAATACCAGACCAAAGTGGATGGTGAGATAATGTTTCATCTTTATGACAAATGAGGAATTGAGCAAACAGTTTGTATGTCGGATGGGGTATTTGCATTTATTTTTACTGCATACTGTCAATAAGAAAGTGTTCTTGGGCAGACATACCTATGGAGTCAGACCTTTGTTTAAAGGCGGGACAGAAGATGGACTTTTGGCCATGTGTTCAGAAGCTAAAGGTCTCATTACCTTGAAGCACTCTATGACTCCTTTTAAAAAAGTGGAGCTTTTTCTCCCAGGACACGATGAAGTTTTGGATTTAAAGCCAAATGGCAAAGTAGCATCAGTGGAAATGGTTAAATATCATCGCTGTAGAGATGAGCCTCTGCATGCCCTGTGTGACAGCGTGGAGAAACTCTTCCCAGGTTTTGAGATAGAAACTGTGAAGAACAACGTACGAATCCTTTTTGACAATGCCATTAAGAAACGTTTGATAATGGACAGAAGGATTGGCTGCCTTTTATCAGGTGGCTTGGTTTCCAGTTTTGTTGCTGCCATCCTGTTGAAGCAGCTAAAAGAGGCCCAAGTACAGTATCCTCTCCAGACATTTGCGATTGGCATGGAAGACAGTCCCGATTTACTAGCTGCTAGAAAGGTGGCAAATCATTGCGAGTGAACACCATGAAGTCCCCTTTAACTCTGAGGAAGGCATTTAGGTCCTGGATGAAGTCCTATTTTCCTTGATATTACATCAAGGAAATACTACATTTCCTTGCTATTTCCTTGATATTATGGTATTACAACAGTCCGTGCTTCAGTAGGTATGTACTTAATTTCAAAGTACATTCGGAAGAACACGGATAGCGTGGTGATCTTCTCTGGAGAAGGTTCAGATGAACTTACACAGGGTTACATATATTTTCACAAGGCTCCTTCCCCTGAGAAGGCGGAGGAGGAAAGTGAGCGGCTTCTGAAGGAACTCTATTTGTTTGATGTTCTCTGAGCAGATTGAACTACTGCTGCCCATGGCCTTGAACTGAGAGTCCCCTTCCTGGATCATCGATTTTCTTCCTATTACTTGTCTCTGCCACCAGATATGGGAATCCCCAAGAACGGGATAGAAAAACATCTCCTGAGAGAGCCGTTTGAGGACTCCAGTCTGATACCTAAAGAGATCCTCTGGTGACCAAAAGAAGCCTTCAGTGATGGAATAACCTCAGTTAAGAATTCCTGGTTTAGGATTTTACAGGAATACATTGACCATCAGGTTGATGATGCAGCGATGGCAAGCGCAGCCCAAAATTTCCCGTCAGTACTCCCAAAACGAAAGAAGGCTATTACTACCGTCAGATCTTTGAATGCCACTACCCGAGGTGCGCCGACTGGCTGCCTCATTACTGGATGCCCAGGTGGACTAGCGCCACTGACCCTTCCGCCCGCACTCTGACCCATTAAGAGGCCGCTGCCAAGGCTTAGGTACTCCCTGAGCTGTGGAGTGAAAGTAAATATTTCTTCTCATTATGAAGGGTAGGGGGCTTGGGGGCAGGATGGGTCAACTGCCCAGGCTTGCGTGGGTGTGAAAAAATAAAAGTCTTAAATCTGAAAGAAAGAAAGAAATAAAGTGTACAGTTCAGTGGTTTTTAGTATATTCACAGGTGATGCAATCATCAACACAATTTAATTTTAGAATATTTTCATAATCTCAAAAAGAAAATGATATCCATTAGCAGCCACTTTCCATTCTCCACCCCCAGCCCTAGGCAACCACTCATCTATAGATTTGTTTTTTCTGGACATTTTATATAAATGGAACCATATAATATGTGGCCTTCTTTGTCTGACTTATTTCACTTTGCATGATGATTTCAAGGTCCACCCACGTTGTAGCATGCATTAGTACTTCATTATATTTCATGGCCAAATAATATTCCATTGTTTGGCTATACCACATTTTGTTTATCCTTTCATCAGTTGATTGACATATGGGTTGTTTCCACTTTTTAGCAATTATGAATAATGCTACTATGAACATCTGTGAACTAGTTTTCCTATGGACATATGTTTTCATTTCTCTTGAGTATATATACGTAGGAATGGTGAGATATATTTTTCTGTTTGATTGAGGAGGGGGTTTCTTTCTCTTTCATGTTGGAGTCTTTCCTCAAATATCTAGTGATCCCTGGTGATCCTGTTTATATTTAAATCAGAATTTTCAGCACGTCCATCTCAGCCCAGCCTTTCAAGGTAGCCGTTGCCTCCAAATTCTAAGATTTTTAGGATAAGACATTCTTGCTTTACCATCTTAAAACCAAAAGTCTTATGTACATCTTAAAAATTAATTACAGAAGCAATAATTATACATATTCTTTTTAAACAATTACAGTAAAGCAAAAATCTCATTATAACTTCTTCCAACTCTATTTTCCTCTCCAGGGACCAAGTTATTCCCCTCACTCCAGCAAAGCATACTTTCTGCTTTAATTCCATTTTGATTGGCAGATTTTCTTGATCTTTTTTGTTTGTTTGTTTTTGTTTTTGACTGTGCCACGTGGCTTGTGCGATCTTAATTCCCCACCAGGGATTGAACCCTTGCCCCCTGCAGTGGAAGCGTGGAGTCCTAACCACTGGACCACCAGGGAATTTCCAAATCTTTTATTGCTTGGACATTTTTCAGATATTCCTTGAATTTTGCCCTGGAGTGTCATTATAAATAAAATTATGTAACAGTCACTTTCAACCGCCATCATGAGCCCATTAGCCCATTATATATACATGCCTAGTGTATTTCGTGTGTTTAAATTAACACAAATGGTATCACATCATTCATATCATTCTGTGGTTTGCCCTTTTCACACAACAATGTGTTATATGTTAGGTTCTTTCTCTTTAGCCACCTTGTAGTGTTTATTTGTAATAAATACATTGTATTTAATTTATTCATTTCCCCTTTGATGGGCATTTAGATGGTTTCCAATTCTTTGCTATTACAAATAATGCTTCAATAAACATCCTTGAATCTGTTTCCTTGTGCATATGTGTGATTGTCTATAGGTCATACAGTCAGTTAGCATGTATAGTTTTCAATTTTATTAGATGCTATCAAGTTGTTTTCAAAGTGCCTGCTTCAACGTACACTCCCATCAGCAGTCTATAAAAGTACCTTTCTCCATACCTTCTCCAACAGTTGATATTGCCAAATAATTCATTTCTGATAATCTTACTGGTGAAAAAATAGTATCTCCATATTTTAACTTGTGTTTTGTTAAGTGAGGATCTTTTATATTTTAATTTATCATTTGGATGTCTTTCCTATACATTGTTATTTATATTATTTCCTCATTTTCTTAGGATTGGTTATGTTTTTCCTATTGATATGTAAAAGTGTTCCGAATTAGAGTGTATTTGTTTCCCTGTCACTTATATTTTACTTTGTAATAGTATCTTGGGTCATAAATTTTTTTAAAATTTTGATATCAAATTTATTAATCATTTCCTTTACCGTTTTGAATCATGTTTTAGGAATTTACTATCATAAAATATTCTCCCAAAATTAATGTATATATTTAATGTAATTTCAATTAGATTCAATTAAAATCCCAATATGATTTGGTGGGCTTTTTTAAAGTTTTTTAAAAATCATTTATTTATCTGTTTTTGGCTGCGTTGGGTCTTCATTGCTGTGTGGGCTTTCTCTAGTTGTGGCGAGTGGGGGCTACTCTTTGTTGTGGTGTGCAGGCTTCTCATTGCTGTGGCTTCTCGTTGCAGAGCACGGGCTCTTAGGCGCATGGGCTTCAGTAGTTGTGGCACACGGGCTTAGTTGCTCCGCAGCATGTGGGATATTCCCGGACCAGGGCTCGAACCTGTTTCCCCTGCATTGGCAGGCGGATTCTTAACCACTGCGCCACCAGGGAAATCCTGGTGTTTTGTTTTTTTTTTAATTGGATAAAATGATCCTAAAGAAAGGATAAACAGGGAATTCCCTGGGAGTCCAGTGGTTAGGACTCAGCGGTTTCACTGTCAGGGCCGGGTTCAATCCATGGTTGGGAACTAAGATCCTGCAAGCCACACGGCGTGGCCAGAAAGAAAGAAAGAATACTCCAAGCAGACAATGGATTAATATCCATAATATATCAAAAGCTCTTATAAATTAATTCAATATAAGAATGAACAAACAATATGAATAAACAATGCAGAGAGGAGAAAATTTTCTGCCAAGAAATAATGAAAAGATGCTTAAATTCACCATTAGTCCAGGAAATGCAATTTAAAGTAACAATGAGATATCACACTCCACCTTGTCAGACACGCAAAAAATGTATAAGAGCTATTACAGCTATTGCTGGCTGGGATTTGGAGAAAGGATATATATATATATTTATTTGTTTGTTTGTTTGTTTGTTTTTGCGGTACGCGGGCCTCTCACTGTTGTGGCCTCTCCCGTTGCGGAGCACAGGTTCCGGATGCGCAGGCTCAGCGGCCGTGGCTCACGGGCCCAGCCGCTCCACGGCATGTGGGATCTTCCCGGACCGGGGCACGAACCCGTGTCCCCTGCATCGGCACGCGGACTCTCAACCACTGTACCACCAGGGAAGCCCGAGAAAGGATATTTTTATCTTTAACTTTTGACAAAAGGTAACAAACTCAGAGATTTATATACTGAAAAAATCTTTTGTCTATAAATATTTCCTTACATGCCTCTCATTACACCATTTTGTCTGGATTTATGTTTTACTTTAATTTTCATTTAGTTCTCATAATAATTCTATTCCTCAATATTTTTATGCTCTTCTGAATGGCATTCTATATTTCATTACATTTTAAGAGCATGTCCATTTACTCTCTTTGATTTTCTATATAGGCAATCATTTTGCCTCTCCACAATTTTTTCTTCTTTCTCAATTCCTATTCTTTTCTTTTTCCTTCCTCCCTCCCTCTCTCCCTCTGTTTTATTTATGAGGCTATTCGTCGTTGCGGTGTGCGGGCTTCTCATTGCGGTGGCTTCTCTTGTTGTGGAGCACAGGCTCTAGGTGGGCGGGCTTCAGTAGTTGTGGCACACGGGCTCAGTAATTGTGGCTCATGGGCTTTAGAGTGCAGGCTCGGTAGTTGTGGCGCACGGGCTTAGCTGCTCCACGGCATGTGGGATCTTCCTGGACCAGGGCTCAAACTCGTGTCCCCTGCATTGGCAGGCGGATTCCTAACAACTGTGCCACCAGGGAAGTCCCAAACCTTTTATTTTTATTTTTCAGTTTTTTATTCTTTTAAATTAATTTTTATTGGGGTATAGTTGATTTACAATGCTGTGTTAGTTTCTGCTGTACAGCAAACTGAATCAGTTATACATATACATATATCCACTCTTTTAGATTCTATTCCCATATAGGTCATTTCAGAGTATTGAGTAGAGTTCCCTGTGCTAAACAGTATGTTCTTATTGCTGTAGTTATCTATTTTATATATAGTAGTGTGTATATGTCAATCCCAATCTCCCAATTTATCCCTCCCCCACCCTTTACCCCCTTGGTAACCGTAAGTTTATTTTCTACATCTGTTACTATATTTTGTAAATAGGTTCATTTGTACCATTTTTTTAGATTCCACATATAATGATATCATATGATATTTGTCTTTCTCTGTCAGACTTACTTCACTCTGTATGACAATCTCTAGGTCCATCCATGTCGCTGCAAATGGCATTATTTCTTTCCTTTTTGTGGCTGAGTAATATTCCATCTTCTTTATCCATTCCTCCATCGATGGACATTTAAGTTGCTTCCATGTTCTGGCTATTGTAAATAATGCTGCAATGAACATTGGGGCACATATATCTTTTCGAATTATGGTTTTCTCCGGATATATGCCCAGGAGTGGGATTGCTGGATCATATAGCTCTATTTTTAGTTTTTTAAGGAACCTCCACACTGTTCTCTATAGTGGCTGTACCAATTTACCTTCCAACCAACAGTGTAGGAGGGTGCTCTTTTCTCCACACACTCTCCAGCATTCATTGTTTGCAGATTTTTTGGCAATGGCCATTCTGACTGGTGTGAGGTGATACCAGTCAGTTTGGATTTGCATTTCTCTGATAATTAGTGATGTTGAGCATCTTTTCATGTGCCTCTTGGCCATCTGTGTTTTCATTGGAGAAATGTCTATTTAGATCTTCTGCCCATTTTTTGATTGGGTTGTTTGTTTTTTTGATGTTAAGCTGCATGAGCTGTTTGTATATTTTGGAGATTAATCTCTTGCTGGTTGCTTCATTTGCAAATATTTTCTCCCATTCTGTGGGTTGTCTTTTCATTTTGTTTATGGTTTCCTTTGCTGTGCAAAAGCTTTTAAGTTTAATTAGGTCCTATTTGTTTATTTTTGTTTTTATTTTCATTACTCTAGTTGGTGGGAATCTTTTAAAATAACCCCTTAGAGTTGAGGCCCACAAAGTTGGTGACCTCTGCCCCTTGCTTGCTACCTTGCTCTCTATGTCTTGCTTGTTTGTGATGTGGGACAGAGAACTGACCTTTCCCTGGTTCATTGTGCATGCCCCTGTCCCCCCGCCAGCCCGTTTTTGGGAACTGTAAGTAATGTCTTGCGACTCCCTTTGTGTGAGTGGACTGAGACCGTGCCTTCAATCAAAACGACCCCAGGGTTTTACTTCCCCAAACTGTGAGCACAGATGCTGAAGGAGCTACCTGTTAACCTATGTGGGTGACTTGTGCCTCTTCATTCAGTAGGTCATAGTCTGCATAGTCTTAATTTAATACACAAGCTATGGGTCCCCCAACACAAAGAACAGAGGCAATAGAACTGGATGTGCAAATAGTTGGCTTTTCTTCTGGGCACTCCAGGAGATGAGCTTTCACAGCATGAGGTGTGCTCTGAATGGGATGGGTCAGGCCGGGTGGTTTGGGGAGAGCATGTGCTGTGAACATCTGCTTGCTCTTTTAAATTTAGGACTCTTAAATACAGTGAATCTATGAGTATGAATAAAAAATACTTCAATAAGTGGGATATTTTAATCATGTCTCTTTCACTGGTCATTGCTACTCTCAAAAGCTTGTGTACCTTTATTTTTATCAGTCACTTTATTAAATTCTCTTATAAATTTTTATAGTTTTTAATTGATTAGGATTTCTAGAAGTACAATCATATTTGAAAGTATAAATAATTTTATCTCTTATTTTCAAATATTTATGCCACTCTTTCCACTTTATTGTCTCATTGCTTCAGCTATAAGCTCCACAAAGGCAAGAATTTTATTCACTACTCTATAGACTGCCTAAAACAGTTCATAGCAAACACTCAATAAACATTTGTTGAATGAATAAATAAATCAGGTAAAATCTTCAAATTAACGTTGAATATTTATGCTAACAGTAGACTTCCCTCTTTAGTTCTTTTTTTTTTTTTTTGCCACGCCCTGCAGCATTTGGGATCTTAGTTCCCAGACCAGGGATTAAACCGGCGCCCCCTGCAGTAGAAGTGTGGAATCTTAACCACTGGACTGCCAGGGAAGTCCCCTGATCTAGTTCTTAATTTGAATACTTCAGCAGTTAATGTGTTTGTTGCTGGTTTTTGGCAAATAGACACTGTTATGTTTACGATTTCTATTTCTATTCCTATTTTGCATAGCGTTTTATTAGGAATGGGGGCTGATTTTCACACAGTGCTACTTTGGGGGTATCTATTGATACAATCTTATGGGTTCTCTCCCTTATTTATTGATATAGTGAATTAATGTTGACAAAATTAGTAAAAAGTATTAAACTTAAAGTCCATGGTCTATATAAGGAAAAAGATGAAATCTTACTTTAAAGATCCAGAAATGCCTACGGAAAGGTAAACTGTATTTCTAGAAGGGAAAATTTAATATAAAAATGTCAATCCTTCTCAACTGATTAGTTTCCATTAAGAACCCCAATGGGGGATGTGGCCAGGATGGCAGAGTACGAAGACCCTGAGCTCACCTCCTCCCACAAGCACATCAAAACTGCAACATTTACAGAGCAACTATCCACGAAAGTGACCTCAGGACTAGCGGAAAAGATCTTCTACAGCTAAAAATATAAGGAAGGAACCACAAAGAGACAGGAGGGGTAGAGAGGTGGAGATGGGGGTATAGTCAAGGCCCATACCCCTGGGTGGGCAACCCACAAACAGGAGGATAATTATAATTGCAGAGGTTTTCCCTAAGAAGCAAGGGGTCCAGGCCCCACGTTGGACTCCCCAGGCCAGGGGGTCCTGCATCAGGAAGACAAGTCCCCAGAACATTTGGCTTTGAAGACCAGCAGGGCTTGCTTTTGGGAGAGCCAGAGGGATGTAGGAAATAGACCCCACTCTTAAAGGGCACACACAAAATCTCACATACTCCGAGACCCAGGGCAGAAGCAGTGATTTGAGAGGGTCAGACCCACTTGCTGATCTCAGAGAGCCTCCCAGAGAGGCAGGACGCAACTGAAATTCACCCTGGGGACAGAGATGCTGGCAGCAGCTGGTTTTGGGAGTGCATCCCACCACAAGGACACTGGTGGTAGTAAGGACCATTTTGGAATCTTCCCTCCACCTTATTAGTGCCGGCCCTGGCCCTGCCCACCAGCCAGTTGGCACCCATCCTGGGATGTCCCAGGCCAAGCAGTTAGCTGAATGAGGACACAGTCCCACTCACCAGCAGGCTAGTTGCGCTAGGACCCCCTGAGTCCCCAGCTGCCTGGGGACCTGGCCCCACATATCAGGGGGCCCAGGACCCAGACCTTCCCACTAGTGTACCTGCATTAGCCCTGGGCCCCTTGCAGTTAGCCATCAGACCCAGCCCTGGAACCTGGCCTCACCCACCAGCAGGCCATCACCAGCTCCAGGTCACTCCAGACCCTGCAGCCAGCCATGTCAGGAATTGGCCCTTCCCACCAGCAGGCTGACAACAGTCCCTGAACCTCCCTCCAGGCTACAGTCCTGCGCATCAGCAGTCTGACACTAGCTCTGAAACCCCTGGGCCTGTAGCCAATCACACCAGGACCTGGCTCCACCCACCTGTGGGCTGGCACCAGGACTGGAATTCCCCTGGCCACGTAGCTAGCTACAGCCAGGACCCGGCCCCAACCACCAGCAGTTGGCAGCCTCCACACAAGGCAGGGCCTGGCAACCAACCAGACCAGGGACCAGCCATGTCTACCAATGCACCCAAAGTAGTCAGCCAGACACAACAGAAGGACCCACGCAGCACATGTAGAGAGCAACCCTAAAGCATATAGCTCTGGTGACCAGAGCGGAGTGTGCTGCTGGGCCCCAAAGGAGATTTTCTACATAAGGTCACTTCTTCAAGATTGGGAAACATAAACAACCTACCAAACACATAGAAATAAAAACAGCAAGTTAGGCAAAATGAGGCAGCAATGGAATATGTTCCAAATGACGGAATAAGAAGAAACGCCAGAAGAAAAACTAAGTTAAGTGGAGATAAGCAATCTACCAATAAAGAGTTTAAGGCAATACTCATAAAGATTCTCAAAGAACTCAGGAGAAGAATGGATGAACAGAGTGAGAAGTTAGAAGATTTTAACAAAGAGTTAGAAAATATAAAGAAGAACCAAACAGAGCTGAAGAATACAATAACTGAAATAAAAAATAACACTAGAAGGAATCAATGGTAGATTAAATGATACAGAGGAACAGATCAGCAAACTGGAAGATAGAGTAGTGGAAATCATTCAAGCTGATCAGAAAAAAAGAAAACAGAATTTTCAAAAATGAAGACAGTTTAAGAGACCTCTGGGAAAACATCAAGCATACTAACATTCACATTATAAAAGTCCCAGAAGGAGAAGAGAGAGAGAAACGTACAGGGAACATATCTGAAGACATAATAGCTGAAAACTTCCCTAACTTGGGAAAGGAAACAGACATCCAGGTCCAGGAAGCACAGAGAATCCCAAATAAGATCAACCCAAAGAGGACCACACCAAGACACACTGTAATTAAAATAGCCAAAATTAAAGGTAAAGAAGGAATATTAAAAACAGCACAGGAGGACTTCCCTGGTGGTGCAGTGGTTACGAATCCGCCTGCCAATGCAGGGGACACGGGTTCGAGCCCTGATCCAGGAAGATTCCACATGCCGTGGAGCAACTAAGCCTGTGCGTCACAACTACTGAGCTTGTGCTCTAGAGCCTGTGAGCCACAACTACTGAAGCCCACGCGCCTATAGCCCGTGCTCTGCAACAGAGAAGCCAGAGCAATGAGAAGCCTGCACACTGCAATGAAGAGTAGCCCCTGCTCGCCGCAGCTAGAGAAAGCTTGCGCACAGCAACGAAGACCCAATGCAGCCCCCAAATAAATAAATATATTTTAACAAATAAAAATAATAAATTAATTAATTTAAAAAAACAGCAAGGGAAAAACAACAAGTTATATACAAGGGAAATCCCATAAGGCTATCAGCTGACTTTTCAGCAGAAACTCTGCAGGCCAGAAGGGAGGGGCATGATATAATTAAAGTGATGAAAAGGAAAAAACCTACAACTAGGAATACACTACCCAAAGGCTTTCATTCAGATTTGAAGGCAAGCTCAATTTTTACAGATAAGCAAAAGCTAAAAGAGTTTGGCACCATGAAATCAGCTTTACAAAAAATGTTAAAGGGTAGTTTAATAATAGTTCATTTTAGGGAAATATTTTTTCTTCAAAGATAAAGTAAATGTCAAATGATACAAATATGTCTTTCCAAAATTAATAATCTCCTTCTCCTCTCCAATCCCACTGGCCCCAGGTAAACAATGTTAGCAATTTGGTAGATGTATTTCCATGTATTTCCATCCAGCCGCTCCGTGGCATGTGGGATCTTCCCGGACCGGGGCACGAACCCGTGTCCCCTGCATCGGCAGGCGGACTCTCAACCACTGCGCCACCAGGGAAGCCCTTAAATTTTGTTTTTAACATCTAAAATCAACTTTATTGATGTATAACTTACATACCCTAAAATTCACTAATGGGTGAGTTTGTTTTCTACTGTACACTTTTCTGTATTTGTACATCATAAAAACAAAGTACAGGATTCTGGAACAACGATGATTACATAGTTTTTGAATCTCACCCAATTGTCTCATAAAAACAGAACAACTAGACAGCAAAGCCAAAATCCCATCAACAGCATTTCCAACAATTACAAAATGACATGACAAGGTATCCCCATGAATCCAAAAACAAGTGAGTGGGGACAAACCACCAACAGTTAAAAGACCGGCGTGGTGTCAGCATTTGTGTGGGAGAGAGTAGAGTGAAACACTGGGGCCTCTGACACACCTGAGAACAGCAGACCCCAAAAAAGCCAACAGATATTCACAGGAAAGGACAACAGGGTAATTTGAAAACAGCAGTTCAAACAGAGCAAGGCTTTGCCCAGTCCAATAGCTGACACATGCAAGGAGTCCATGGTAAGGTCTGAAGAGGCTGGAGTAGTCTAAGTCCCAGGAACTCTCCAACTGACCAGCAAGGCTCCTGCTAGAACAGGGTTCCACAGTGAGGAGGAACTGATGGAAGTAGAATAAAAATTAATTAAAACAGGACAACAGAGCCACACGAAGAGAAGGAAGCTCTGGATGAAAGTGGAAAAAAAGAACAAAGCTAGGAAATCTTGAGAGAGCAACTGGTCATGTTTTTGAAAATTACACAGAAAGAACAGCAGAGGGAGCTCTGTGAAGTTAGAAAAGCTATCCTGAACTTTGCCTCCTAAAAGTTCAGGAAAACAAATGTTTCCAAAAGAAAAGAGGGTCAAAGGATCGAGGGCAAATCCCACACAGTTATTACAAAAATAAAGAGAATAAGAAGCAGAATAACATCTCTACTGATAATGAAAGCACGCCAGACAGTCATGTCCACAAGCAAAACAGACCGTAATCCACCATTTCAAAATGAGCTGAAAGATACTGTGAAAATAATGTAAGAAATAAAAGAACAACAGAAGTCAGAATTTGAAAATGCAGATATTAGGTGACTAAACTCGGGAAAGAACTGGAAATAAAAGAAAAAATCTGGGACTTCCCTGGTGGTCCAGTAGTTTAGAATCCCCCTTCCAATGCAGGGGATGCGGGTTCAATCTCTGGTGGGGTAACTAAGATCCCACATGCCGTGGAGCAACTAAGCCTGCACGCTGCAACTACTGAGCCTGTGCACCACAACTAGATAGAAGCCCAAGAAGCCCGTGTGCCGTATGAAGAGCCTGAACACCACAACTAAGACACGACACAGCCCAAAATAAATATTTTTAAGAAAGGAAAAAAATCTCTTCAGAAATGAAGACTAAATTAAAAGGAATATAAGACTAAGTAAATATAATAGATAATGCCTTAAGAGAAACAGAAAGTAAAATTTTTTTAAGTTGAAAATAAATGAAGGGATATAGAGAATATATACTAAAAGCTAAAATCAAGGAAAAAAAATTAAACCACTACATATTGAAATAACACACTGCATATATAAGATTATCAACTCAGAATGACCAACATAGTCCTGTTCTAGTAAAATTATTGAACTTTAAGGAAAAAATTATTATTTCATCATGTAGGCAAAAAGAGCAAGTGACCTAGAAAAGGGGGAAAATTATATTGTCATTAGACTGTTTGACAGGAACGATTTATGTCAGAGAAATTAGGGTAACATAACTAAGATATACTTAAGGCAAAAAAATGTAAGCTAAGGGTTTTTTTTTTGTTTGTTTTTTGGCCACACCACAAGGCATGAGGGACCTCCTGACCATGGATTGAACCTGTGCCCCCTGCAGTGGAAGCGTGGAGTCTTAACCACTGGACCGCCAGGGAAGTCCCAAGGCTAAGGGTTTTATACCCAGCAAAATTGACTTGGGGTGTGGAGAAAAGGGAATCCTCTTGCACCGTTGGTGGGAATGTAAATTGATACAGCCACTATGGAGGTTCCTTAAAAAACTAAAAATAGAATTACCATATGACCCAGCAATCCCACTACTGGGTATGTACCCAGAGAAAACCATAATTCAAAAAGACACATGCACTCCAATGTTCATTGCAGCATTATTTACAATAGCCAGATCATGCAAGCAACCTAAATGCCCATCGACAGACGAATGGATAAAGGAGATGTGGTACATATATACAATGGAATGTTACTCAGCCAAAAAAGGAACGAAATTGGGTCTTTTGTAGAGACATGGATGGACCTAGAGACTGTCATACAGACTGAAGTTAAGTCAGAAAGAGAAAAACAAATATCGTATATTAACGCATATATGTGGAATCTAGAAAAAATGGTACAGATGAACCGGTTTGCAAGGCAGAAATGGAGACACAGATGTAGAGACCAAATGTATGGACACCAAGGGGGTAAAGCCAGGGGTGGTGGGGGTGTTGGGGTGGGATGAATTGGGATATTGGGATTGACATGTATACACTAATATGTATAAAACAGATAACTAATAAGAACCTGCTGTATTAAAAAATAATAATAAAATAAAATTTTTTAAAAATTGACTTGGAAGTTTGAAGGGCACACACAACTGTTACCAGTATTCAATAATTAAGAGAATGTAGATTCCATGAGCCCTCCCTGAAGGATCTAGAAAAAAACTTTACAAACAAAATGATTAGAGCAACATCAACATAAGGATTGGTGGTAAGCCAGAGATAGATAGATAGAGATATAAATATATGTATAACTTGTAGAACTAAGAATAAATATATCTGCATGTTTTCCTTTTCCTCTAACCCTTCCTTTTGTGAACAATTTAGTCCAAAGCCATTAAGTGGGACCAAGCAAGGGAGGCAAAGGTGTGAAGCAGAAAATGGTGCAGAGCCACAGTGGCCCAGCATGAGATGTGAGGAAGATGTCTAAGCAGGGAGGTGGCAGCGACAGTGACCTGATGTAGGTTGTTGGAGCCACAGTAGGATAAAGGGGGTGTGTACTTGGAGAGATGGTCCATAGTAAGGTATGGGAGCCTGAGTCGGGTACAGAGAAAATCTTCATGAGAGGATGGTGCAGTAGGATGTTGGAGCTGGAGCAGAGTGAGGAGGGCATTGGTGAAGGGATGGAGTTGGTGGCAGTGATGGGAGATTGGTTATGCATAAGGGAATTGATTTACATATATAGAGAGGATAATGGGAGCCAGGTTTCTCACTTTCACTTTCAGAAAAGGGAATAACAAATATGGAAAGGGAGAAAGTTAGAATATGTTATGTCCAGTAGTGTTGAATTGAAATTGGAGATACTGGTGTAAAGTTGTAGTTTTCAGTGGATAGATAGATAACTAATAAGTTATCTACTATCTACTAATAAGTAGATAGATATAGAAATAAATATTGATGTAAATGTATGTGCATAGCTCTCTCCACTGAGAAGTATTGGGGACAGCAATATCTCAGTAATGAGCTCACCTAGGGACTAAATCTTGGTTTCTAAATACCAGTCTCAGGAATTCCCCGGCAGTCCAGCAGTTAGAACTCTGTGCTGTCACTGCCAAGGGCCCGAGTTCGATTCCTGGTTGGGGAACTAAAATCCCACAAGCTGCTCGGCCAAAAACAAACAAACAAACAAAAAACCAAAAAAAGGAATAAATACTAGTTTCTACTAAAAGGAATCAAGGCCCTTTGGAGAAATGACTGATTCCAGGGCTGGTGCAGAGAAAGTATGAGCCTGGAACATCCTGTTTTGCCAAAAAGGAACGATGTGCTCAAATAATGATGGGGACATGTTAAAAGGACCCAGAAGCCAGTTTTCTTTAAAATTGATTTTTATTGGCGTATAGTTGATTTACAATGTTGTTAGAAGCCAGTTTGAAAAGGCTCTCACTAGCCAAATCTGGAATAATTTGAGCATCAGAATGAATGTTTAAATCTATGAGTTCATAAAAATACAAAAAATGCTAACTGGTCACATTTAGATAATGGTGGGGCAAAATCATTTTAAAAGTCTTTAAAGAGAAAGAATAAAGCATTTATCTGACATTTCTTATATGAGCTTAACACTGGGTAACCAAAAAAGTAGATGAGAAAAGTGTCCCCTTATGGAAATATTCACGTTAATGAATGAAAACGAAGTTATAGAATTAGAATATCATTATTGTGCAATACCAAATGAATTAACTGAACAGAAGCAATTGCTAACATCACAAGAAAAAGAGACAACCAGACACAATGGGCCTCCTGGTGAAAAAACACACCACCACTTACCGTCTTGCCAAAGGCATCAAACCTGAGTCTGAACAGACCTCTGGATTGAGCTGTCCACGTGCAGGAACTGCAGAGGACTGAAGAACATGTTGAACTAAACTATTAGTATGCAATCAGCAAAACCCAGACTGTGGGCAGAAAGCAGGGTATACAGATCAAACATCCTGGGGTCTTTAACAGATACACTGTTATGGAAAGAAAGGGCTAGAGGAGGAAATCTGTAGATTAAAAAACTCAAAATACATATAAAATCAAATAAATGGGAAATCTGAAGTATAGTGTTCAGGGAAGCACACTTGGATGATGAAACTATAAAGAAATCCAAGGGGATAATTATCATAAAAGTCAGGATAGTGGCTATTTTCTAGAAGAGGGAAACAATTGTGATTGGAACTAGGCTAGCTGGAGAAGTTCCATTTCTTGATTTAGATGGTAGTTTCAAGGGTGTTGGCCTTAAAGTAATTCAAGTCATGTATTTGTTTTGTGTGATTTTCTATATGTGTGTTTTATTTTTCAGTTATAAAGGTAAAAAAAAAACAAATCATGGACTTCTGATTCCAGATGTGGTAGGCTGATAATGGCTTCTCAAGATATATCCACAGCCTAATCCCTGGAACCTGTGAATGTTACCTTTTTTGAAAAATAAGAAAAAGGTTTTTATTTGGAAAAAGGGTTTTTTTTTTCTCCTCCAGATGTGATTAAACTAAGGATCTTTAAATGAAGAGACTATAATGCATTACGTGGGTGGGCCCTAAATGTAACCACAGTGTCCTTATAAGAGAAAAGCAGAGGGGGATTTGACCAAGAGGAGAAGGTGAGAAGAAGATGGAGAGAGATTGGAGTTATGTACCCACATGCCAAAGAACACCAAATAATGCCAGAAGCTAGAAGAGGCAAGGAATGAATCCCCCTCCAGACCCTCCAGAGGGAGTGTGGCCCTGATGTTGCCTTGCTTTCAGATTCTGGCCTCTAGAATTGTGAGAGAATACATTTCTGTTGTTTTAAGCCACTAAGATTGTGGTTATTTGCTATAGCATCCACAGGAAACCAATACACCAATACATCAATAAACCAATACAGGTAAGCTGTAGGTCATGGCAGGTCAGTCTTCCTCCTGCAATAAGAAGCTAGAAAAACTACAAAAACCATGTTTTTTAAAGGCAACAAGGGGATGTCAAAGGAATGAGGACTAGATCAAGTAAAATTCCAGAGACAGGAGAATGTTTCTGAAGTGAGCTGAGCACAGGCTGAAGATAAGGCCTAACCTAGACAGAATGCCTCTGCTTGGGGAAAAGAAATCACCAAAGACTTTGATGGTCATGCAATGCTGGAGTGACGAGTTAAAATTTTAAAGGGCCTCTAATGATGGCTAGTTTTATCTATGGAAAATTTGCGGAACTCCTGGAATGTTCATGAGGCTGGAGAGTTGGGTTAAAAGCTTCTAAAAGGCACAATGAACCTCCCACAGTCTGGCATTATTGATTAGGAAGTGAAGACCTGCTTAGGCAGGGAAAGGAGAAGAGCCTCAACTACTCAACTGGTCTCCTCCTCAAGATATTTGCCAGATTTTGAGACTCCCTGGAACAGGAGCCTGCAGAGCTGGCTCAATCTTCTTCAGCACTTCAGAGCTAAGGAGATGAATACCTGCCCAGCTTTCAGTCAAAAGATTGTGAGGAACATGCCTGAAGAATATGGATGAACCAGACTGAAACAGCAACCCAACCCTGAGACAGCCTAATCCTTGACTGGATTGAGGTGAATCAGTCCCTCACCCTATCTGCCTAATAGGAAAAAGTGAGAACCCTCTCTGGTGGAAGAGAACATGATATGGAGCCTTCTGTAGTTATTCATAATTTCTGGCAAACAATAAAAAAGCATGAGACTTGTAAAGAGAAAAAAAAATATGACCAAAATGAAAAGAAAAAAAATATAAAAAGACTCATAGATGATCCAGATACTAAAATTAGCATACAAGAATTTAAAAATAACAATGATTAACATGTTAAAGAAAATAGCAAAAATTATGGACATATAAATGAAAATGAATTTTAACAGAAAATTGGAATCTATAGAAAACTCAAATGGGGCTTCCCTGGTGGCACAGTGGTTGACAGTCTGCCTGCTAATGCAGGAGACATGGGTTCGTGCCCTGGTCCAGGAAGATCCCACATGCTGCGGAGCGGCTGGGCCTGTGAGCCATGGCCGCTAAGCCTGCATGTCCAGAGCCAGTGCTCCGCAACGGGAGAGGCCACAACAATGAGAGGCCCGCATACCACAAAAAAAACCCCAAAAAACTCAAATGGACATTCTAGAACTGAAAAACAAACAAAAAGCCAAAATCTGAAATGTAAGGGTTTAACAGCAGATTGGGCACAGAATTAGAGAACTGGAAGATAGGTCAGTAGAAAACATCCAAACTGAAACACAGAGATAAAAAAGAATGGAAAACAAAAAGAAAGTAAGAAGCATAGGAGACATGCTCAAATATCTAGCACATGTTTAACTGGAATCTTAAAAAAGAGGAGAGAATATTGGGAAAAAGCAATATTTAAAGAGATAATGGAAGATGGCGGAAGAGTAAGACGCGGAGATCACCTTCCTCCCCACAGATACACCAGAAATACATCTACGCGTGGAACAACTCCTACGGAGCACCTACTGAACGCTGGCAGAAGACCTCAGACCTCCCAAAAGGCAAGGAACCCCCCACGTACCTGGTTAGGGCAAAAGAAAAAACTAAACAGAGACAAAAGGATAGGGACGGGTCCTGTACCAGCGGGAGAGAGCTGTGAAGGAGGAAAAGTGTCCACACACTAGGAAGCCCCTTCGCGGGCGGAGACTGCGGGAGGCGGAGTTGGGGAGCTTGGGAGCCGCGGAGGAGAGCACAGCAACAGGGGTGCGGAGGGCAAAGCGGACAGATTCCAGCGCAGAGGATCGGGCCGACCGGCACTCACCAGCCGAGAGGCTTGTCTGCTCGCCCGCCGGGGCGGGCGGGACTGGGAGCTGAGGCTCCGGCTTTTGTCGGAGCGCCGGGAGAGGACTGAGGTTGGCGGCGTGAACACAGCCTGCAGGGCGTTGGTGCGCCGCGGCTGGCCGGGAGAGAGTCCGGGGAGGGGTCTGGACCTGCCGAAGAGGCAAGAGACTTTTACGTCCCTCTTTGTTTCCTGGTGCACGAGGAGGGGGGATTGGGAACGCTGCTTGGGAGAGCTCCGGGGACGGGCGCGAGCCGCGGCTAAGAGTGCGGAGCCCAGAGACGGACATGGGACGCTAAGGCCGCTGCTGCCGCCGCCAGGAGGCCTGTGTGCGAGCGCAGGTCACTAGCCACACGCCCTTCCGGGGAGCCTGTGCAGCCCGCCGCTGCCGGGGTCCCGGGATCCGGGGACGGCTCCCCCGGGAGAGCGCATGGCACGCCTCAGGCTGCAGCGTCACGCCGGCCTCTGCCGCTGCAGGCCCGCCCCGCACTCCGTGACCCTCCCTACCCCCCGGCCTGGGTGAGCCAGAGCCTCCGAATCAGCGGCTCCTTTAACCCCGTCCTGTCTGAGCAAAGAACAGACGCCCTCCGGCGACCTACACGCCAGGCGGGGCCAAATCCAAAGCTGAGCCCCTGGGAACTGTGAGAACAAAGAAGAGAAAGGGAAATCTCTCCCAGCAGCCTCAGAAGCAGCGGATTAAAGCTCCACAATCAACTTGATATATCCTGCATCTGTGGAATACCTGAATAGACAACCAATCATCCCAAATTAAGGAGCCCTGTGGATGAAAGGCTCTTGGTGCTGCTGCCAGGACTCAGTGCTGTGCCTCTGAGGTGGGAGAGCCAACTTCAGGACACTGGTCCACAAGAGGCCTCCCAGCTGCACATAATATCAAACAGCAAAAATCTCCGAGAGATCTCCATCTCAACGCCAGCACCCAGCTTCACTCAACGACCAGCAAGCTACAGTGCTGGACATCCTATGCCAAACAACTAGCAAGACAGGAACACAACCCCACCCATTAGCAGAGAGGCTGCCCAAAATCATAATAAGTCTACAGACACCCCAAAACACACCACCAGACGTGGACCTGCCCACCAGAAAGACAAGATCCAGCCTCATACACCAGAACACAGGCACTAGTACCCTCCACCAGGAAGCCTACACAACCCACTGAACCAACCTTAGCCACTGGGGACAGACACAAAAAACAACAGGAACTACGAACCTTCAGCCTGCAAAAAAAAAAAGGAGACCCCAAACACAGTAAGATAAGCAAAATGAGAAGACAGAAAAACACACAGCAGATGAAGGAGCAAGATAAAAACCCACCAGACCTAACAAATGAAGAGGAAATAGGCAGTCTACCTGAAAAAGAATTCAGAATAATGATAGTAAAGTTGATCCGAAATCTTGGAGATAGAATGGACAATAGAATGGACAAATTGCAAGAATCAGTTAACAAGGACCTAGAAGAACTAAAGACGAAACAAGCAACGATGAACAACACAATAAATGAAATTAAAAGTACTCTAGATGGGATCAATAGCAGAATAACTGAGGCAGAAGAACGGATAAGTGACCTGGAAGATAAAATAGTGGAAATAACTACTGCAGAGCAGAATAAAGAAAAAAGAATGAAAAGAACTGAGGACAGTCTCAGAGACCTCTGGGACAACATTAAACGCACCAACATTCGAATTATAGGGGTTCCAGAAGAAGAAGAGAAAAAGAAAGGGACTGAGAAAATATTTGAAGAGATTATAGTTGAAAACTTCCCTAATATGGGAAAGGAAATAGTTAATCAAGTCCAGGAAGCACAGAGAGTCCCATACAGGATAAATCCAAGGAGAAATACGCCAAGACACATATTAATCAAACTGTCAAAAATTAAATACAAAGAAAACATATTAAAAGCAGCAAGGGAAAAACAACAAATAACACACAAGGGAATCCCCATAAGGTTAACAGCTGATCTTTCAGCAGAAACTCTGCAAGCCAGAAGGGAGTGGCAGGACATATTGAAAGTGTTGAAGGAGAAAAACCTGCAACCAAGATTACTCTACCCAGCAAGGATCTCATTCAGATTTGATGGAGAAATTAAAACCTTTACAGACAAGCAAAAGCTGAGAGAGTTCAGCACCACCAAACCAGCTCTACAACAACTGCTAAAGGAACTTCTCTAGGCAAGAAACACAAAAGAAGGAAAGGACCTACAATAACGAACCCAAAACAATTAAGAAAATGGGAATAGGAACACACATATCGATAATTATCTTAAATGTAAATGGACTAAATGCTCCCACCAAAAGACACAGATTGGCTGAATGGATACAAAAACAAGACCCATATATTTGCTGTCTACAAGAGACCCACTTCAGACCTAGAGACACATACAGACTGAAAGTAAGGGGATGGAAAAAGGTATTTCATGCAAATGGAAACCAAAAGAAAGCTGGAGTAGCAATTCTCATATCAGACAAAATAGACTTTAAAACAAAGACTATTAGAAGAGACAAAGAAGGACACTACATAATGATCAAGGGATCGATCCAAGAGGAAGATATAACAATTGTAAATATTTATGCACCCAACATAGGTGCACCTCAATACATAAGGCAAATACTGACAACCATAAAAGGGGAAATCGACAGTAACACATTCATAGTAGGGGACTTTAACACCCCACTTTCACCAATGGACAGATCATCCAAAATGAAAATAAATAAGGAAACACAAGCTTTAAATGATACATTAAATGAGATGCAGTTAATTGATATTTATAGGACATTCCATCCAAAAACAACAGAATACACATTTTTCTCAAGTGCTCATGGAACATTCTCCAGAATAGATCATATCTTGGGTCACAAATCAAGCCTTGGTAAATTTAAGAAAATTGAAATTGTATCAAGTATCTTTTCTGACCACAACGCCATGAGACTACATATCAATTACAGGAAAAGATCTGTAAAAAATACAAACACATGGAGGCTAAACAATACACTACTTAATAATGAAGTGATCACTGAAGAAATCAAAGAGGAAATCAAAAAATACCTAGAAACAAATGACAATGGAGACACAACGACCCAAAACCTGTGGGATGCAGCAAAAGCAGTTCTAAGGGGGAAGTTTATAGCAATACAAGCCCACCTTAAGAAGCAGGAAACATCTCGAATAAACAACCTAACCTTGCACCTCAAGCAATTAGAGAAAGAAGAACAAAAAAACCCCAAAGCTAGCAGAAGGAAAGAAATCATAAAAATCAGATCAGAAATAAATGAAAAAGAAATGAAGGAAACAATAGCAAAGATCAATAAAACTAAAAGCTGGTTCTTTGAGAAGATAAACAAAATAGATAAACCACTAGCCAGACTCATCAAGAAAAAAAGGGAGAAGACTCAAATCAATAGAATTAGAAATGAAAAAGGAGAGGTAACAACTGACACTGCAGAAATAAAAGAGATCATGAGAGATTACTACAAGCAGCTCTATGCCAATAAAATGGACAATCTGGAAGAAATGGACAAATTCTTAGAAATGCACAACCTGCCAAGACTGAATCAGGAAGAAATAGAAAATATGAACAGACCAATCACAAGCACTGAAATTGAAACTGTGATTAAAAATCTTCCAACAAAGAAAAGCCCAGGACCAGATGGCTTCACAGGCGAATTCTATCAAACATTTAGAGAAGAGCTAACACCTATCCTTCTCAAACTCTTCCAAAATATAGCAGAGGGAGGAACACTCCCAAACTCCTTCTACGAGGCCACCATCACCTTGATACCAAAACCAGACAAGGATGTCACAAAGAAAGAAAACTACAGGCCAATATCACTGATGAACATAGATGCAAAAATCCTCAACAAAATACTAGCAAACAGAATCCAACAGCACATTAAAAGGATCACACACCATGATCAAGTGGGGTTTATTCCAGGAATGCAAGGATTCTTCAATATACGCAAATCTATCAATGTGATAAACCATATTAACAAACTGAAGGAGAAAAACCATATGATCATCTCAATAGATGCAGAGAAAGCTTTTGACAAAATTCAACACCCATTTATGATAAAAACCCTGCAGAAAGTAGGCATAGAGGGAACTTTCCTCAACATAATAAAGGCCATATATGACAAGCCCACAGCAAACATCATCCTCAATGGTGAAAAACTGAAAGCATTTCCACTAAGATCAGGAACAAGACAAGGTTGCCCACTCTCACCACTCTTATTCAACATAGTTTTGGAAGTTTTAGCCACAGCAATCAGAGAAGAAAAGGAAATAAAAGGAATCCAAATCGGAAAAGAAGAAGTAAAGCTGTCACTGTTTGCAGATGACATGATACTATACATAGAGAACCCTAAAGATGCTACCAGAAAACTACTAGAGCTAATCAATGAATTTGGTAAAGTGGCAGGATACAAAATTAATGCACAGAAATCTCTGGCATTCCTATATACTAATGATGAAAAATCTGAAAGTGAAATCAAGAAAACACTCCCATTTACCATTGCAACAAAAAGAATAAAATATCTAGGAATAAACCTACCTAAGGAGACAAAAGATCTGTATGCAGAAAATTATAAGACACTGATGAAAGAAATTAAAGATGATACAAATAGATGGAGAGATATACCATGTTCTTGGATTGGAAGAATCAACATTGTGAGAATGACTCTACTACCCAAAGCAATCTACAGATTCAATGCAATCCCTATCAAACTACCACTGGCATTTTTCACAGAACTAGAACAAAAAATTTTGCAATTTGTATGGAAACACAAAAGACCCCGAATAGCCAAAGCAATCTTGAGAACGAAAGAAGGAACTGGAGGAATCAGGCTCCCAGACTTCAGACTATACTACAAAGCTACAGTTATCAAGACGGTATGGTACTGGCACAAAAACAGAAAGATAGATCAATGGAACAGGATAGAAAGCCCAGAGATAAACCCACGCACATATGGTCACCTTATCTTTGACAAAGGAGGCAGAAATGTACAGTGGAGAAAGGACAGCCTATTCAATAAGTGGTGCTGGGAAAACTGGACAGCTACATGTAAAAGTATGAAATTAGATCACTCCCTAACACCATACACAAAAATAAGCTCAAAATGGATTAAAGACCTAAATGTAAGGCCAGAAACTATCAAACTCTTAGAGGAAAACATAGGCAGAACACTCTATGACATAAATCACAGCAAGGTCCTTTTTGACCCACCTCCTAGAGAAATGGAAATAAAAACAAGAGTAAACAAATGGGACCTAATGAAACTTAAAAGCTTTTGCGCAGCAAAGGAAACCATAAAGAAGACCAAAAGACAACCCTCAGAATGGGAGAAAATATTTGCAAATGAAGCAACTGACAAAGGATTGATCTCCAAAATTTATAAGCAGCTCATGCAGCTTAATAACGAAAAAACAAACAACCCAATCCAAAAATGGGCAGAAGACCTAAATAGACATTTCTCCAAAGAAGATATACAGAGTGCCAACAAACACATGAAAGAATGCTCAACATCACTAATCATGAGAGAAATGCAAATCAAAACTACAATGAGATATCATCTCACACCAGTCAGAATGGCCATCATCAAAAAATCTAGAAACAATAAATGCTGGAGAGGGTGTGGAGAAAAGGGAACACTCTTGCACTGTTGGTGGGAATGTAAATTGATACAGCCACTGTGGAGAACAGTATGGAGGTTCCTTAAAAAGCTACAAATAGAACTACCATATGACCCAGCAATCCCACTACTGGGCATATACCCTGAGAAAACCATAATTCAAAAAGAGTCATGTACCAAAATGTTCATTGCAGCTCTATTTACAATAGCCCAGAGATGGAAACAACCTAAGTGTCCATCATCGGATGAATGGATAAAGAAGATGTGGCACATATATACAATGGAATATTACTCAGCCATAAAAAGAGACGAAATTGAGCTATTTGTAATGAGGTGGATAGACCTAGAGTCTGTCATACAGAGTGAAGTAAGTCAGAAAGAGAGAGACAAATACCGTATGCTAACACATATATATGGAATTTAAAAAAAAAATGTTATGAAAATCCTAGGGGTGAAACAGGAATAAAGACACAGACTTACTAGAGAATGGACTTGAGGCTATGGGGAGGGGGAAGGGTAAACGGTGACAAAACGATAAAGAGGCATGGACATATATACACTACCAAACGTAAGGTAGATAGCTAGTGGGAAGCAGCCGCATAGCACAGGGAGATCAGCTCGGTGCTTTGTGACCGCCTGGAGGGGTGGGATAGGGAGGGTGGGAGGGAAGGAGACGCAAGCGGGAAGAGATATGGGAATATATGTATATATATAACTGATTCATTTTGTTGTGAAGCTGAAACTAACATATCATTGTAAAGCAATTATACTCCAATAAAGATGTTAAAAAAAATAAATAAAGAGATAATGGCTGAGAATTTTCCAAAACTGATGAAAGATATCAAACCACAGATTCAAGAAGCTCAGCAAACTCAAGCAGGATAGGTACAAATAAAACCATGGCTAGGCATATCCTAGTAACACTGTTGAACATCAGAGACACTGTTGGGTATCTTAAAAGAAGTCAGAAGAAAAAAGCCCCATTATCTTCAAAGAAACAACAGTATGACTAACAGATGACTTCTCAACAAAAACAATGGAAGCCAGAAGAAAATGAAATAACATATTTAAAGTTCCAAAAGAAAATAACTGTCCACCTAGAATTCTATACCAAAAGGAAAAAAATGCCATAAAATATAAAATTTAAAGATATCTTTACCCAAACAATCTTGAAAAAGAAGAATAATGTCTTGTACAGTCTGATTTCAAAACTTACTACAAAGCTACAGTAATCAAAACAGTGTGGTGCTGTCATAAAGACAGACATATAGACTATGTGGAATAAAATAGAGAACCCAGAACCCTCACATATGATCAATGATTTCAACAAGGGTGCCAAGACCATTCAATGAGGAAAAGACAGTCTTTTCAACAAACGATGTTGAGAAAACTGGATACCTACGTGTATAAGAATGAAGTTAGACACTTACCTTACACCATAGACAAAATTTAACTCAAAATGGCTAAGAGATCTAAACATAAGGACTAAAAGTACAAAACTCTTAGAGGAAAACATAGTGGAAACGCTTCTTAACATTGCATTTGGTAATGATTTCTTGGATATGACATCAAAAGTATGGATATGATATCAAAAGTATGGGCAACAAAAAAAGATAAACAGGACCACATCTGAATCTGAATCTTCTGTGCATCAAGGGATACTGTTGAAAGACAATCTGTTTCTGCTTTTGTGGAACTTTTGCTTTAGCAAGTCAGTCTTTAGACAAGTGTGACACATCCTGCAAGAGAGATATTGCAGAACTGAATTATAGAGGATGTAAAATTACAAAAATCCTCAGGGCATACCCACAGGGTAGTGCAGCCATGGACAAGCTAGACACATTTTCTTTCTCATATTTCTGTTACAGCCCCCTGGAGCCAGGCCCTGAGCAGGTCAAAAATGATCCTTAACTCTTTTGGAGTTGAAGTTTCAAATACCACTTCTAAAATATGGAGCAGTGAAAATGTTTGTGAGGTGGTGATGATGGTGATTATTAATTCCAATTTAGTCTAGTGTTATTCTTTTCTGAGAATTTCAAGACATTCCCCATAACCAGAGATACCCTGACATGATACAAAACCAGTCTGATGATTATTGACTTAAAAGCTCGAACACTGGTGAGAGCTAAATACTAATTAAACTCGAAGTAATAGCCAACCATAGAAAACTGGGCAAACTTAAAAATGCTTTAAAAAGAGAAGAAACTTCTTATAAGTTTCCCTTTAAGTTTAAGTTTCCCCTTCAGTTTAACTTATGTCTTGTTTTCATCTTAGCACAAAAGACATACTGGTCACCTTCCTCTGAATATTGCATCATCAAATGTTAGTGGTTTGCTTTCCCTGTCATCCTACTCCCAGGCTGAATGATTCTAGATCCTTTCACTTTTCTTCTTTTAGACTCTGTGGAATTTGACCACCTGCCTGATCTCTGGAACTGGTACTGGCCCTACCAGAGCCTTAATCTAGGGACCTTGAAAGGAGTGAGACCAGAAACCAGCAAGCCACCTCAGGCCACTTCTAAACAAGGATATAGCCAATTAATTGATGGCTAATTGCTTTAAAGTTCATATGAAGAGGACTCTGGTAGCTATGAAAGTGAAGTATTCAAGCAGTTTTGGAGGAATCCCAGTAAGCCTTTTGTCATCACAAACGACACCTGCTATTTGTCCAGGTAAGCCTCAGAGAGGTCCAAGAGTCACCTGGAATATGGGGTTTGCGAGAACGTGGCTATTACTTTGAAGAAAAAATCTACTATCTAGTTTTCAAGTCCCAAAGGTGATACAAAGAGCATCATTTGGGTGCCTCTGACACAAGATCTTGACCCTTCCCTTTCCAAGGTTTCATGACCTAATAAAATATTTTATTCCATTAGGCTAAAATATTTTGCATTGCTTTGGTTCAAATTAACTCAGGGAATTTTAAAAAACAAAACTGATTTTGTTTCCTGCTGAGTGAAAAATTTTGAATCTAGTTGTGAAGGGAGTTGTGGCAAAGTAGTGGTTTTAGGTTTAGTGTTTGATTCTAGACACTGCTTCCAGCCCTTGCTACAGAACCACATTGAGAAGGGAACGCCTGTAATTTAGTTACACTCCCACAGTCAATGGAATTTTTCTGATGTTTAAGAGGCAGGTAAGAGCCTTTGACAATTAGGAAACTTTCAGAGATTTGTACAAGGTCCTACAGAGTGAGTGATCCATCTGAGATATCATACACCCCAAGGTACGCGCAACTGTATGATTCCTATTTTAATTGAGTTTGAAGACTCAGATCTTCTACTACTTGCTGTGTAATCGGGTAAATCACTACACAAGTCTCGGTTTCTTATATATAAAATGGGTCGAATATGCCACATGATCCTGTGTTCACTGTTAGTTTCGTGTGGGTTTTTTGTTTTTCATAAGGATCCAAAAAGGAAAGGAGAATTTCTGCTTCCTCGCTCAGCGTCAGCGTCTTGAAGTGCCCCGCCCTCCCATCCACCCACGACCCATACCCATCTCCCACACCACCCACCCCTTCCTTGAATTTGTGCGTCAGAATACTGTTCTAGTCCAGACTCTACCGCGATGTGATACGACGTCTGGCAACTCCACATCTCTGGGTTTTGGTCGCCACCCGGGACACTGGTACGGTCGGCACTGACCCTATCAACATGGCAGCTGGAAGTAGCTTGCAGGAAGAAGAAAGGTGTGGCACTGAAGGATCACTTCCGCTTCCGTCGGCGCCAACGCTTTCGTTTCCCGTGCTACCGTGACTAAGATGGAAGCGCTTTTGGAGTCGCGGTGCGGACCGGCCCCTGGGCAGTTTTACCGCATCCCGCCCACTCCCGGTTCCTCTGTGGATCCGGCGTTCGCGCTCTACGGGGGTCCGATTACGCGCACACAGTAAGCTCTCGGCGCCTTAGCCTGCGCAGGGGGAGGGACCGTGGGGCCTGGTGCGGCCGGCAGGTTCTGGGAGCCGGGGAAGGCGAAGGGGGCACCCCGGGGCGCGCTAACGGCGGGGGAGCTCGGGGAGGAGGGTCCCGGAGAATGAAAGGAGCCGCTGAAAGTCAGAGGCGGAACCCACAACGCGGGAAGCGGGCTCAGGCTCTCCCCCCGCGCTGCTCCTCTCCAGACCACCCTCTCTCTCCAGGAACCCCATGGTGACCGGGACCTCGGTCCTGGGCGTCAAGTTTGAGGGCGGAGTGGTGATTGCAGCAGACATGCTGGGCTCCTACGGCTCCTTGGCTCGTTTCCGCAACATCTCTCGCATTATGCGAGTCAACAACAGCACCATGCTGGGTGCTTCCGGAGACTACGCTGATTTCCAATATTTGAAGCAAGTTCTCGGCCAAATGGTGTAAGTCATCTCGAGAATAGGAGTAGTTTCCAAGTGGGGAGGGGAATACACTGTTTTTTATCCCCTCAAGAAGTTCTAGGGTGGAGAAACTTGAAGCTGCAGCAGAGAACAGGGAGACTTGGCGTGGAAGATTTGAGAATGTTTGCAAATAAGTAGTTTATTTTAGTTTATTTTAGTTTAAATGGGGAAGATTGTGGTAACATCTTTTGGGGGTGGATGGAAACCCCGACTTCCGTTCTCTCCCTTTTTTCACAACCAATTCTTTTTAAGGATCGATGAGGAGCTGTTGGGAGATGGACACAGCTATAGCCCTAAAGCTATTCATTCATGGCTGACCAGGGCTACGTACAGCCGGCGCTCCAAGATGAACCCCCTGTGGAACACCATGGTCATTGGAGGCTATGCTGATGGAGAGAGGTTGACTTGAATACAAATAACTCATTTCCTTGACTACCCAATCTGTAGTGCCCGTGTATGTCTGTCTCTTCCCCCTGAGTGACTCCCACTTCTACCTCAGACCCCATGGTCCCTTCCTACAGCTAAGATACAGAAATCTAAGATGACCTATTGTGTCCTGTTAGCTTCCTGGGTTACGTGGACATGCTTGGTGTAGCCTATGAAGCCCCTTCGGTGGCCACCGGTTATGGTGCATACTTGGCTCAGGTAAGTAGCCAATTGAGGGATGAGGGATAGAAGACAGAAGGCAGGGGGGGTTAGTGGTTGTCTGCTTGTTCTACCCTTGAAATTCTGACATGAGGAACAGGCTAGGATCTGTACTGCTGGGCGGATGGTTTTCTTTTTGGTCCAGAGGCCATAATGACACGGTGGGGTATGTCCTGGAGGGAGTCAGTATACATGTGCTAAGAGAGGACACCCTAGAATTTCCCCTTCAAGTGGGTCTTAGCACAAGTAAGCAGAGTTCATTTTGCTGAGGCAGTAGGTGGAATGTCGCCTTTTCACTCATTTATGATTCTTTTCACACTGTGGATTTGCGACAAATCGCCTGGTATTCAGCTCGTGATATCTCCCATGTTCCCCCCCCACCCCCACCCCCGATATCCCTAGCCTCTGCTGCGAGAAGTTCTGGAGAAGAAGCCAGTGCTGAGCCAGACTGAGGCCCAAGAGCTAGTGGAACGCTGCATGCGAGTGCTGTACTATCGAGATGCCCGTTCTTATAACCGGGTGAGAAGTGTGAATAATAAGTGATGCGGAGCTAATTGGCAGGCTTTGCAATCCCCGAGTCTCTAAACTTTGAAGCAGAGTGCCCCATTTCTGTGTCTCCTGTTTTCACCTTTGGGAAAGACCCTCCACTTGACCTTTGACCAGGGACTTCTTTCACATAAGGGTTGGCATTTTCATTGAGATCTCTGCTTTCTTTCAGTTTCAAATCGCCACTGTAACTGAAAAAGGTGTTGAAATAGAGGGACCCCTGTCTGCAGAGACCAGCTGGGATATTGCCCACATGATCAGGTGATTGAAATTAAAATTACAGTAGAAGAGATAGTTGGGAGATCCTTGGTTGCAGTAAGCTTTGTTTTTCCGGAGGTCTCAACCAAAAAATTCTCTGGGTGGCAAGGGTTTGGGCTGAGGATAGAGCTGCTTTTACGAATTGATTCCTCACTCTATGGCTTCACCATTTTATTATGATCTCTTCCTTTTTAGTGGCTTTGAATGAAATACAGAGGCATTATCCAGAACTGAAGTTGTACCCTTCTTCTAACTTTGAACTTGGCTGGTTCAAAGGTACTATTCTTTTGTAAAATAAATCCTTTGAAACACTTGCTGAGTGGTTGTACTGTTTGACTAGGTCACACCAAGAGTGAAACTGCTAAGTACTGCTGTGTGCCATCTCCCTCCCTGGTCAGAGAACCCTTTGGTTCTTGGTTCTGGTAGCATATATATAGAACGGTCTGCATGATAATTCCAAAGACCCATTACTGTCTTCATCTGGGTCTGTACGGAAGGCTGCTTTGTACAGAAGTCAGACTTAATCTTTGTGTGGTAACATAATTAGCTTTTAACATTTTTCTTCAATGTTTTCACCCATGCACTAGTCTAAAATACAGACTTTCTGGTTAATGTTGGCTCTATATGTGATTTTAGTTAAAACATCATTTCAAAGATGGAAATGTAACATCTCATAGAGCTGTATAAGGTTACTCCCAAACTGGAACTAACAGCCTTGATCCCACACCCGTCCAACCTCCTCACCCTTCATGGGGAATACTAAGTAATTTCGACATTTAAGCTAAGTCTTCTACTAATTTCTAGCACTGTCAGAAGACCTCTTACAAGTATTGTGTTCACTAAGTCCTAGGTGTAGTGGTGAGTCAAATCAGTTGGGGTTATTAGCCAGTTCCATCACCAGGATGGCGTTAAACCCGAATTTTAAAAAACACCCTGGGTGATTCTGATGCATATCCTCTCTAAACCTCTTTTTGAGAAACTAGTATAGGCAGTAAACCCCAAAACTATTACAGGCATATCTTGTTTTTTATGCTTTGCAGATACTGCAGTGTTGTTTTACAAACTGAAGGTCTGTGTCCACCCTGCATTGAGAAAGTCTGGGTGCCATTTTTCCAGTAACATTTGCTTACTTTGTGTCTATGTCACATTTGGTGATTCTTGCAATATTTCAAACTTTTTCATTATTTTATTTGATATGGTGATCAGTGATCTTTGACGTTACTACTGCAAAAAAAGATGACAACTTGCTGAAGGCTCAGGGTGGCCAGCATTTTTGGCAATAAAGTATTTTTAAATTAAGGTATATCATTTTTTAGACATACATAGTGTTATTGCACATTTAATATACTATAGTATAAACTTACATGCACTGGAAAACCAAAAAGACTGTGACTCGCTTTGCTATGATAGTTGATTCACTGCAGTGGTCTGGACCCCAACCCACAGTATCTCCAAGGTATGCCTGTATAGAAATTCAGTGAGGTGAGAGCTGAGAGAGAAATTAAAACCCCTCCACTTGTATTACCCATGATTACAACTAGTAAATTCAAGCCAAAGAAAACTGTCAGCTTTCAATTTGAATCTTCCACACATTCAGTCTCAACACAAAGTAGTCAATAAATACTTGTTTATTGATTAAACTGAATTATAAAAAACAAAACAAAAAAAACTTCCTATACTACGAAGCCATGCGGGCAGAATCCACAAAGGTAACTTCCTGGCCAAAACCCAGCTGATCCACTGTTGGTATTATGGCCTTAAAAAAATTACCCATTGAGAAAGTCATACAGTGTGCAGAGGCCAGGAACCCAGCTCTGCTAAATCTGGGGCTGCTGCGGAGACTACCAAAGAGAAGGATTAAGTCACTGCAGATAGCGTTGACCATAGTTCTTGAACTTTCTGAAAGGCAAAGTTTTGACTCAAAAGTCCATATTCTGTCAAAATGGCATCAGGCAAAAAGCTCGGGAAGAGAAGCCCAGGTGGATCCTCAGTTCAGTTTTCAGATGCCATGGGTTCACAAAGCTGGCCAAGCTGTTTATGGAGGGGAATACTCCAGTTCACTATATTATAGTGTGCTGGGAGTTAAAAAACACAAAAAAAAAAACGGATGAGGAGAAACAGGTGGTAACAAATGTCACACCTGTACCACCAGGCCCATCACATCTTGAGCATCTCCCAGTCTGTGAAAGCCTGCTCAAATAGGGTAACCTAGAAAAAAACCACATTGTTTATAAATCCATTTCCCCTCATTTTTTTTAAATGTTCCACTTATGTACATTTTAAAGATGAACCATTTACAAGCCTGTGCAGGTTGCCTCCTTGGCTCACAGGAGGGAAACGTTGCAGAAAGCCTCAGGATGGACAGAAGTATAGTATAGTTGTGGGAAAGGTGGACCTGGATTTTTGCTCCTTTTCTCTGTGTGTTACAGTACGTTTCAGTTTATAGCCATTGAGTACATACAATTAAAAAAAAAAATCCCTCATGCAAATTGTAGAAAAAATTTTCTTTCCTTGAAGCTGGCAGTGAAAAATAAAGATTCATGTCTTTTTCTTTGTGCACACCCCTATGTGTTTCTTCTTCATGTCAGATTCTTCTCTAAGCATTAAGAGAAATAGGGGAAAGCCACAGGGTAAGCAGAATTTCAACAAGTGGTCTTTTTAAAGTTCAATACAACTTCTTGCACAATTAGCTGCTGGCTGGCGGACATGTGATCCCTTGAACAGGTATGCTGTCCACTTAACAGGAGGAAGTTCAACAAAGCAGGGACTGCCCCCATGGATTGCAGGATGAAGACCCATACACTGGGAATGGCTTCCACCCTAAGGTTCTGTGTGATCACCTCAGTACCTCTTGCTTGCTAATGACCCATGTATGATCCTTTGTCCAGAGTGACGGTGTGAGAATGGGGAAGGGGGCCAAGGATCACAGGTGCAAAGAATATTGGTTTTGTTATGTTTTTGTCGGAGGGAGGGTGGTGAGGGAAAAAATCTACTCATCATTCTGGACGATTAAAGGTGGTTTCATGCATTTTTAAAGCCACAATTTTATATTTAGAGTTGCTGTAGAAACCAACATCTCTGGAGAGGGAAGGAAAGAAAGGAGAAGGAAGAGAGAGTTCAGTGGGATTTTTTTTCCATTTTCATTTTTATATAAAAGTGTTAAGACCACAATGAAAAAACTTTTTTATCCATATATATATATAATAAACCAGTTTGTGAGCTACAATTTTTGTCTTTCCCATCTTCAGAAATGTTCTCACATTGACAATGGTTGGATAGCATCATGCCCAAAGACACTGGCCACACAGTAAAACAAACAAAACCCAGATGTACTATGATACAGTTGAGGTAAAAGGGGAAACAAAAGATTTAACATTCGCCCACGAAAGATTTTTTTTTTCCTTTTTCTTGATTTTGTCAGAAAAATACCAAGCACAGTGATTTAAATTTAAAAAAAAGTCACAAAAACCTGTTTTTAGCAGAAGTGAATGACCAACAGGGCCAGGACCAGCTCATCGGCTCAGACGTGATCACTATCGGTTTTCCTAATAATCCACAAATCCACAAGGATGTATAAGTCAACATCAGGGGGGAGTGGTGGCATAAAATTAAAAAATATAACCCAAATACCCCCACCTGGTATACCCCCCTTTACCTCTACCCTCCCTAACACTTTCCCACCCCCAATCCACACCCCCTCATGACCCCAACACTTAAATCTCCATCAGATCTAGGTCAGCTTCTTCAAAGCCATAGAAGGACTCGGTCTCACTTTCACCCTCAAAGAGCTGGTGAAGGCTTTCAGGCTCAACTGTCTCTTCAGGAGATGACCTGGGTCGGGGAGTGGAAGCTGAGGCCTCCTCAGACTGTTCCCCACTCAGCTTCAGTTGCTCCTCTAGGGAGGCAATTAGCTCCTCCTGCATGTCAGCATTTCTTGTAGGTGAGTTAATGTTGCCATCAGGGCCAGGCAGAACGCTGGCCACAAGGAAGGACCGCTGAACTAGCTCTGGACAGTCCCCAATGACACCAAGCACCTCAGCCAGCCAGACCAGAAGCAGCTGAAGCAGGACATCAGAATCACACGCACTATCTGCCATTTCCCGAGCCTGCTCCTTCCACTTTTTGTGCAGGAAGTTCTTGACAGTTCGTTTGATGCATACATCTAATGGCTGGATTTTGGAGCTACAGCCTGCTGGGACAACTGCAGGCAAAGTGCTAGAGGCACTAAGCATGGCCAGCACCTCTTCTGACAGGTGAGTGCGATGACAGTCCATCACAAGCATGCCTTTGCTGTGCTGGCAAGCTGTGTGCTTCTGCCACACTCGGGTTGACCACAGCTCCATGATCTCATCGTCACTGTAGCCACTCTCCTTCGCCTCTAGCAAGATAGAGTCTGGCACATTAGCAGGCTGATCCATCTGTCCTCGGTAGAAAACCAGGGTAGGGAGGACAGTGCCATCTGCCAGAATGGCCAGCACCACATCACACCAAGGCTCCCCTGTGCCCACTGTCTGCAGGGCATTTTCCTTTCGGTCGTCACTGCTCAGTACCTCCGTATCCAGGAACAAGGAGATCTCATCAATAGCCACAATCATAGACAAGGGTAAGTCCTGGTTGTGAATCTGCCGTTGTACAAATTCAATGAAGAGTCCTGCATTCTCTGCCACATCCTTAGGTAGAGTGTGGGCCACAGCTCGCCGAGCGTGGGGAGTCAGGTGGTGACGTAGCATGAAACGCACAGCCCACTCATAAGAGATCTTAAACCCCCCCTCCAAAGAACGTCCTATTTTGGTGGCCTTCTGGAACAAGGTCTCCTCATTTACAGGTAGTTGTTGCTCACGTTGGGTCAGCACCCACTCAGCCAGTTTCTCTTCTGCCTCTAAGCTCAGATATTTGCCCTCCAGATTCTCCCCCTGTGAGGCCTGGAAGCGCCGAAGCCAACGCCGGATGCGTCGTTGGGGGTTTCGGAAGTGTTCAGCTGCCTGTTCCGTATTGCAGCACAGGGCAAACAGTACCACTCGAAGCTTCTTCACAGAAAGCTGCTCCTTCTTGCCAATCACACTGCTACTACCACCCCCTGATGCTGGCTCAGGCTCCTGGGTGACTGGGCTCCCTTCATCCTGGTCATCGACATTCAGACATTCCGCCCCCTCCGTAGCCAAGGGTGGAAGGGCTAAAGGCTGGGGATGAGTGGGGGTTGGTGGTGGGGTTGCAGTTGAGGCTGGTGACGGGAGTGCCTGGGCCATGGGAGCTGGTAGCTCTTCAGGCTCAGCTGGGGTGGCCCCCGCAGATTTCACAGTGGCAGCTTTAATAGAGGGGAAGGAAGGAGGAGGGTACAAATTCTTCAAGTTCCGGTCGTGCACTCGGTCACGAGTCTGGCCATGCCTAAAAGGTTAGCAACGAGAGGAGGAAAAAGCTCAGTTAAACTAGAAAAATGAAATAATAATAGTAGTAGTAGTAATAATAAAGACCAAACATACTATAAAATAGAAATTAAACCATCAAGTGAGTTTCTGTTACCTTGAGTGAGATATCCAAGTGAGTCCTATGGGAAATAAAGACAATAAAAAAGTGTTAGCTCAGTGAAGAAACAAACCCTCCAAAGAGTTCTTTAGATTTCAATCAAAAAAGCAAACCTACTGTCTTCCCAGTCTTATATAAATTTCAGGTTAGAATGCTTCCAATTTGGTGAAGTGTATCTAAACAGTGAATGGGTCAGGCCAGGTAGAGATGCACCAGACTCATGGTATGACCTGTATCCTTAGCTTTTTTCCCTAATCCCCATCTCTCCTACTTACCCCGTGGCAGGATGCTACTGGATCTGTGAGAGGGGTTGAATACCAAATGCTTAGCCATGGCATCTCCAACAGAAGTAACAAAGGTACATGAAGTGCAGGCCAGCTTGATTCCACTAAGAAAGAGAGTCAAGAGTATATAAGACAAATGTAGCAGAGACACTAGAGAGAGTTAAGCTTTGAGGCTTAATAAAGAAAAAGAGTGTCCCTCCTTTCTCCTCTCTGTCAAATTAATTCATATATCCACCCCCCAAAATATTAAAAGGGATTTAATGTAAAAACTTGATAAATTAACAGACCATCAATAAGTTTTTTGTTACCTCACAGAATTTTTAAACAAAGCCAAATACTTGGGGCTCTTCCGTGGAACATGATTGCTGAGGAAGACAAACAAAAAGTGGTATGAGTTACGTGGTTCTGCTTGCTAAACTAGAGATCACCAGCGACTGACAATGCCCCAACAAAAGATATGCCTCTTCACTCAATCCTAAACTCAACCCAAGCCTGTTTTCCTATCACATTAATATTTCCTTTCAATATGCAAACGAATCATGGGGGTGGGGGGAAATCTATTAAAAGGGACATTCTGGTTGGGGGTGGCGTGGTGGTGACCAGGGTCAGATGCTACATTTCTAAGACGCTCCAAATGAGTGCTGCTGGTCCTTGGACCACGTTTTGGGTAGCAAGGTCCTACAAAATCAGAGCACAGACCATCAAAGCCAAATGAAGCCGGGTCTGGCCTCTTACCTGCTAGGACAGGTGGGCAAACAGCTCTAAAAGTTGAAGAAGGAAACCCCAGAAGCAGGGGAGGGAATGCACTGAGTTCTGGAGAACCTGAAATCCCAGATAGGAACATTGCTTTAATCCTGACTTACTTGATCATGTGGTTGGCATAAGCTCGAGAACAGCAGGTACTATAGCGACATAGAGAGCAGTGAACATAAGTAGGGAAATGGTTAGGGAAATCTGGGATCTCAAAGCTGCACTCCAGACATGTCTGCCGGCCCATGACACTCCTGTCAAGAAACAAGGAAAATTCTTATTACTGCCTCAGGGGTTCCTAAATTGTAGGCGATTTAGACAACAGATACTACCTAAAAGGCTACCAGATTACACTAGCTATCAGGAATAACTGTGCCCACCCGGCCCCCAGCCTCCAGAAGAAGGCACTGACATTTTCCTAACAGCTCTCTTCTGGACGTTGCGCTGGACAGGGGGATAAAGGAAGACGGGCAGAGGGTCCGCTGAGGAGGCCAGTGGTGCTGCCTCCTGCAAGGTGCTGGGAGGGACATCACTGGAGGGTACAGGAACAGTGCGTGGTTGCCCTCGGGAAGCCCGGATTGTCACCTGTGAGTCAAGGGAAGGGATAATTAGACACTACCCACGTTAAACCTCAGAACACGGAAAATCTCTATTCCTCCCCTTCTTGGATCTGTAAAGGGAATGTCAACAAACCCTTTACCTTGGTGCCTGGTTTCAAACCTTCCAGCTGCTTGGGTTTACGGAAGGTTTTATGGTGCTGAAGCTTGTGTTCAATTTTGTCCTTGGCAAAGAGAAACTGCAGCCGGCATTTGTTGCAATGATAAACATTCCTCTTCTGAAGGGGGAATAAAAAGAGACAGAATCCTTTAAAGGTTCCCAATGAATTTTCTTCCCTGAGGAGAAGGTACATCATTGCCAATCGTATTCTTCCCACCCTTCTGTTGGTAATTTAACAGAGGAAAAAAGAGAAATACACAACCTAACACCAAACCTAGTATTTTTTTATCTTTTTATATAACTTTATTTATTTTGAAGTAAAGTTACAAACCTATTATTGGGTGGTGAGAATCATCACCTCCCATGCTCCCAGAGAAAGGTAGACTCAAAGTCAGAATAACTAGGTCCTCAAACCACCTCCCGCTGACTTGCTTTAACAATTTAGCTGAGTGGCTTACGCTTCACTTGCCCCTACTACTTTATCTTTACAGTGTGGATGGACAGTGCTACTACTTCTGGATATTCTTATTTTTTAAAAAATACAATAAATATGTACGTGGTAAAAAAAAAAATCATACTTTTATTCTGTACTCCTTCATGTGGTAAGCTTGCCTTCAACTCCAACCCTCAGTCCCTCTCCATAGAAACAACTTGTTACCAAGTTTCTTGGGTATTCTTTCACAGATAGTCTATGCATATAACCATATAGCAAACACATACATCTCCAATCACCACCTGTTTTCCTTTCTCTTTCTTTAACAAAAATGATAGTCCTTTCTACACAGTGCTGTTTTTTTCCTCTTAACACATCAATGCATACAGATATGCCTCCCTCCAAGGCCATTTTGAGGATTCAATCTGCCCAGTATTGAAATACGACATGTCTATGATTTTCTTCCCTAGGATAGCAAGGCTCTCTCTGTAACCTCAGCTGAGTCACAGGTGATAATTTCCACGCTACTATATGGAAATGCATTAGTGGTGGATTATCAGCAGTCACTACTGTGAGCCTAAGAAGTGCCTGCTTACAAGTAAGAGTGAGGGCACGTGTGCACACATGTGGATGTTATGCACAGGTACACCCACCCATCTTGTTCTCTCTTCTGTTCCCTATGTACCTTCACTCTTCTCCTCCAGTGGCTCTTTTCCTGCAGTATTTTAAAACAAAGGCATACCTATTCCATCTTAAAAACAAAACACAAAAGCAACAACAAATTCTCCCTTGCTACCTCTTTTTCTGGATCTACCACCCTTGGTCCTCCCCTTCATAAACAAATTTACTTATTTTTATTTTTTATTTTATTTATTTATTTTTTTGGCTGTGTTGGGTCTTCATTGCTGTGCACGGGCTTTCTCTAATTGTGGCGAGCGGGGGCTACTCTTCGTTGTGGTGCGCAGGCTTCTCATTGTGGTGGCTTCTCTTATTGTGGAGCACGGGCTCTAGGCATGCGGGCGGCTTCAGTAGTTACAGCACTCGAGCTCAGTAGTTGTGGCTCATGGGCTTAGTTGCTCCACGGCATGTGGGATCTTCCCGGACCACGGCTCAAACCCGTGTCCCCTGCATTGGCAGGTGGATTCTCAACCACTGTGCCACAGGGGAAGCCCTAACAAATTTATTTTTTAATTAATTTATTTTTTTCATAAACAAATTTCTTTAAATAAGTTGTCTCCATTCCCTTACCTCTCATCATCTGTCCCACTGAAATTTGACTTCCACCTTGCTAACAAACAAAACGGCTAAATTAAATGCTGGCCTCTAAAGTTTCTACCTTGTTGATACCTTCCTGCAACACTTGACCACACTCTTTTCTTCAAAATACTTTTGTCCCCTCAGCTTCCTTGACACCAAGACTCTTCTTGTTTTCCTTCCAGGACTATGGTCCTGGCCTTGTGGATAGAGACTTCAATGGTCCTAAGCCTTCACCTTATTCTCAATTTGGGGGGTGGGGGATGGGGGTGCAGCATAGCACTTACAAGTTTAAAATCCACTTATTTATATAATGATGATTCCTAAGTACCTTTCACAATCCAGGTTTTTCTCCCAGGCCTCAGACCTGTATCTCCAACTACCTATTTAATAGTCAGTTATACTTGATGTCCATAGATACTGCTAAGTCAAGAATATCCAAACTTGGGACTTCCCTGGTGGTCCAGTGGTTAAGACTCCATGCTTCCATTGCAGGGAGTGTGGGTCTGATCCCTGGTCAGGAACGAATAAGATCCCGTGTGCCACATGGCATGGCCAAAAATTTAAAAAATAATAGTAATAAAAAAGAATATCCAAACTTATAATCCTCCCCTCAAAAATTACTTTCTCCAGTGTTCCTATCTCAATAAACAGTCCCAACATTCATCCAATTACCGAAGACAGAATCCTGGGCACTATCCTTAACTACTCTCTCACTACCTTCACCTAAATCCATTTCTAAATCATAGATATCACTTATCTTCTCAATATCTCTCAACTCTATCCTCTTTGTCCTCATTTCAAAAGCCCGTAGCCACTATCATCTCTCATCTCAACTACTGAAAAAGCCTCTGGCTTGTCTCCCTAACTCTAGTCTCAACCTCCTTCAATTCATTCTCCTTAGAGCAGCCAGTGCAATCATAACTAAAAGCAAATTTGAACACATCACTCCAGGACTAAAAATCTCTTTAATGGCTTCCCAAAAACTTATTATAATAAAAGTTGAAATTCCTTTTATATGGCTTACAAGATTCTCCATGATCTGTTCCCTAACTTCCAACCTCCTCCTGTACCCTACACACGCCAACCACACTGAACTTCAATTCCTTGAATTTCCCTGTCTTTGAGAGCATTCTGTCCTTCTATCCCACTTCATCTGGCTCATCCTTACTCATCCTTCAGGTCTTGAACACCCCCTTTCCTAAAAGCCTTACTAGGCTCCCAGAATAGGTACATTCTTTTTTACATCTTGTATTTCCCCTAACACAACATTCTTCTTGCTTTATTGTACTGTTTAATTGTCCTGTTTAACCACTAAATCTCTAGCATCTAGCCCAGTGCCTGGCACACATCACTGGAATTCAATAAATTTTTCAAACACATGGTATCTTCTCTACCAAAATTATTTGCTTAGCTCAGTCCTGGCCCCTGTATCCATAATTAAAAAATAAGAACACGGAAATTGCTTGGTGCCTGGTACCTGGTGCCTCATGTAATGCTGTTGGAATGCATTGCCATTTTTGAAGACCTTCAAGCAATAAGGGCAGAGCAGGTGCCGAGTATCCTCATGGATCATCCGAAAATGGACATCTACCTCAGAGTAGAGTGAGGAGCGATACTGACACACCTGAGTCACATAAGAAGGAAAATAAGCTAAGAGTGAAGTGGACAACTGAGGCCTTAAAAAAGAGGTAGCAACAAAAATGTTAAGATATGAAAAAAAATTTTTCCTAAATGTATAGAAATCAGATTATTTTTCTGACGTTTATTGCAGGGCTATGTTGGTGATAAATTCAGCCGTGAAATAAGATAAAAATGGGAAAGACAGTAAAGTCTGAGAACAGTCCATATTCTGACAAAGAGGAGTAGAGTTTTTTTTCTATCTCCAACGGGCACATTCAGGAGACAGACACTCCCTTAGTACAGGTATATATATGTTCCCAGACTGGGTTCCTCGGCTGGGTACATGCAGATATTCCTTTATGTTTTTCTCCTGCATGGGAAACCCTGAAAATAGAACCCGTGTTCACTGTTTCTTCTGTATTTCCTCAGTGTTCCTAAAACTGAGTGTGTGCAGTAGGTACTGGGCAATGTTCATTAGTGGATTCTTTGTATTTAGCCTGAGAGCAAAATGGCTAAATCTCCCTGGAGAAAAAGGCAATACCTGGCAAACATAAGGCATCTCTCCAGGCTTATGAGTATCCTTCATATGCTGGAGAAACAGTGGCTCACTCTCAAACGCCCACTCACAGATCTTGCACTTGGCTGTAAGAAGAAAAATAATCAATAAATCCACCTGAAAATAAGACCAAAGTCCTGCTGACTCATAATCTTTTTCTCTGACTCCTATATCTTCATGTTCAATAGTCAGTAAATTATGAAGTCTCTTCTAGTCTTTCTTTAAAATGGTTCTGTCTCAACATTTGTGCTGCTGATTAAAACTATCCTTCTGTCTCTAGCTCAGACTTCTTTACCAAAGTTCCATTCTAGATTTTGAACTCTTTACGAAACATAATATTCTACCATCTACTCTAACTTAATTCAGCATCCTCCTGCTTCCCATCATTTCCCTTCTCACATCCCACCTCCTCCTGAACTCAAAACCTAGGCATTATCTGACTCCAAACCCGTGTTTGTCACCATTATTTCAAAATGCATCAAGGAATTGTCACTTCTGCATTCTCACAGGCAGAAACTTGGTAGAAGCCCATATGATTTCCTACTGCTGATCAGCTGGCTTCTAATACCTCCTTATCTCTCCAATACAGTATCTATTCTTTATATACCATTGCCAAATGAATTCTTTTAAAATACTACATTACTTCATCCCTCTGCTCAAGGATAGACAATGATTATCTCCTATGAATAATTCAACATTTATTGAACGTTTACTAAATGAGGACAAAGAAGGATTTGTCCTTAAAAGACTGACAATATGAACAGAACTTCTTGACTTATGAGTTACTGTGTTATTTCAGTATTAACTAATTTGAGATAATTAAACTTTAAAATTAGCCATTTTATCAAGCTTTTATAAGGCTGCAGTTCTAAATTTTTGGCAAAAGTTTTGTTACATATTTTGAATTATACAGGCAAAATAATGATAGTTATTTGCATTTTTATTACCATTACTGAAATTATTTTCAAGTTTTTGCAAACATGAAAATTGTAAATTTGAAGCTCTAAGCGCTTATTTATTGGACAATGTCCAACCCCTGCCCCATACCCCCAAATGAGTGAAGCTGAAATAAAAAACAAAACCAGGGGTCTGAATCTGGGGTCCAGGGAAGACGTCTCAGGGAACCCAGGTAGCCCCTGAAATTATCTGCAAAAGAGTAAAATGTGTATTTTTCTGGGAAGTTTTGTGTTTATTCTCAAAGGTGTCTGCAACCCATTTAGGACCACTTCCTAGAGGTACATTAGATACAAGATAAGATAAAGAACAAGAACAAGATAAAGAAATTAAAAATTCTGCCTAGAATGAGGAAAAGCTGATATACGAGCTGAACCTTGAAAGAGTGGTTTGTCAGACAGAGGAGATGAGAGAAGAACATGAGCAAAGGCATGGTATTGCATGTCATGTTTGGGAAACAGTAACTAGTGGCATGACAATATTTTCTCCTGTTTTCTTCCCCCTTACTTCTCAATTCAATTTGTTAATCTTTTTTTCTTTTCTAGAACACTTTTAAGCATTGGTGTTTCCCAACCTTCTGTCCAGGCTTTTCTTATTCTCTATGTTTTCCCTGGGCGATCTCTTTTACCCTCAAAGGCTTTTCCTACAACCTATACATCCGCTCTATTCTTATAGGTCTCACACATCAACTATAACAACATTTATTAAGCAATTTTTAATGCATAAACACCATGCTAAGATTTATATATATTATCTCATACAAAGAAAATCAGTGAGAAAGGAACCAAAGGCATCAGTGGATTTAAGAGATCTCTAGTAACCTTTCACACCTATTGGAGTTGATGTCAAAAAAGATTTAAGAGGAAGAATTAACTGATTTTCCAAAGTGGCAACCTAACACTGTCCCTCCCAGCACTATCACTCTCATCTCCCTAACACCTACCATAGTCTCCTGCCTTGAGAAAACAGGCATGAACTACTACAGCTTTTGCTTCCTGTTTTCCAAATTTGGAAGGACAGATTCCTTATGCCTTTTCTAAGGCTCATCCGATCTCATCATTCCACGTATCCCATGACTTTATCAAGCAAGTGGTTCTCCCTTTCTTCAGTCTTTTTCCATAGAACCCTCCTGACACCTGAACACAATTAATCACCCTGAAGCATCCTTCCCTCAACCCTACCTCTTCCTTAGTCTAGTGTCTTTAAACAAGTGTGAAGAAAAACATAATGCTATTAAAAATTATACTTTTACCATAATTAAATATAATAATCCATTGATGTTTTGGAGACAATTCAGGAAACTTGAAAATGAAGACACATAATATTAAACATTTACGATGAATTCTGTTATGTCTTGACAAACATACTATGGCTATGTATTTTAAAATGTCCTTACTTTTCAGAGATACATAATGAAGTATTTAAGAGTGAAATATCATTATGTCTATAATTTAGTTTAAAAACACTTCAGAAAATAAAAGGAAAAGAAATTTTCAAAACTAAAAAGAAAACAATTGGTCTCAAAATATTAACACAAAAAAAATAAGCTACTTTCAATGAAGGATCTGCCATGGATGCAAAAAAAAGGGTTATTTAAAAAAAAAAAGGGGGAATTACAAAAGAATCCAAAAATAAGATTGATATATACTAAAGTACAGAAACGGTATTTACCTGTTTGGATCAACAATTTCTCAGGTTTTTCATCAGTGTAAATTTTAAGTCATAAGATACTCAAAAATTAATAGTCAAGGATAAAAGAGTGGTAAGCCAAGAGAAAAAGACTGATGAGGTGCTGCACTGTTTCCCATTAGGAAAAATTTATCTTTTTATGTACAGTACATATATAAGTGGAATAACAAAAACACACCCCACCAGATTCTGTATAAAAGTAGATGTTTTCACTGGGGATTCAGATGAGTTATTTGGGCTTCCCATGACTGACAGTGAAGAATTTTGGGTCCTAACCTAGACCAAGTTGGCTACTCTGCCACTATACTGTAGTGTTCTGATGTTTGATTCCAGTATCTACTCTACTCACAAATGATTAGCCCAAAGTTCCACGGTCTAATATGGTAACCACCAGTAACATGTGGCTAGTGAAGACATGAAATGTGGTGAGCCCAAACTGAGATTTGCTGTGGTGTAATAATACACACCAGATTTAAAAAGAAAAGAAAAAAAAAGAATGGTAAATATTTCATTAATTTTAAAGTTCTGATTACATGCCGAGATGATTTTATTTTGGCTATTTTGAGTTAAATAAAATACAATATTAAAATTACTTTCGCCTTTAAAACATCTTTATTTCAAATGACTACTAAAAATTTAAAATTACATATGTAACTCATTATATTTCTGTGGACCAGCACTAGTCTGAGCCACTCATGGCAATCCCATTTCCCTTGACAATATGGCCAAGGCTAAGAGATATAAAGGGAAAACAATTCTGTCTTGTAAGAAACAGACTTAGAAAAGACACAGGAAGATACGGTCTCTTCTTCATCTGCAAAATTTTACATCCACCTGTATTCCTGAGACTAACGCAACCATCCTGCTATGAGCCAGAGACAAGAGAACTGTTGAAAAGTAGAAGACTCGCATTCTGGGCTTGAAGCTTACTCCACCTTGAGTCTTTTCAGTTAAATCATATAATAATAGATGTCCTTAACATTTAATCCATCTTTAGTCAAGATTTTTAATTTGCAGCAAAAATTTCTGTCTTTATGTGTTTCCTATCACCTAAAATCTTTTCTTACTACTTTCCATCCATCTAAATCCTTCTTGTATTTAAAGACCCTAAAAGTTTACGCATTACTTTCTGTGAAATCCACAAGGATCTTTTCCCTTCTCTGAACTATTTCACCTATCACTGGTATCATACAATGCATATGTTTACAGCAAATATATTGTCTTGTTCTCACATTTTCCTGTAGTTAAATAATTTTTGTCTCTTCAACAAAACTAGAAATCCAAAAAAAAAAAAAAAAAAAAACAAACTAGAAATCCCTTAAAGGACAAAAGAAATATTCTAGAAGACTGGACTCAAATCCTCACAATTTCACCTTATTAGAAGTGTTTGCTCTAAAGCAAATGACTAAATGTTTCTGGGCTTGTATTCAGCCTGTGTTTCTCATCTGTAAGATGTACAGTGTAGCTAACACTCCAACTCATCTTATATCTCATGAAAGCACTGTCTTAATGGTAAAGTATTCTATAACATTATCTTTTATCCTTCATAAAACCTATGAGGGTACTAACTAAAATGGAGACCCAAATACAGATGCCTGCTTCTTCTATAAAGGATCTAGGTAATAAACTCTTTACATATACCTCTCTACAGTGGTCCTGAAAGAAAGCCCCTTAATTTAGAATCAAGCACTGAACTCGACTCATGCTTGAACAGAATAGAAGTCAGGCTTGTAAGATAATAGGGTAAGTGAAGTAAGAAACTGACTACGAATATGCAAAGAACTTCCTCGACACTGTTATCCACATATAAATACACATAATGGGCTCCCACCAGTGCCATTCACTGAATGAAAAATGAAGTATACCCCTAGAATTTAAGAATTTCCAAACTTACTAGTTGATTCATAGGGACTATGAACATTTTCCAAGTGGCACTGGAGCTGGAAGGGAGTGGAAAACTGACGATAACAGTGCTGGCAGATAGTATGACCATCCACCTCACCGTTCTGCTGATCAAGTTCTACATGATGTTTCATATGGTTCATAAATCTGTAGCACGGCACAAAGGAAAAGTACAGACAACATAAAAAATCAGAAGCCTTGGAAAAATGTACCAGCGAAATCACAGAACAGACATTACATGTTTCCCCCTCCACCCTCCCACCCAACTTCCTCTTTTTGGGACATCTTCTGAGCCCAGAAATTAAGAGAGATCTCGAAACTTTTCTGGGGAAGGAGATGCACTGGTCTCACTCTACCCAAAGTTATGTTTTATTTATTACCACAATATCTCCTTCTATAGTACTAGTTATTGATTTAATGATAATCCTTAGCAAGAAAGGATAATAATTAGGGCCATTCTCCAATCAGAAAGACTTAAACATGTAAGAAGCTTTCAGACTTCACTTGTCCAAGGTGAGCTCCAAGGCTCTTCAACACTCACCGAATGTTGTTTTTTAGCCTTTTGGTACAATGTGGGCATCGGAAAGATGTGGCGACCTTAGGGAAGTTTGTGAGCTGGGCTACTTTGCCACCATCCCGTCCATAGTAGAAGTCATCTACTAGCATAATGAGCTTGGTCTGGACGCCATCACCCACATTCTCATTTGGCTCTGGTACTTTGGTAGGTGGTGACAGAGCAGGAATAGGTGTAGAAGAGGGAGTGGAAGCAACAGGAGTTGTTTTCTCAGGGGATGGGGGCTTTGCTGCTGATGGGACACTGGGTTCTGAATCCAGAGACTTTCCTTTCTTCTGGTATTCAACCATTTCTGGGCAACAGTACTATAAAGAAAGAAGACATCTGATCATCCTTGTTCTCCTGGGGGCTGAGATGTGCTAACTCCTCAACTTCACTAACATTTCTCTGTAAGTGTTTGGTTCTAGGTATTCTCAACCAGCTTTCACCCTGCAGTTTTCTAAAATGCTTCCAGGTTTCACTCTTTTTCGTGTGTGTGTGTGTGTGTGTGTGTGTGTGTGTGTGTGTGTGTGTGTGTGTGTGTGTGTGTATTTACAGCCATATGCCACTCCAAACACCATACTTTGTACTTCTTCCTGTCTTAGATCCTTTAACCACTCATAGCATAACCTGGCTCTGAGCTCCCTGGTAGGAAGAAGTCTCAACCTTTGCATCTGGACTAATACCAAAAAATGAAAAGACTAGAATTAGAAACTGGTTAATAGCTCCTGATTCATCCAATGGCACAATAGAAAATGGACTGAGGCCAAGTTGGCCTGTCTTCCTGTGCAGTTCAAAATCTATGAACTAAGGAATTAAGGTCGCATATGTTCTGACCTATTTGAGGGTCTTTAAATATATCCTATCACATTTCTGAGTTCATTCTAAAACAGGCCAAAAGAGAGTAACCCTTTAAAAAGCTTCCAAGCCATTTCAGAGTCCTTGCTTCACAAGCTCCCAACACTACACTACAGGAGGTATACAGTGAGTGGTAGCCATTTAAGCTGAATCTCCATCACAGGTGATCACTTACACACATGTGACCTCTCAAAGCTTCAGTAACACGGAATTGAGCATTACACCGTGGACATATCTTCCGTCCACCATCCTGGAGGTCAAACACTGGGATGGAAGAGGTCACTGGAAGTGAGAACATCAATAAGATTAATAAGATGATACTGGAAAAAGACTACTGGCCTTTTGGAAAAAGGTTAAACACTTCCTGAAGGGGATATTAAGGTTGGTAAGCGAGCATGAGAAACTGCTATGAGGCACATTCCTTCTACCATTCTTCTAACTGTAGGCCAGGGGTCAGCAAATCACAGCTAGTAGACCAAATCCAGCCAGCTGCCAGTTTCTGTTTGCCTCATGAACTAAGAACAGCTTTTACATTTTTTGTTGTGGTGGTGGTTATATAAGATTTTCTTTAATTGTGGTAACAGATACTTAACATAAAGTTTCCTCTTAACCATTTTTAAGTGTTCAGTTCAGTTAAGAACATTCACATTTTTGTGCAATCTCCAAAACTCTTTTCATCTTGCAAAACTTGAAACTCTACACCCATTAAATAATTCCGCATTGCCCCCTCCTCCTAGACCCTAGCAATCGCCATTCTCTCTTGTCTCTGTGAGTCTGACTACTCTAGGTACCTCATATAAGTGGATTCATAGAGTATTTGTCCTCTTGTATCTGGCTTATTTCACTTAACATAATGTCGTTAATCAGTGTTGCAGCATGTGTCAGAATTTCTTTCCTTTTTAAGGCTGAACAATATACCATTGTATGTATATACCATATTTTGTTTATCCATTCATCAGCTGATGGACATCTGGGATGCTTCTACCTTTAGGCTATTGTGAAATGTTGCTGTGAACATGAGGGTACAAATATCTGTTTGGGTCCCTGTTTTCAATTCTTCTGGGTATATAATCCAAAGTGGAATGCTGGAACATACGGTAATTTCATGTGTCATTTTTTGAGGGACCATCACCCCATTTTACATTCCCACCCGCAACGTACGAGGGTTCCAATTTCTCTGCATCCTCACCAACACTTATTATTTTCTGTTTTTTTGGATAAGAGCTATCCTAATGGGTGTGAAGCGGTATCTTATTGTAATTTTGATGTGCATTTCCGTAATGATTAGTGAGTGAGGTTTAGCATCTTTTTGGGTGTTTAATGGCCATCTGTGTACCTCGAGAAATCTCTATTCAGCTCCTTGGCCCATTTTTTAATTGGATTGTTTGTTCTTCTGTTGTTGGTTGAGCTGTAGAAGTTCTTTATATATTCTGGATATTAAGCCCTTATCAGATATATGATTTAAAGTACTCTTAAAAAATTTTCTCCCATTTAGTGGGTTGCCTTTTCACTCTCCCTAACGCTAACCCTTTGATGTCGTAAAGTTTTAAATTTTGATGTAGTCCCATTTATTTATTTTTCCTTTTGTTGCTTATGCTTTTGGTATCATATGCAAGAAAGCACTGCCAAACCCAGTGTCATAAAGCTTTTCCCCTATGCTTTCTTCTAAGAGTTTTATGGTTTTAGTTCTTTTGTTTAGGTCTTTAATTCACTGAGTTAGTTTTTGTAATATGGTGTATGGTAAAGGATCCAACTTCATTTTTTTTGCATGGGGATATCCAGTTTTCTCAACACCATTTGTTAAAGGTTTTCGTATTTTTAAAGGGTTGAAATAAAAGCAAAAGAAATGATCTTCTGACACATGAAAATTAAACTCAAAATTCAGAATCCATAAATAGTTTTAGTGGAGTAGAGTCAAGCTCAATTATTTACATATTGTCTGTGGCTGCTTTTGTACCACAATGGCAGAGTTAAATAGTTGTGACAGAGACTATATTGTACATAAAACCTAAAATATTTACTATCTGGTCCTTTACAGAAAAAGTCTGTCAAGCCCTGCTCCAGACCGTTGAAAATCCTTATGCTCATATCCTTCTACATCTGAAAACCTCTCTACTAAATATCAACTTTAAAATCTTGTTCAGGGACTTCCCTGGTGGTGCAGTGGTTAAGAATCTGCCTGCCAATGCAGGGGACATGGGTTCGATCCCTGGTCTGGGAAGATCCCACATGCCGCAGAGCAACTAAGCCTGTGCGCCACAACTACTGAGCCTGCGCTCTAGAGCCCGCAAGCCACAACTACTGAAGCCCATGAGCCTAGAGCCCGTGCTCCGCAACAAGAGACACCACTGCAGTGAGAAGCCTGTGTACCGCAATGAAGATAGCCCCCACTCGCCGCAGCTAGTGAAAGCCCGCGTGCAGCAATGAAGACCCAATGCGGCCAAAAATAAATAAATTAAATTAAAAACTAAAATAAAATCTTGTTCAGAAATCCACCTCCTCCATGAACTATCTTTTGATTATCCCACTGATCTCTGATCAACCAATCCATTTTACTAATCTCCAAAGAACAATTAACACAAAACTCCTTCTGGCTGATTCAGTTACACTTTTCACAAGTGGCGATCCTCTTTACTGCATTAAAGTTTCTGTGAGAACACACTATAGCAACTATACCTTATTTTATTTCTCTATTTCATAGTATAGAGTTCTGATACAACAAATACTTTATTAATGTTTTTGAATGACTGGCTGCCCAGAGTCTTTCTGGTTATCGTACCTTTCATTGAAGACTCAGGCCCGCTGGTTCTCTGAGAGCCATGCGCAGAGCTGTTGTTGGATACCACCATTGGCCCAGGACTCTGGCCCAGGGAAGGGATGGTGTTAAGGGTATTCACCAGTTTGGCCACTTCATTGCTATTTTCACCTGTAACCCCAGGTCGCTTCACAGTGACAAAGCTGGCAATGCTCACTGCAGGTGGAGAGGGGAAGGAGGGAGCTTTGTTGGCCAAGTGATAATCATCTGTTCTCCACCCACCACCCATCCCAGCTCTGCCATCTCCTCTTCCCAAGCCTCACCTAGTTTGGGATTCTGAGTCTGGTTGGACTGGCCTGGAGGTTGAACAGCAAGGTGCCCCAATGAGGTCGGCTGTGTGGCAGTGGGAGTGGTAGAAGTGCTGGGAGTGGACTTGGTCTGCTGGGACTGGGACTGTGGGACGGTGCTTCGAATGGTGAGAGTGGCTGGGATGACGGTGGTGAAGGTGTTGGTGGTGGGCCGCACAGGCATTGTGGAGCCTGGCCTCACAGGGGTCATCTGAGAGAACACTTGTGGGACTCCAACTGTCGGCTTAACAAACTGGGTACCTGGGGCTTCAAAAGAGAGACAAAAATACCAAATCTTGGTCAGCGAGCTCACCTATAATACATTCCCCATGTCTTTACTGGAAATACTGGAATAGGAAAAGATTATCTCCCCAAACTGATTGGTGACTGTCAGGTTCCCAAGGGAAGCATAGATTCTAATGTCTAAGACAACAGGTATCACAAACTGATAAAACAAGTTAGCCTTAGTAATCAGCCCTGAAAACATTAAAGTGAAAGAAGAGTCCCATCAACTCCTCCCAGAACACCTTACCACACTGCCTTTTCTATTCCAAGAATACAATCATGAGTAGCTTGACCTCTGTTATTGGAAGAGAATAATAGGTCTAGAGTGGGAAGCAGTATGGGTATATATAGGCCAAAGGGTAGAGCTGGCTCTGAAAAAAGTGATCTTTCTCAGAATACTAAAGGAGTCTTTCATTCTCTTATACAAACTCAAATAGAAGACAGACTATGCCATTCTACTAGGATGTCCCAAAGGTGAGTCTCCTGGCTCAACTATAGACAATTTCACTGACAAACATTTAAGAAATATCAGAACTAGATAGGATAGGCTCATGAGACTGAAGGCCAAAAACCCCTGTGGGCTCTGAGAACAACAACAAAAACTTAGGAAGACAAGCTGCAGAGATACCTTTACTACAACTAAATTAAGATACCCTTTTTTGGCCTGAATTGTAGTCAACTTATAGACACTAAATATGGAACTGGGGGAAAATTACAAGATTTTTAAAAATTATCTTTCAATTTGGTTTCTTAAAAAAAAAAAACTAGCCATTGTCAATATTTATCCTCAAAGGATATGCCATTTGTTTAATTTATATTCCAAATCTATGCTATAAAAGTAAAGCAAAATAATTTTATAATCCCACCATGTAAGTGAGTAGACTTATAAGGAATACAGAATTTGGGAGTTTGCATTAATAATAGTTCTTCAGGATAACAAACTTAATAGCTGAATAAAACAGCAGAAACAGAAAAATAACTATATAAACCCTGTTTTACTGCCTTATGAAGGGTGGTAAAAGGTTAAAAAATAAAACCACCACCCTGGCCAAAGGTTAGAGTTTTTTAAAAATGGGGCTTAAACCAATATGATTTTTGTAGTTTTAGATTTCCCTTAAATACACTTTTTAAATGACCTTGAATATTTTGAGACAACAAAAACAAGTCTTCTGGATGCTGGTTTATTCCAAATGGGTAGACATTTTTCCTTACCTGGGACTAGTGTAATTGGTCTAACTGTTTGGCCTTGCTGTACGTTCAGCACAATCCCAACCTGATTCATTGCATTTTGTACAGGCCGGACATTTCTTACAGGAAATCCCTGCATTAAAAAGCAAAATGATCTTTAACATGGAGATCAGCTAACACTAGCAGAGACTGCATTAAGACCTATATCCAAAAAAATGCCCACACCCTTACCTAATGATTCTCTCTCTAGAACTAGAGCTTTTAAATGACTGAGATGGAGAAATTTTGGACTTCTGGCAAACTTGTGAGTGGCAAATATTAAAACTGGAGAATGAGCTTTGGTACATATGAACAAAAATGAAAACCTACTTCTTGTCTTAAGAGAACCTCAGCTTAAAAAGCTCATCCACAGGGGCTTCCCTGGTGGCGCAGTGGTTGAGAGTCCACCTGCCGATGCAGGGGACACGGGTTCGTGCCCCAGTCCGGGAAGATCCCACATGCCGCAGAGCAGCTAGGCCCGTGAGCCATGGCCGCTGAGCCTGCGCATCCGGAGCCTGTGCTCCTCAACGGGAGAGGCCACAACAGTGAGAGGCCCGCATACCGCAAAAAAACCACAAAAAACAAAAAAAAACTCATCCACAAACTGGCCCCTCAATTGCTAAAGGCATAGAATGCAAAAAAATGACACTAACAGTATTCACTGGAGTGATTCAACATACAAACAATTGTACGAAACTGTTCCCAAAGTCCACTTCAAAGGCCATACACCTCTGGGAAATTTGTTAGACAAGGCAGAAAAAAGCATTTGCCTTTACATTCCATACCAGCATTAGGCTTTCAACTCCAATTCACATTTATATCAAATAAGTCATCTTCCTTCTCTTCCAAAGATCTGCCGACACTTCACCAATCTTGCATGTATATTTCCATAAGTCAACTAACTCACCCCATTTTAAGAAAAATAGCCCAAGCAAAGGGTAAGAACCCTTGAGGACCAAGTGTTAAGGCTTCCTAATGCAAGCTTCCCACTCTTTCCTGCCTAGACCTCAATCAAATTACTTAATAGCCCTCCAGGGGTATAAAGAGGAGATTACCCAGCTGTACACTATGTTGGGCTTTCTACTAAAGTCAGTATCAAATTAAAAACTAGCAAATGAGAAAGCCAAATCAAAAGACAGGACTTAGAACCATTTCTAATGATGATAAAGACTTAAGTCATAGCCTTCAAAGGTTCCCATAGTCTTTCTCTCCTCTACCATGTCTGAATTCAGTAGAATTCAGAGTCCTATTTACCTGTGTAGTGATGAATATTGGTTGTGAGGCCACAGGGGAACTAGTCACATGATTGGCATTCTGCATGACCTGGACAGGCCTCAATACTGGTTGAGTAACCATTGTACCCAGACCTGAGGTTGGATTCTGGGTTAGGATGAGCGGCTGTCCACCTTGTTGGACCAAAGAATTGCCAGCTAAAGGGAAGAGGAAAAAAAAAAACAATGTAAGAGAAAATAAACCCACCATTATAAGCAACACAATGGTCTTAGATAAATGGTGTTCCCATATATCAAGATATCCAAGACTGTCACTCACCTCAGGTTTAATGTCAGCAAACTTACCAAATATTTAAGCTTCACCCAAAGCTACAACTAACAGAAAAATACACAGAAAGGGAAAGTTCACTAAAATCTCCCCCATATATCTTGACTAGGGATGTCGTAACACACACAGTAAGACCTCTACATGGCTATCACTTTGACTCTGATGATTTAAGTGACCACAAATAATCTCCCCATACCAAATCAGCAAAACAAAGTAAGATATAAGTTCCTTCCCCACATTTTAACTAGGTAAAAACCTATTTTATCAGAATGTAATTTGTTGTTAGCTAATCCACCTTATATTTTAAAAAGAGGAATATTCATCTACAAACATTAATTCAGCAAGTACACAGAATCTAAAAAATGGGATCTCTTCCTAGCGCATCAAATCTCAGAAATGCAACAGATTCTCTAAACATCCATTGTCTTTAATAGGTATGGGAACACAGAGACTGACAGGCTACCTTCTTTATGTCATCAGAACTGATAAAGAAAAGACCTGGCCAAAACTAATCAACACCAAGTAAAACTGATATGACTTAAGAAGATTCATTCATTAATAAATAGTAACAAATATCATAAATATTAAAAAACTGGCTAATTTTTTTGAAATATTTTAAATTCTTTTTCATGTGTTAAAAGTAATTTTGTAATGTTTTTAAGTCCTGTATTTGCTACAATTGGCTAAAAAATCACTTACACTAAGTTTCCTGATTTACAAAGAATACTCCAAAACAGAAATTCTATTTCAGAGAGCCAAAACATTGGCTTTGCCAAAAAGCACGTTCTTTTTTTCTGTAAGATGGCTCTAGTAGCACTTAGTTGTCTTTAACTTCATTCAAAACAATTTTGTTAGATTGTATTGGGACAGCTGCCATAGTGTGCATTTAAAAAAAACTTATCAAGATTGTTGACTTTTTGTGTAGCCATTTTAATACTGAAGATGGAAGAAAAAAATTTACATTTTTGGCAATATTATGCTTTATTATTTCAAGAAAGGTAAAAACGCTGATATGCAAAAAAAGATTTGTGCAGTGTATGGAGAAGGTGCCGTGACTGATCAAACGTTGTCAAAATTGGTTCGTGAAGTTTCGTGCTGGAGATTTCTCGCTGGACAACGCTCCACGGCTGGGTAGCCCAGTTGAAGTTGACGGCGATCAAATCCAGACACTAGCTGAGAACAATCACCATTATATCACGCGGGAGATAGCCGACATACTCCAAATATCTAAATCAAGCACTGAAAATCACTTGCACCAGCTTGGTTATGTTAATCGCTTTGATGTTTGGGTTCCACATAAGTTAGGTGAAAAAAACATTCTTGACCTTATTTCTGCATGCGATTCTCTACTTAAATGCAACAAAAATATTCCATTTTTAAAACGGAAAAATTGTGATGGGCGATGAAAAGTGGATAGTGTACAATAATGTGGAACGGAAGAGATCGTGAGGCAAGCAAAATGAACCAGCACCAACCACAGCAAAGGCCGGTCTTCATCCCAAGAAGGCGATGTTGTGTATATGGTGGGATTGGAAGGGAGTCCTCTGTTATGAACTCCTTCTGGAAATCCAAACGATTAATTCCAACAAGTACTGCTCCCAATTAGACCAAATGAAAGCAGCACTCGACAAAAAGTGTCCAGAATTAGTCAACAGAAAATGCATAGTCTTCCATCAGGATAACACAAGACTGCATGTTTCTTTGATGACCAGGCAAAAACTGTTACAGCTTGGCTGGGGAGTTGTGATTCATCCACTGTATTCACCAGACATTGCACCTTCGGATTTCCATTTATTTCAGTCTTTACAAAATTCTCTTAATGGAAAAAATTTCAATTCCCTGGAAGACTGTAAAAGGTACCTGGAACAGTTCTTTGCTCAAAAAGATAAAAAGTTTTGGGAAGATGGAATTATGAAGTTGCCTGAAAAATGGCAGAAGGTAGTGGAACAAAATGGTGAATACGTTGTTCAATAATGTTCTTGGTGAAAATGAAAAATGTGTCTTTTATTTTTATTTTAAAACCAAAGGAACTTTTTGGCCAACCCAATACCTAAATCAAAGATTCAAGCAAAATACTGCAACTTTTTTACCTCAAATCACCAGAATGGGATGGACTCCCCTGAAGCTTTAAGTTCCACTTGACAAATGGTGTCACTATAGTTAGCTACAGAGCTAGACCACCAAAGTGGGTATACAGGTGGCTATTAATGGGCCAACCTTGAATTGTCCCATGTTCTCCCAGAAACTGAGAGTCCATCAGTGGACTAGACCCTCATAGTTACTGGGCCAGCAGACTAGTAATTATAGATGCTGACAGATAAAAAATTCCAAATTCTAGCTATGCTAATTACACTGGCAATTTATTGACTCTCTCTCTCTACATTTTTAACTTAAGTATTTTATTATGGAGATGTTCAAATACATATAAAAATAGAACACTATAATAAATCTCTATGTACCTATATCAGCTTTAATAATTATCAACTTAAGGTCAATCTTGTTTCATCTATACTTCCCATTCTCTTACCAGCTCCCATATTATGTTGATACAAGCTTCAGATCATATCACTTCATCTATAAATATTTCAGCATATATCTCTAAAAGGACTTTAAAAAAGAGGAAATATCAACACCATTATCACTCCTAAAAAAAATATTATAATAATTCTGTAACTATAGTGGATAATACTGTATGATATAATTGAAGTTTGCTGAGAGAACAGAACTTAAATGTTCTCACTACCCCCTATCCCTACCCCCAAAAGAGGATAAATATGTGAGGTGATGGATGTGTTAATTAACTAGATAGTGGGAATCCTTGCACAATGCATACATATACCAAATCACCACAATGTACACATTAAATATCTTACAATTTTATTTGTCAATTATACCTCAATAAAGTTAAATATATACAACAATTCTTGGGAGCTTCCTTGGCAGTCCAGTGGTTAGGACTCTGCACTTCCACTGCAGGGGGCACGGGTTCCATCCCTGGTGGGGGAACTAAGATCCCACATGCCGCACTGTGCGGCAATAAATCAATGAATGAATGAATGAACAATTCTTTAATATCAAATACCCAGTTAGAATTCAAATTGACAATTACATTTTTTTGTTTGAATTATGTTACAAAAGGGTTCATAAAGTATAACTGATGACATACCTCTTCAATCTCTTTTAATCTATAGGTTCCCCATCCATCTCTTTTTTACTCCTTTGCAATTTACGGTTGAAAATATTGACTAAGCAAAAACATGTATTTTCTATTCACTATTTTAACTGCTAGGGTAAAAGAAAATAAATTATCTGTTATTTATCTAAGCCTAAGAATTCTTAAGATAATCACTGACTCAACATCTCAACTAAATATAGGAAGGAAAGGATGGAAAATTTTTTGCATTTATGTGAAATCAACCAGCATTAGCAAGTCTCAAAAGACAGGCCTTGTTCCCATGAAATCTACACATACTCTACTACTATAAAGAATGTTAACACAAGCATTTTCTGCAAATATTCTCTCTGACCTCAGGGTCATGTTTGAATTTTGGTGGATTGTTAGGACCTTTCCAAAAATAAAGTGCAAACAAAAAAGTAGGTTTCTAAGCCTAGACTAGGTTTACAATTCAATTGAAAGCAAAAACCAGCATACGGCAAGTCACACTGGGTAAATTAAAGTCACACAGTAAATATTTATTTAATGTATTCTATAAATTCATTCTTATAATTCTAATGAATTATAATAATTCCAATTCTAACAAATGAGTTGTTTTTAATGATTTCTGCATTCTTATTAAGTCTTTCCTAAAAGAAATTCTGACAATTCAAAGGTCTTATGAAGTTCTATTTCCAGAGAATGAAAGAGGAAGTTAGAACCCTGAGATTTAAAAAAGCCTTTAAAAACGGGCTTCCCTGGTGGCGCAGTGGTTGAGAGTCCGCCTGCCGATGAAGGGGACACGGGTTCGTGCCCCAGTCCGGGAAGATCCCACATGCGGAGCGGCTGGGCCTGTGAGCCATGGCCGCTGAGCCTGCGCGTCCGGAGCCTGCGCGTCCGGAGCCTGTGCTCCGCAACGGGAGAGGCCACAACAGTGAGAGGCCCGCGTACCACAAAAAAAAAAAAAAAAAAAAAAAAAAGCCTTTAAAAGAATTATCTGACCAATCCCCTACCTGTAAGTTTGTTCTCCAATAAACTAGGTACCTCAGCCATAAACTGATTAAATAATAGAAGATTTAGCAGCTTCTCTCACAACATGTTCTGTTTGTTTTACAAATCTGAAGGTCTTGATTTTTTTTTCTTCATTCTTTTAAGTTCACTTACACAGCCTTAAACCCCAGAGATAAGAGGGCTAAATGGAGTTGAAATGGGCCAAACAGGAATTGAAAATCATAATTACAGTAAAAAATGTATAACATTAAATTCATATCATTCACAGCTCAGAATTAAGCAGTGGTTCATTTCACTTCATAATGTTCCTTTCCAATGCAAACATATGATCAGTCAGAACTATAGGAATAATTTCTAAATGCTGAGTGGTGGATGCTGAAGAACAGCAAAAATAGTAAAAATGTTCTAAAATTTTATTCCTAACACTCTGTTAAAGAAAAAAGCCTTATTGAGATATAATTCACATACCATACATATTTTATCACCCATTTAAAGTGTACAATTTAGAGGCTTTTAGTGTATTCACAAGGTTTGTGCAATCATCACCATTATTTAATTCTAGAACATTTTCAGCACCTCAAAAAGAAACCTTACACCCATTAGCAGTTATTCCCCATTCTCCTCCCCCCAGCCCTGGCAACGAACAATCTAACTTTCTGTCTCTACAGATTTGTCTATTATAGGCATTTCATAACAATGGGATCATATATGTGGCCTTTTTGATATCTATCTATCTACCTATCTATCTATCTATTTTTGGCTGTGTTGGGTCTTCGTTGCTGCGTGCGGGCTTTCTTTAGTTGCGGCGAGTGGGGGCTACCCTTCGTTGCAGTGTGCGGGTTTCTCATTGCGGTGGCTTCTCTTGTTGCAGAGCACGGGCTCTGGGTGCACGGGCTTCAGTAGTTCTGGCACTCAGGCTCAGCAGTTGTGGCTGTTGGGATCTAGAGCGCAGGCTCAGTAGTTGTGGCGTACGGGCTTAGTTGCTCCATGGCATGTGGGATCTTCCCGGACCAGGGATCAAACCCGTGTCCCCTGCATTGGCAGGCAGATTCTTAACTACTGCGCCACCAGGGAAGTCCCACATTTTGCTTATTCATTCAACATCTTAGGTTGTTTCCAATTCCGGGCTATAATGAATAATGCTGGCACTTCAAGAGTATCTGATTTTAGAAAGTCACACAATTGTGTGCTTATCTACGCATAAAAGAAGTTTTGAGCCCCCCCTTTTTTTTGGCCACACTGCATGGCCTATAGGATCTTAGTTCCCCAACGAGGGATTGAACCCAGGCCCTCGGCAGTGAAAGCACGGAGTCCTAACCACTGGACCACCAGGGAACTCCCAGCATGAAAGAATTTTTGGATGAACACACAAGACATACGTAACTGTGGTTACCAGTTTTTTTTTTTTTTCGGTATGCGGGTCTCTCACTGTTGTGGCCTCTCCCATTGTGGAGCACAGGCTCTGGACGTGCAGGCTCAGTGGCCATGGCTCACGAGCCTAGCTGCTTCGCGGCGTGTGGAATCTTCCCGGACCGGGGCACAAACCCGTGTCCCCTGCATCGGCAGGCGGACTCTCAACCACTGCGCCACCAGGGAAGCCCCCCACTTTTTTTTTAAACCATGAACACAGGTTAACATTTTAATTTGAATACTAGGGCTTTCTAAAGTAAATAAAATCCATTTTCATATTTCAAAAAATTTTTGTACACAGGCCACAGGAATCAAGGGTCCACTCAAAGAGAGTAGGTCACATCAGTGTGTCATGAGATGCTCATCATGGGCCTTGGAATGCTGGGATCAAAGAAAAATTCAGCTAAACTGGTGGCTAATAGCACTTTGACAGCTTATATTAAGAGAAACATAGGAAAGTAGTATAATACAGTGGGAAGGCCACAAGTTTTGCAGTCTAAATAATTCAAATCCAGTTTAGTCGCTTACTATTTGACCTTAAGTACATTATTTAGACTCTCCACGCCTTGGTTTCTGCATCTGTAAAAATGAGAAAATCTCTAGATAGAGGTTCCTCATCTTTATATATATGAGGGTCACTATAGGTTTAAAAAAATTCTAAGGATTTTTCATGTGATAAAAATTATTTTTTCAGGGACTTCCCTGGTAGTCCAGTGGTTAAGACTCTGAGCTCCCAATGCAGGGGGCCTGGGTTCAGTCTCTGGTCAGGGAACTAAGATCCCACATACTGCAACTAGGCCTGCACAATGCAACTACTGAGCCCACGTGCTCTAGAGCCTGCGCGTTGCAACTAGGGAGCCCGTGCACCACAACTTCCCACATACTGCAACTAAGCCCGCATACTGCACCGAAGAGCCTATGAGCTGCAACAAAGACCCAGCACAGCCAAAATAAATAAATTTAAAAAATTTTATTTTTTCAGTATCCACTTATGTAGAGCAATCTATTATGGCAATTTGACGCTAACAAATTTTAAATGCCTGACCCAGCAATCTCACTTTACATTACAGATATGCTTACACAGTGGGCACAGATACAATGTCTGAGAATGTTCACTGCAGCACTGTTTGTAATCACAAAAAAATGGGATTGTAGTAAATGTCCAACAATAAGGGAGGTAAATGGTTATATCCAACACTAAGAACACCAGGTGCACCTCTAATGGAAATGTAAATGGATACAACATTTCTAGATGGCCAATCCAGGAAAAATATTGATCAAAATCCTTAAAAATTGTGATAACCTTTGATCCAACAATTTGACATTTAGAAATGTATTCTCAGAACTATGGATGTGAGAAAAGACAAGAGAGACAAGAGAGACAGAGATGTTCACAATAGCCCTTTAAAGTAGTAGTACACAGCTTTACAACCTATTGCTAATAACAGTTAGCCAAACAACGGGAAATAGTCATCAAAATGTTACAAAAAGATTTATTAAAATGAGAAGATATTCACTACATATTGAGGGAAAAAAGCAAGTACAATCTGTATGGATCTATTTTTATAAAAAGTGAATCACTGCACATAGCATATAAATGTACATAAAAGTACATATATGTACAGAGTAAGTTACAAACAGTTATCTCCAGGTAGTGAGATTACAGTTAAAAATTGTTTTTTTTTTTTTACTGTCCACTTTTTCTACAATGCATATATTATTCTTGTATTAATAAAGCTAAAGGAATTAAATAAGTCCTTTATAGCAATGCAATGATTCTATGAAGGTGCTTATTCTACACATGAATCTTGAGACATAACTTGCCAGTAACTCACTTTCAGAATGTAGAAACAGTCATCAGAAATGAAACAGAAACCAATACTATATAACTTCTCTAGTCAATAAACTCACTAAAAAACACTTCTCTTTCACCATTTCTTCAGGTAGACAACAACCCTATCCTATTTTTCATACCCAGGAACCAATAACCAAATGAATCTGCCAAAGAAAATATGGAACAAAGCTGCCCTCGGAGAATTCTTAGCAGACTAGTGGGGCTCTTCTAATTAAATAACATAAACAATCAAACAAGCCCCCCATACATCTCTTTAATAGTTAGGAATTTGGGGTTTACATTTTCTTTCCTAGAAATTATCAGCAAAAAGACTCAGCTGTCCTCTGACTTGAAACACTAGCATCGATTCAGCACTAAATCAGAAGGAACAGCACCACTTACTTCCGTAACAGAGAATCAGGACTAAACTCACTCCAACACCAGCAGAACCACATCAGTACCTAAAACTGAACAGGTACAGCTGTTCCTAAGACCTTTTTTAGTCTCTCACCCCTCTAGCCCAGGAAGAATTTCCCAATAATCCCACTTACCATTGTTGTTGGCAATTAGTGTGACAAGAGTCTTCTTTGTACTGTCGCTGTTCTGTGCCCCGCTGCTACTAACGGTGGTGGATGTAGAGAGGTGCCCAGCAACAGAAGCATGGGCAGCGATGGGCACTGGAGCCGAGACAGGCTGCTGGCTCACAGAAACTGTGGGGAAGGGGAGGCACAGTCACTTGGAGACAGGGACAGATGACACTAAAGGATACTGTTCTAATCTTCCCTTTTCATCTTACTGTGGGTCTCTATAGCCAAAAACTTTCCTGCTTTATTTGTAAATCCAACTGTTCATCTGATTTCTCCTATGTGTCCCTCACACCACAAATTAGACACAATGCCTTCTTCTTAGCCTCACATTTCCTGGTAAATTAAGTTAGATTATGAGCTCACTGAACCCGGATTTTACTGTTTTGCTTATATAGCACAAGCAAACCTCTAGAATTCAAAGGCTTATTATCTCCACTACTGGTATTCATAACCATGCATTAGTAAGCCGTCCACAAGACCCTGAACTGTCCTGTTGCAGCCCAAACCAATGCCATCTTCAGTTCTCAAGGCAGGAAAGATAAAAAAATTAAAAGAGCAACAGATACAATTTAGAGGGGAAAAGAACTACCACTCAGTTTCTGAATTCAGGGCAATCTAGAATTTGACCCTGCAACATCACCTTTTTGAAAGAGAAGCTAACAAGCCTAAGTTTGTAAACTGTCCATGGAGGCAGACACGAAGCGAATTCTGCTCAGCTCACAAAGGAAACCAAGTTCAAGTAAAACAAACAAAAAATCCCCCAAGACTATGGGAACCTGTTTTTGACTGGGTATATAAATGAGCACTGACACACACCTTTGCATTCTTGTTCATACATCATTTGGTAAGAGGATTGCTTATGTGTTTGATAAACATTGGTTAATCCAATTCTCAATGTTTTCAATTTATTAAATGTGTTTTTAGCTTTATGTACAGGAAACCAAAGCACTTACAGACCAGAGCACAGCGGAAAAAGGTAGCACCAGTGCCACAGTGAAGCAACCCTGGATTCTTGAAGTCTTCTTCCACCTCGCACTTTCTTAACAAAAATGCCATTCAATTCAGTCAATATAACAATGATCTAAGAGCAAAAGAATTTTTGTTACCTGTAGTAGTTTTATCCACTGAATTATAATCCTCAACTACAGAATCCTCAATGACATCACTGATTTTCTGCCATGGCTCCAACTCCTCCTCCTCACATTCCATAAAGAGGTCGGTGTCCGCCATGCTAGAAGAAAAAGAAGATTGAATAAGATATTGACCTCAGAATGGGAGAAATAATTTTATATAAAATATGGAATCAGATTCCTGAATCTATTGGTAACCTATTCCCTTGTGCTCCCTCTACCATTTCCCCTAACCTCCCCCCATTTCCAAGGTTCCAGAAGTATAACTTTTATTCTTGAAAATAAAAATTAATGTGGAAGAGTCCACAGCAAATTATTTAATAATTAGGGTTATGAAAATTTAATCTATAATACCCAGGGCTGGGATTAGGGTGAGGCGAATCATGCAAGTGGAGGGTCAGATCCTGCTTTATTTAAAATTGATATTTTGCTCATTATGAAATTTTTTGCATTAATATTGAGCTTTCAAAAATGATACATTTGCTGTTTGAGGAAAGTACCCTAGGAACTTGTTTGGAAAACCGGCAATTTTTGAAGAAAGCGCTAACCATTCTGTCTCTAGACTGCTGTTCTACTGATTCTGGACTTGAGCTGCAACATTTCCAGCCTCCAGCCAACCCTGCTTTCTTCAGACTGGCCCCCACAATCCTAATTGGCAAGAGCCAGTTCCTTAATATCTATCCTGTTGTTACTGTTCTGAACTCAGTGGTTTTTGTATACTGATAGACTCCTTGGTTTGTCTCAAGTCTGAAGTCAAGGGGAGATTCTGTCAGCAACCAAGACCTCTCTGTTCAGTCCTTAACGGGTTTTTCCTCAATTGCATGGCTTGTCCCTATATATGTGCTACTAAATGTATAAAGGTATATAGTTATACCACCCTCTAAATTTTCTCCAATCATTTAATATATTGTGCAATGTAAAATACATTGCATCCTTAAAGCTGTCTGTCCATTTATCTTTATTTCAAGAATCTGAACAAAGGGCCAGGATATACTTGAGCTCTGTGTTTGGTGAAATTTAAATGTAAATAAAATAAAAATAATAGCATAAAAATGATACATTAAAATAGTATTTTATCTTGATTACTGAGCTTTTTTGCACTTAAGTGAGAACCTCACTTGTCACAATCTAATTCCAACCCTGCTACTACCTTAAACTCCACCATGATTTTGGGAGTCAGGCTTTAATTTGAAAACACTGCTTAAACACTGCTTAAATTACATTCATCTTTATAATACAAATAAAGAGTTATTATTACTATGCTGCTCTCCAGTATTAGTTGACTAAAAGTCAATTTCTTTGTCTTGGAATGGAAGTAGCATTACTGCTCAATGTTCAAACAAAACTTTTAAGGCAAGGACTCTCGGTGCCCTTAGTATCTCAGAAATTTTTTCACCACACTCCGAAAGCAAAACCAAAACAAAACAACCAACCTAACCTTTGTGTTTAAATAGTTAGGGCCCTACAATTTGATAGTATTACTTTGCAAGATGCCCAACAGATGGCGTTGTCCCCTTGAAAATTTAAAATATTCCAGCAATGCCGCAGTAAGTTGGCTAGTCAAGTGCCCAGTTTTTTTTGTTTTTTTTTTTAACATCTTTATTGGGGTATAATTGCTTTACAGTGGTGTGTTAGTTTCTGCTTTATAACAAAGTGAATCAGTTATACATATACATATGTTCCCGTATCTCTTCCCTCTTCCATCTCCCTCCCTCCCACCCTCCCTATCCTACCCCTCCAGGCGGTCACAAAGCACCAAGCTGATATGCCTGTGCTATGCGGCTGCTTCCCACTAGCTATCTACCTTACGTTTGGTAGTGTATATATGTCCATGCCTCTCTCTCGCTTTGTCACAGCTCCCCCTCCCCCTCCCCATATCCTCAAGTCTGTTCTCCAGTAGGTCTGTGTCTTTATTCCTGTCTTACCCCTAGGTTCTTCATGACATTTTTTTCCCCTTAAATTCCATATATATGTGTTAGCATACGGTATTTGTCTTTCTCTTTTTGACTTACTTCACTCTGTATGACAGACTCTAGGTCTATCCACCTCATTACAAATAGCTCAATTTCATTTCTTTTTATGGCTGAGTAATATTCCATTGTATATCAAAACTACAATGAGATATCATCTCACATCAGTCAGAATGGCCATCATCAAAAAATCTAGAAACAATAAATGCTGGAGAGGGTGTGGAGAAAAGGGAACACTCCTGCACTGCTGGTGGGAATGTGAATTGGTACAGCCACTATGGAGAACAGTATGGAGGTTCCTTAAAAAACTACAAAAAGAACTACCACATGACCCAGCAATCCCACTACTGGGCATATAGCCTGAGAAAACCATAAATCAAATAGAGTCATGTACCAAAATGTTCATTGCAGCTCTATTTACAATAGCCCGGAGATGGAAACAACCTAAGTGCCCATCATCGGATGAATGGATAAAGAAGATGTGCCCACAGTTTTAATGGGTAAAGTGCTTCATTTGATTCTAACTGGTCTCTAATATTCTATTTTAATTATTTCTGTGTTCCCAAACCAAAACCACAAAGGAAAGAAGGTATGAGCAGGGTAAGAAAAAGCTCTAAACTGTCAACTTAAATTTTCTTAGTTTTGTATTTAATTTACATATACAAAAGACAATGCTAGCCAGAAACCGAATTAAAAAGAAGCCAAATCCATATCAAAGGCATTCTTTGAGTCAAGACTACACAACACACTTTTGTATTTTCCAGTCTAGTTCCACTGAAAGAGGTAACATTCTAAACAACTCTTTTCTAACTGCTTAATTTTATACTATTGTTCTTTGTTTGCTGTGTAACTTTCTTAGAGCCCACAGCCAACAGACAATTAATGCATACTATCAAACATCCAGCAGAATGAATATAAACTATGGATAACCTCTACAGATGGTTTTCAAGGACCTTCTTTTAGCTGTGACCAGCTGCAAGCAAACTCTCCATACATACGCTGAGCAATCTGTAGAAAACTTTCCTTGGGAATAAGCAGAGCTACCTGAATGCAAATTGTGGTTTTCAATGTCATGCTTATGGATATTTTAATAGCACATCCACAGGCTGGTCTTTTACCTCAACTATTTATAGTATCATAAAAGACTGAGTTCACGTTTTATCCTGTCAAACAATGAAGACTAATAAAAATAATGAAAGATTCTTCCATCTGACGGGAGTCAAATTATATTATTCCTACCATGAACAAGGTATTCTAAGAAACAGAGTGGAAAAGGCAGATGTGAAACGATGGCAAAGAAGAATGTTTATGTCCTAACTACTTTTGACCAAGTGAGAAAGAAAAATAACTCCTCAGATATAAGCTCTGCCAAGACAACCAATGTAAATTAAAAGATTCAAAATGGAAAGAAAATTACACTTAGAAAATATTTTTCAAGGTTTTTACAATGGAGAAGACAGTTAACCAACAAGGTCTGACAACTCGGAAAATAATAAATCTGCTGACTGAGCATATTTTATGACTCACAGCAAAACATCTCTGAAAGACACTGAAACCAAGTTTTCCAAACAGTCCTTATTTCTGATCTAGCCTCTTCTATCTCAGAATGTGATCATTCCTTTCATTTCAGCACCTATAGCTCAGGGTCAAAAAATTAACTCTGTTGAAAAGATGGGCCATACCACAAGAAGTATCAACCTGAATTAAATTCCTTATAAACTTTAAAATTAAAAAATGCAAATTTAGCACCCTTCAGTAGTTTTCCAGCTATCAAAAAGGAATGTTCATTAATATAATGAAATGCTATATTTAATATCTCTACCAAGATGCTCAAGGAACACCATCTTTCTCTGCGGTATTCCAAGTGATCCATGGCCTATAACCACCTTTCAACTATATTTGATCAAAGAAGACAGGAATTACTAAATAGGTAAATCTTCCCAAACTATCAGTCTACTCATGTTTAATTTCTTTCTACACCAAACCTTCAACTTAATTTCTCACAAGAAAAAGAAAAATCTGGAATTTTCCCCTCTCTACCCTATTATTTTGCTATAAAGGATAAATGTACTCATAGGCTTGGAATACATCTCACATGCAAAAACAAACAGTGACTTCCCTGGTGGTCCAGTGGTTAAGAATCCGCCTGCCAATGCAGGGGACACGGGTTCGAGTCCTGGTCCAGGAAGATCCCACATGCCGCGGATCAACTAAGCCTGTGCGCCTCAACTACTGAGCCTGCGCTCTAGAACCCATGAGCCACAACTACTGAGCCCACGTGCCACAACTACTGAAGCCCGTGTACCTAAAGCCCGTGCTCCGCAACAAGGAAGCCACCGCAATGAGGAGCCCACGCACTGCAATGAAGAGTAGCCCCTGCTCACAGCAACTAGAGAAAGCCTGCACGCAGCAACGAAGACCCAACACAGCCAAAAATAAAATGAATAAAATAAATAAATTTATTTAAAAAAAAAAGAATCCACCTTCCAATGTAGGGGACGCAGGCTCGATTCCTGGTTAGGGTACTAAGATCCCACATGCCACAAGGCAACTAAGCCCGCAGCTGCAACTACTAAGCCCTCATGCTCTACAGCCCATGCACCACAACTACTGAGGCTGTACACTCCAGAGCCCGCACACCACAACTAGAGAGAAACTTGCAGGCCACAAGGAAAGATCCCATGAACCGCAACTAAGACCAGACGCAGCCAAATAAATAAATAACAAAACCAAAAACCTTACATTGAACTTCAATCCTTACTCAGTTTTGGGACATTTTCATTTCTTCTGAAAAAGTGCCAGGTAAAAACATGAATTCCAGAAATTAAAAGCCAGCACATAGGGAACACCATGCTACATCAAGAGGAAAACTTGCACAGGTAGTAAATTTGAGAATCATATACTGTAACCAAGTAAAGGGGCAAACTTTCATCATATTACAACTATGAATCTCTAAATCAAGACTGTAGTGATTCCTTTTCTGCTATTCCTAAAATGAGATATCAATTTTAATTATATACAAGAGTAGGGAATTCCCTGGCAGTCCAGTGGTTAGGACTCCATGCTTCCACTTCAGGGGGCCTGGGTTTGATCCTTGATTGGGGCCAAAAAAAAAAAGTTATATACAAGAGTAGACATGGGGATTCCCAGGTGGCGCAGTGGTTGAGAGTCCACCTGCCGATGCAGGGGACACGGGTTCGTGCCCCGGTCCGGGAAGATCCCGCATGCCGCGAAGTGGCTGGGCCCGTGAGCCATGGCCACTGAGCCTGCGCGTCCAGAGCCTGTGCTCCGCCGCGGGAAAGGCCACAACAGTGAGAGGCCCGCATACCGCAAAAAAAAAGAGTAGACATGTATCCATCACCCAGCTTCAAAAATTATCAACCAATCTTGTTTCATCTATGCCCTCTCTTCTTCATATTATTTTGAAACTAATCTCTAATATCATATTTATAAATATTTTATTATGTAGCTCTAAAAGATAAGGACTTGAAAAGATCATGTACCAAAAAAAAGAAAAATCATAGAGAATTCCTTGGTCAGCCAGTGGTTAGGACGCAGTGCTTTCACTGCTGGGGCTGGGTCTGATCCCTGGTTGGGGAACTGAGATCCCGCAAGCTGCATGGCCAAATTTTAAAATAAATAAATAAATCATAGTACCATTAATATGCCTAAAAGATTTATAGTCTCAATATCAAATATCTAGTCAACATTGAAATCTCAAATTCTCTCAAACGCCGTATTTCTTTTAAAATTTATTTTATATTGGAATATAGCTAATATACAATACTGTGTTAGTTTCAGGTGTACAGCAGTGGTTCAGTTATACATATTCATATATCCATTTTTTTTCAGATTCTTTTCCCATATAGGTTATTACAGAATACTGAGTAGAGTTTCCTGTGCTATATAGTAGGTCTTTGTTGATTATCTGTTTTATATATAGTAGTGTGTATATGTTAATCCCAAACTCCTAATTTATCCCTCCCCCTACCTTTCCCCTTTGGTAACCATAAATTTGTTCTTGAAGTCTGTGAGTCCCCTTCTGTTTTGTAAGTAAGTTCATTTGTATCCTTTTTTAGATTCCACAAATAAGTGATATCACATATTTGTCTTTCTCTGACTTACTTCACTTAGTATGATAATCTCTAGGTCCATGCATGTTGCTGCAAATGGCATTATTTCATTCTTTTTTATGGCTGAGTAATATTCCATTGTATATATTTACCACATCTTCTTTACCCATTCCTCTGTTGATAGACATTTAGGTTGCTTCGATGTCTTAACTAAATACCATATTTCTTAAAGTTTGTTTGGTTCAGATTCAAATAAGGTCCACATATTATGATTATTTGGTAAGTTTCTTAGGCCTCTTTTTTTTTTTTTTTTTTTGCGGTACGCGGGCCTCTCACTGTTGTGGCCTGTCCCGTTGTGGAGCACAGGCTCCAGATGCGCAGGCTCAGTGGCCATGGCTCATGGGCCCAGCCGCTCCGTGGCATGTGGGATCTTCCCGGACCGGGGCATGAACCTGTGTTCCCTGCATCGGCAGGTGGACTCTCAACCACTGCACCACCAGGGAAGCCCAGGTCTCTTTTAATTTATAGATCTTCCTTCATCTTTTTCCCCCCACCTTGTAATTTATCTGTTGAAGAACCAGGTCACCTCTTGCAATTTCTACAGTCTGGATATTGTTGATTACATACACATGGCATTTAATATATGCCTCTGTATATCCTGAAATTGATAGCTGGATCTACAGACATGATTAGATACAGGTTTAACATTTTTTTCCCCCAAGACTACTCACAAGAGCAGGATTTTCTTCCAACAGGAATCCTTCTATCCAGGCTCAATGCCTTGATCTAGTCATTCTAAATCTATCATTCCCTTTTCATTTATTACCTGAAACACCTTGATTTAAAAAAAAAAACAAAACATATCTACTATTTGGTTACCCAGTGGTGCAGTTCATATAGTAAAAGTCTCGACTCTTTCCATCTTGCTTCTTTCCCTTTATTTACCAGTTTTCAAAATAATGATCTGTTTTACTAGCACTTCCTCAAAGTGACCAATGAGCTTGTTCTTTTTTAAAAAATTAATTAATTAATTTTATTTTTGGCTGTGTTGGGTCTTTGTTGCTGCACGCAGGCTTTCTCTAGTTGCGGTGAGCCGGGGCTACTCTTCGTTGCGGTGCACGGACTTCTTGCGGTGGCTTCTCTTGTTGCAGAGCACAGGCTCTGGATGCACAGGCTTCAGTAGCTGTGGCACGCAGGCTCAGTAGTTGTGGCTCGTGGACTCTAGAGCGCAGGCTCAGCAGTTGTGGCAGACGGGCTTAGTTGCTCCGTGGCATGTGGGATCCTCCTGGACCAGGGCTCGAACCCGTGTCCCCTGCATTGGCAGGCGGATTCTTAACCACTGCGCCACCAGGGAAGTCCAATAAGCTTGTTCTTAAACTATCATTATATCACATCATATGACACATCAATTTAAACATATTTGATATGTTTTGATCCACTGCAGTTATCCTTATTGATACTCAAAGTGTCCTAATTTGGCTACTGGGAACTTCTCAGTTAGCTCCTGAGTCCTTCTGACACAACCCTTGTGTTTGATAAAATCCTGGCTGTAAGTTTCAGGCTCATCTCATACATTCTTGCCCCAGACCTAGAATCAGCCATTTCTCTAAGGAGCCCTGATTCCTTTTGGTGTGGAATGATATTCCAAGATCGCAGTCTAGATGCTAGTGACTTCTCTGCTCATTAAAAAAAAAAAAAATTATTTGGCTGCGTCGGGTCTTAGTTGCAGCACGCGGGATCTTTCGTTGCAGCGCGTGGGCTTCTCTCTAGTTGCGGCGTGAGGGCTCTAGAGTGTGTGGGCTCAGTAGTTGAGGCACAAGGGCTCTCTAGCTGTGATGCACGCAGGCTCTAGAGTGCACAGGCTTAGCTGCTCTGCAGCATGTGGGATCTTAGTTCCCGGACCAGGGATCGAACCCACGTCCCATGCATTGGAAGGCAGACTCTTAACCACTGGACCACAGGGATGTCCTTCTGCTCATTTTAAACATAAAATTATCTCCATATCAACCCCCAACTATTAGTCAGCTACCTTCAATTTCGCTTCTATGTCATTTGGCAGAAAAATTCCAAATCTACAAATAAGACTTGTCTTAGAAACTTAAAACAAACTTCTATTTTCTCCTGAGATTCTTACTGGAGATGTTTCAATCTTTTAAATTTTACTAACTAATTCTCATTACTTCCACTCTTTTTCCAACCTTTCCCTATAAATTCTATATGCAGAATTTACATATAGTTAAAAAAATTTTTTTTAAGATCAAAGATTAACAAAGAGGACACAGCATGTAGTTTAACCAAGCCCTTTAGCAAGTAACTTTTTTTGAGGCTGCCTTCATTACCTTAACATAATCATCTATGTTTTGTTGCATTTTTCAGTAGTTTGTTCATTTTTTATTACTGAGTAGTGCTCCATTTATGGATAAACTATCCATCCACATGTTGACAGATAGTTGTTTTCAATTTTTCAGCTATTATGAATAAACCTGCTATGAACATTTGGGCACAAGTCTTTGTATGTGCATATGTTTTCATTATTTTGGATAAATAACTAGGAGAGGAATTTCTGGGCCACAGGATAAGTGTATGTTTAACTTCCAAAGAAATGGCGAATTTTCCAAACACTAGCCTAAGTAGCTTCTGACTTACCCAATTTACAAGTCCTGCAGAGATGGTCTTGTAACTTACTATCTATTTATTGCCATGCCACAGGGCATGCAAGATCTTAGTTCCCTGACCAGGGATCAAATCCATGCCCCCTGCATTGGAAGCATGGAGTCTTAACCACTGGACTGGCAGGGAAGTCACCGTAACATACTTTATAATGTGGGGTTGCTTAGCTCCTATGACTCTTAGTTTGGGGCCCTCAGCTGATACTCTGAAACAACAGGAACATTCATATTTAACTAAAAGACACTCAATTTAACATTCTTCCCTTAACTACTAGACTGAAATATTTGAGAGGGCAGGAACCATGTCTTTCTTATTTATTAAACTGAAGTACAACTGATTCACAATGTTGTGTCAGTAAAGTGATTCAGTTATACATACATATATATAAAATATATATGGATGTAATATACATATGTATAATATATATTCTTTTTCAGATTCTTTTCCCTTACAGGTTATTACAAAATATTGAATATAGTCCCCAGTAACTATTTTTTTAAAGACTGTCTTTTCTTGAATGCCAAGATATAAACAGATCACCTCAAAAATATCAAATTTATCAACTACTCCTAACAAAAACTTTACCCATAACACACAGCTAATAAGGTTCTTTTCCAAGCAAACTGGGAGGTGGGAGGGGGATGAGATAAAGCAAAAGACCTATACCTTACAAATGAAGAGCTCATTTCTAGCTTCAATAAAATTTCCAATAGAGCTAAAAAATGTCATCATATTCCAGTGTTCTCCAACATATACTAAGCACCCAAGCTGTGCAGCATATCTGCAGAAGGGAACTGTGTTCAAAGTCTGTACATAGGTTATATAAAGGGAAACCTAGATCATTAAGGAATCCACATATGCCAGTGGCTTTTATCCAACTCAGTAATACTCAAACAGGGATAATCTGCCCCCCAGAAGACATATGGCAATGTCTAGAGACATTTTTGGTAGTCATAACTAGGGGTGGGGTTGGGGAAGGGTGCTACTGGCATCTATCTAGTGGCAAGTGGCCAGGGGTGCTACTAAACATCCTACAATGCACGAGACAGACGGGGACATATCTGGCACAAAATGTTAATAGTGCCAAGACTGAGAAACCCTGATCAAACTGAATCCATGTTCTGAAGGGGAAAATTTTTTAAAAAATCATCCCACGTTCTATGCATAAAGAACTCTCATTTCTTTTTTTTTAAATTGAAATATAGTTGACTTACAATGTTATGTTAATTTTCTCATTTCTTTTTAAAATAATTTATCCTCTCTGCAACAGAAAAGATGAGAACAAGATCCCTATGAATTGTTCAAAGGGTTACATCTTAACACAGTAAAAACATTTTTATAAAACTCATATACATCTAGTTTGTTTCACCCTATAATGATCTACCTGTGAAACTTGTTCCTGCCTAGGTACGTAATTTCTCCTTATAAAACTTTAGCATTATGATGTTAGTTCTGTAAATTTATGGTTACTATCAGTATTAACTGGTAAATAATCTTGGTGAAAATAATTTCCCAAAGTCCCAAAATCTCCATTTCTAAAATTTCTGGTTTTCACCCCTTTACTATTCCTCTGTGGGTTGCTTTTGCTAAATATATCAGCTCTTATTGCCTCTTCAACTTTCCAATCATTTTCTCAGAGGGCAGTGAACCAAAATGACACGATGCAAACTTATTTCTGTGGTCCTTCTCAAAGTCCTATTGTTATGCTTAAACTTAAAATTATGGAAGTAGCTCTATGTCTCAAAGCCAAAAGTTATGACAGTAATAAGTTTAAACAGAAAAATGTTAGCCAATAATACAAACTCTGTCATCAGCTGTTTGGTCTGTGGCTTATTCTTTTGTAAACAAACAAAAGCTATTGACAATAATGTTTAACCTGAATCAAACCAAGCACTTAAATTTAACTTCCAGTTTTTAGGAAATACAGCAGTAGAGGAATAAGTTAAGTAGCACCTCAAGGAAATAATGAGATAAATCCAAAAAGTGGGACATTTTAAAAGGAAATAAGACAACTGCAGAATATGGAATATTTTATAAAACTACTAACACAGTTTAAAAATGTCAATCTCACACACACATGTATATATACATGCATGCCCACACACAGAGTGAGAAGACTAAACCAGACTGAAAGAAACTAAAGCGATGTAACAAAATGCAACATGTAAACCTTTACTGGATTCTGGTTCATAAAAAAGCTATAAATGACATATTGGGGAGAACCGGAACATTTGAATATAGACTAGATACAAGACGATATTTGGAAATTATTTTTAATTTTCTTAGAAAGAATAGTGGTATTAGAGTTATGTAGGAGAACGTATTTATTCTTAGCAAATGCATGAAATGTTCAGTGGAAGTATCATGACTGTGACTTTCAGGTGGTTCAGCAAATATATATTTTGGCGTTTTCTTACAGACATCAAATATGCCAACATGAAAAATGGTTGTGTCGGGACTTCCCTGGTGGCGCTGTGGTTAAGAATCCGCCTGCCAATCCAGGGGATGTGGGCTCGAGCCCTGGTCCGGAAAGATCCCACATGCCGCGGAGCAACTAAGCCTGTGTACTACAACTACTGAGCCTGTGCTCTAGAGCCTACGAGCCCTAAGTACTGAAGCCCGTGCGCCTAGAGCCTGTGCTCCGCAACAAGAGACTCCCCCGCTCCGCAGTGAAGAGTAGCCCCCGCTCACCACAACTAGAGAAAGCCCGCACGCAGCAATGAAGACCCAACGCAGCCAAAAATAAATAAATGGATAAATTTATGAAAAAAAAAGTTGTGTCTAGGTGGTGGGTTCATTGTAGACACTCCTTGTAGTATTCTTTCACCTTTTTTACACGCATGAAATTTTCTTAAAATAAAAAGTTGGGGGGATCAGAGGAACAAGGTCTGGGAATCTAACATAAAATATGGTGGCTATAGTTGATAACACTATAATTGATATTTGCTAAAAGAGTAGAATGTTCACATACACACAAGATAAATATGTGAGGTGATGGATGTGTTAATTAACTGAATGGGGGGGAATCCTTTCACAATATTTATGTATATGAAATCACCATGATGTACAGTTTAACATCATACAATTTTATACGTCAATTACACCTCAATAAAGCTGAAATTTAAAAAAGAAAAGAAAAAAAGTAATGGGGAATAACTACCTACTCATATCTTGGTTGTGATATTTTGTTCTACTATATTCTGCCATTTTCTTTTTGCCATTTACTAAATCAAACTGGTAGCCTCATGGGTTGAATTTTCTGTTAACTTGTTCTCATTTCTAGGAGCAATTTTCACATAGATTATATATACACATTTCTAAAGATGTTGCACCATAATTAAATGTTAGAAAAAAATAAATCGAAGTTGAGTTATACAGGTTACCAAGGAGGTACTGTAAGATGAGATGAACACTGCCGTCTTCCATTAATCAACGCATCATGATTATCTGACATCTTGGTAACCTATCTGGTTTCTGTATTTTGTAGCAGTAATTACACTGGTAACGTGATTTTCGTGCACTCAGTAGGTTTTACTCAACATTGCAACTCACACGGGACTATTAGTGATTCCCACAGTCTTTAAGTCTTTGGCATTCATCTTTCCATCCATAATATGGGTGTACCAGATACATACCTTTCTAGGGAGGACTGAATTGTACCTTAAATGCTGGCAAATATGGTAGTCTACCTTATACTCAGGTCCTATAAAATCAGCTAGTCAGTAAAAGCCTACATAACTGAAAAGCAAGATACAAAGAGACTCTTTATACAATCTTATTTAAAAGCAGCAAAAAGAATCCCTCAGTTACAACTGTCAGTCTACCTCTGAAGTATTTAATGGGCAGAAATCTCTACCTATCTTCACCTCAAATACGATTAGGAAAACATGTTTTCTACCAAAACTCTCCAGACAGATTTGGCTCTTGAAGCATTGAATTCCTTTAATTTGTCTGGTTCTTTTATAGCTCTAAAGTAAACTCCAGGAATGAAGAATTCAGTATCTAACATTTTCAATTCACTGCTAGCGCATACCCACTCATACATAAATCAAGATAAAAAGAACATTTGGAACAGAAAAAATGTCTTAAACAACAAATTTAAGAATACCACTCTCTTGCTCCTGAGTTAGAAATAAACAATAATAATCCTCAAAAAAATCTGTATTCAAGTTACTTCAATTTTTGACTTTAAAAGGGATTAATTCCAGAAAACCTTCAGGGCTGAATACTTAGTATGGCTATAAAACTAATTATTGTTAAACTTGTAATAAGAAGCATTTATTTACCCAGTCTTCCGTATGGCCCATTTTGTCCCTCACAGTAACTGCTGTAGAACCTCACATATAATATTCACAATGGGTTCTTAAATAGTCTTAATAATCTGCCTAATATTCTCAAACATAAAATACTTTCCACTTATCTGGCAGCAAATCTCCTATCAAGAAGAACCCAAATATATTCATTATGGGTTCTTTACTAAAACAACAACTAAAGTGAGCAGTTAAGTTTCCTTTTTTTTTTTTTTTTTCCGCGGTACGCGGGCCTCTCACTGTTGTGGCCTCTCCCGTTGCGGAGCACAGGCTCCGGATGCACAGGCTCAGCGGCCATGGCTCACAGGCCCAGCCGTTCCGCGGCATGTGGGATCCTCCTGGACCGGGGCACGAACCCGTGTTCCCTGCATCGGCAGGCGGACTCTCAACCACTGCGCCACCAGGGAAGCCCTAAGTTTCCTATTTTTAAAGGGTACAATATTCAGTTCTTCTCACAAGAAAAGTTCTTCTTCACTGACAGTTGTATGTTGTCTAAATTCCATTTCTACTCAATTTCATTTAACTCTGCCAAATACTAGTAAAACATTAGTCCTTTCTCCTCTCCTCTGGAGTTACATGTAAAAATACGTTTTTGTGGATATGGCTTATTATCACAAACCAGATTGCCAAAGAATCTATCAAAGTCTTACCATACTGATATGACAAAGACACCACCAGCTCTAGGGTTTGTAATTTAAATTAGAAATCTCCACTTTCAACAAAAAGACATATATGGAGAATAAAGACTGAAACATTATCTGGAATACATTTTATTTTACTATGATCTAATAACAGGCATTATGCACTTTACATTATCACAATTAATTCTCACTATATACCCTAAGTAATACATTTTACAGATAAGGTCAAAACGAAGTTTAGAGAGTTCAAGTAACTTGCCCTAGGTTACAGCTGGTTTGAATCCTGGCTGGGATATTTACTAAGCTTTTTTTGCTCTGGAATTCTTCCCCAAGTCATTGCCTCTTCCATTATTAACTCCAACATTTCTGAATTCTCCGGAAGTTTCTATAGGGAGACAGATTTGGATGATTTAAGGAGAAGGACAGGACAGACCCAGTTTTTGGTCTTGGGACCCCTTTACATTCTTAAAATTATTAAGGATCCCAAAGAGCTTTTTTTATGTGGACTTTACCTTTTGATATTTACATTAGAAATTAAATCATAAAAAAGGTAAATACTTATCAGTATATTCAAAAACAAACCCATTACAGGTTAACTTAAATAACATTTTCAATTAAAAATTACTATTTTTCCCCCAAAGAGTGAAATAACGTTGTTTTACATTTTTGCAAATCTTTCATGTCTAGGTTAATAGAAGAGTTTGATTCTCATAACTGCTTCTGCATTCAGTCTGTGGTTCTATGTTGTTCTGGTTAAGTATGTAACAAAGATCTGCTGTCACACAGATAGAAAAAGGGAAAAGTATTCTAAAAACCTTTTCAGATAGTTTTTATATTGATATAGTACTAAAACTAGACAAATGATAGTTTCTTAAAGGATAACTGCATCTTGGAACCTGAAACCCTATCAATGAATGTTATATTAAAATCCATTGATGTACCTTAAATTTTGAAATGATTTCTTACTCATGGTGACTTCATGCAATGGTCATTTGGAAAATACAGACTTACTGAATTATGCCTATCTTCCAACTATTGACACATTTCATCATACAATATAAAAAAAAACATAGTTATTAAAACTGACATTATAAGAAAAGTCTTTCAAGTACCAGGAAGTTGTTACGGTTGAGGTATCAACTTTTTAAAAATTCTAATTTTCACTCTCAAATTTTTATCACTGGGAACAAATACTATCGTTTTCCTTGAAGTGACAAGCTCACACTTTTTTCAAGAAAACATCCACAAACACTCAAGTGTCAAAAGCTGTAGTTTATCAGTCGTTCTTTCAAGTAAAAATGCTGTTCCAGGAAACAAGTAACTCACAACTAAATCTCTTAAGTGCCTTTCCTTATAACAAAGATCTACCTCAGCAGGCGGTGTTAAGTGCTTCAAGCACACTTCCCATTTGGTCATAGACTCTTATAAATTAAAAAGACATGTACTAAAGAGCTGAAATTTAATAAAACTAATTATTTTTACTGCTTCATCAAGGACATTCTCAAGTAAGTATAGAGTTTCCTGCAGTAGTTTTATCAAGTGTTGCTTTTGGATCATAAGTGCAAATGTCAGTGAAAAAGATAAACAGTGTCTCAGTATTATTTTGAAAACAGTTATGACCTCGAAGCTCTCCTGAATGGGCCTGAGGGGATTCCCAGCGGTCAGCAGACCACATTCTGGGAACTGCTTTTCTAGATTATGCCACTGGTTCAAGGTGGGGGTGGAAACTAACAAAATTCTGTTCATCCCAAGAGTCTTCATTCTGTTAGTTCCTTTAGTTTGAGATACATCAGCATAGCTGGTACGTTATAACCGTAATATATGAAAGCGGAAGGAAATCAAGGGCATAGATTGCCACTTAATTGTTCGAAGATTATAGTCTGCGCACCTTTATGCTGGATCAAAAACTCAATATGGTGGTTACCCTAATCAGTCTCAGCTGAAGGATTGCAGATTAAAAATGTAGAGATGATACCCCTCTCCCCATCCCATCCAAAAAAGCTTGGGGATGAGGCCCCCCCAAACCGCACTTTTAGCGATCTGTAAGGTACTTTTTATGCACCCCGAAGTTAAGAACGATTGTGCTAAGTAGTTCAAAGTCCAATTCCCAGTTCCAAAAGCAAGGGGTCTCAAAATTCAATGTCGTTCGCCAAGAAGCAGTCCCCCCCGGCCCCGCCGTTTCCCTTCATCTAGATGGGAAAATTCCTTTGAAAGTGAAATTGTACTTCTGTGGGGTTTTGAGCTGCGGTGGGAGGTCTCTAAAAGAGTGTAGAGGGCTGGGCCACAGTCTGCAACAGAACGACGGCTGTTCCGATAGGACACCTGTATCTCAATTTCCATCTCGAAAAAGAGATCTGGGCTAAACGACTTACTCTTTCCAGCTCTAGCTTTTTCTGAGCTGAAAATATCCAAGACAATGAGAGAAACGTCCAGTATTATTAACAATTTGAGAGAATCCCGCGTCTGACAGAAGAGGAAATCAGGAAAACTCGCAGAATGGAGAGAAAGCAGGTGGATCAACATCACTCCTTTTCAGAAGGTGCTAAGAATCTAGAGAAAATAGTCCCTGGGATAAACATGGCGCCCACCGCGGCAGGATATAACCATACGAAAATAAAGCTTTTTCCGCCACATCCCATTTTATAAATCACGGCGCCACCCCAAAATTTTAGAGCCGGGGGAGGAGACTTTGTAAACCGCGGTGCACTAAGGCTTCGGGTGTACTATACGACCGAGCGGGGATTACATAACACAAGGGAGAGACTAAGCAATCACTCATTCTCCTCCTCGCGCTCAAAAAGAGCGCCCCACACGTTCCCCGGCGGGGGTGGCGCGGGGACGGCCGAGCACCATCCCCACCCCCGGGGGACGTCGGCCCACGGCCCCTCCCGCCCGCCTCCCCAGCGCGGCCTCGCCCTCCCCTCCCGCCGCGCCCCGCCGTCTCGCCGCCGCCCGCGCCCCCGCCTCTTCCCCAGCGGGCCGCCGCCCGCGCCCGCGCCCGCCCACTCCTCCGAGACGCCTCGCGCCGGGTGTGCGTGTGGACGTCGGGTGTGTGCGGGGCCGTGGACCGCGAGTGCGCGCGCGCGCGCGCGCCGCTGCAGGCGCCGGGGGCGGCCGGCAGGCAGACAAGGGCCTGCCCGGCCCGCCGCGCGGCTCCCAGGGCGCACGCACTCACACACGCGCTCGCGCGCCGCACCCCACGCCCGCCGCCGCGGGCCGCGCCGCCACTCGAGGGGGGCGGGGGCGCGCGCCACCGGGCCCCCACCCCCACCCCTCGCGCTCCCGCCCCATCCCCCTCTCATTGTCTCGCCTCGGAACGCCTCGCCGAGCGAAAAGATAACGGAACCCCCGGGAGAAGGGGGGTGGGGAGAGAGAAAGCTCGCTCGCTCACTCACCTCCCGTGGTCGTCGCCGCCGGTAGTCTGACCCGAGGAAGGCGCCGTCGCCTTAAAGGGACCTTGCACCCGGCGCCGGGAGAAGGGGGTGGGAGCAGGGGAGGGGACGGGGGCTTGGGGGGAGACGAAGAAGAGGGAACCGTTGAAAGCGCGTCTCCCGAGGGTGAAAGGAAACCTCCCTCGGGTTCGAGTGATTTGGGGTGGATTTTTTTCCCGAGGGGGGCGGGGGGGCCCCGAGGGAGGGGGGCGGGGGGGCCAAGGAATGCGGCTCCGTGTACGGGAGCTGGCGCGGGGGAGAGAGACGCCGACTCCCCCCACCGACCCTCTCGCCCCGCGGAGGGATACGGCTCGTCACTTCCGCCCTCCCCCTTTCGTGGTTTTTCAATTGGTTGGAGCGCGTGGCACGTCATGTGCTGTGCTCATCCTAACCCCTGCCCGGGCTTCTTTTCTAGTCAAGTTTGTCTGGGCCTGCAAATAAATAAATAAATAAATAAAAAATTTTAAAAAATGAAATGAAAAATAATTAGCCCAGAAGCAATATCTAAATTTTGGTGAGAAAGATGGGACTTCCAAAGAAAATACTTCCCTGGACTTTCCAAGGAAATTTTGGGAATCTCCACACTTTCCACTCAAGGCTTATACCTAATCAAAAGGGGAACCTCGTGCCACAGGCCAGATGGTGAGGCCCAATGGCACCAACGACTGATATTGGAACAAAGGCATCAAAATGGCACTCGTTCTTCTTCACGAGACATTCGGTCAGGTAGCTTTAAGTGAAGAACTTTTAAAAGCCATTTTTACCCTGAACCCTTCTGGATTCTGGAAGGAAGTCACCCATGATTGCTTATTAAGGTAGTTCATGTATGGAAACTTTTTTGAGATGAATAGACTCAGCAGAGATCTTCAATTCAAAGAAACTGTAGACTCCACAATTGTGCTTTTTGCTCCAATCAAGGCTGAGGTGGACTGGCCCAAAGAAATTGCTCTGTCCATTAAAGACTATCCTCCTGTTATTTTTCCTCAAACAAAAACTAACCTCTTTTCCAAGTAACTAAGAAATTTTTTCCTTTATTACCTCCTGAAGTGATGATAAAATTTTAGTATTTTCCTTAGATATTTGAGGATATTGTTGCTCTTTAAGCAATACGCAAATATTTGCTCCAAACCAAATGCTAAATCAAGGTACTTGGTGCAAGACTGGGGAGATGCACAACCACATTTATTCCTTCCCTAGGTACACACTCCAAACCACCAGACGATGAAAATAGGCAGTGGAGGTAAGCATTCCAAATTGTGCACCTGTGGGCATGCACACACCACCACCCATTTTCATCATCCCATTTCATACATCTCAAAAACACGAGAAGGATTTCAACTAGTCATTCTTAGGAAGAACTTTATTACTTGAATTGGAAGAACCACTGAGCCTTCTGAAAATTCTTCTGAAACCGTTCCAGACCTGATCTGGAAAAGCCCATGCTGGGATTATGGAATCAATCATCAAAAGACATTCTGCATGAAGCTCTAATCCTATTTTATGCTTTCCTGCAATAATTCAATTCATTATAATGTCATTTGCCTCTGAAATATTCTTGGTGAAAAATATTTTGGCATGCTCTAAGTGCCAGCTTATGCTCTCTGCCAATGAGCTGCAGCCCAGCAGATTATACCATCTACCACTGACCAATCACCATTAGCATACCATACTGAAAATGCATCATGCATGTATTCATTTATTCGACAAATATTTATTGAATACTTGCTATATGCCAGGCACTGTTCTAGATGCTGGGAATGCAATGACAAAGAAAACAAAGTCCCTGAATTCATGAAACTTATACTCTAGTGAGGAGAGACATACAATATACACATAAATTGTTCCAATATCTATTACAGAATAACAAACGGTCCCAAAACTTGGTGGGTTAGCACAACAATTTTATTATTATCTCTCACGGTTCTGGGAGGTGATTAGACTAAGCTAAACAGTTCTCACTTGGAGTCTCATGCAGTGGCTGAGGCTGAAGTCATCTCAAAAGCTTCCTCAAAAGTCTAGAAGTTGATGATGACTATTGGCTTGGACTGAAGCTGGGGCTGTTGGTCAAAACAGTGAGCTGTTGGCCTCTCCATGTGGCCTAGGCTTCCTCATATTATAGTGACTGAGTTCCAAGATTTAGTGCCCCAAGAGGACCAGGCAGAAGTTGTCTGGCTTTTTGTGACCTAGCCTCAGATGTCACATAGCATCGCTTCCACCACAGTTACAGGCCCACTTCGATTCAAGAGGGATGGGAAACATCTCTCAAAGGGAAACATCACATTGTAAGAAAAGTATGTGGAATGTGAAATCTTGTTGTGGTCATCTTGGAGAATACAATCTGCCACACAAATAAATGAATATATAATATGTGATATGGTGATAGGTGCTATGATGGGGAAAAGGGCAGGACAGGGAATTGGGAGTGTGGTACAGGGGTAGAGGGTGGTTGGAGAAGGCTTTGTCATTAAGGAGACATTTGAGCACAGACCTGAAGAAGGTGAAGCCAAGTTCAGGTTTTACTGTTAGTGAAAGTGAAGTCCCTGGAGGATTTTGAGCCAAGGAGTGACATGACCTGAGAAACATCTTTAAAGGAACACTGTGGCCGCTTGGAGAGAATAACTGGTAGGGGCAAGTTTAGCAAGCTATTGCAATTTTCAGGTGAGAGATGATGGTGGCCTGGACCACGGTGGGAGCTGTGGAGCTGCTGAGTGAGTTCTGCAATATGTTGTTTACTTCTCTGTGACCTATTTTTCTGTAGTTGAGTTTGTGCCCTGGGAGACAGTTTTGACCCATAATGGCTAACAAAATGTGTGTGAGTGATGGTGCTATGCCTGCCACAAAAAAATAAAGGAAGGATATCCTGCTGAATGTTAAAATGGGAGTTTTGCAGGGATTGGAGGCATCTTTGAGGAAAGAATTCAGGAAACAAGGGTAAAGATCAACAGATAATCAGGGAATGGAATAAGTTCTTTGACACTGAAAAGATTTCCTAACTATGCCACAGCCTGGGAGGATTGATCAACAGTTGAATAACTGATAGCTGGAAGAAATCGGGGGCAGAGACGTCTATAAGTTCAGAGCATTTGAAGAAAACTCTACCACCTTGCAACACCAGAGCAACATCTCAAAAAAGGCTTTATAGCTAGCATTCCCATTTCCAGAAACGTATTCTCCTAGCTGAAGAGGGAGAGTCTGTATTCATTTGGACAGTCTTGGAACATTTTGTTGTCATCTGCTAACACACAAGTTTCTAGAGTGAAATAATAGAACTGATACTTGTGGTCTCCTGTATTTGAACCATCTTGATGATGATGGGAGAACCGAAGCAGCAGAACAAATAACCTGGATTAAATCCCTAGAAATCAATTCACATGTACCTGTATAACATATTGGGCTGGGGTCTGAAAGCCAATCCAGTGTGGTATATTGAAGAAATTGGGACCCTAATACTGCTGCTAAAAAGCTACCCAAGTCTTCGGTAGCCAACTTAGAAAAACTGAATCCTCTCCATATGGGTTTCTAAGAAAGGTCAAAAGTTAATGGAAGTCCCAAGTTGGGCATTTCACAGTTAGGTAGCAGGAGAGTGTTTCTTTTCAACAGTTTATAGAAACACTTATTTGCTTCCTTGGCTTATGGTTTCTGCCACGAGCTGAAAATTGGAACCACCTGTAACTTGGAAAGTGTCAAGGCAGAGACACAAATGATTTCAACATGTCTTCTGAAGTAGTGAGCCATGGGTGCTCCTCTGCTGTCAGTTTGTTAATGTACAGACCCAATCTCTGACTCCTTCATGGGGGCCAATGCCAGGTTCCCTTAAAAATGAGCATCCCGCTCTTACAGAACACACTTAGGGTCATCAAAACCAAGAGCTCAAAGGGAGCTACTCATTTTGGAAAAGGTAGAAAAACAGTGGAAACATTTTCACCACCTGAGCATCTCCCAGCTCAAAAAGATTGACAACTGATTGCACTGAGCCTGGGAGTCTAAAGAAGTCAACATGTGGAGTGGGAAGGAGACATGGAAATGCCTAGCTTGCAGGGAAACCATCGTGAAATAAAGGACAAATGAAGATCTATGTTTGACAAGTGTCAAATAAAAAATGGGGAACTTGGAGGCTGTTGTAGATTGTATTTAAGAATATTGTTTGTTAACTCCTTATGTTTAGAGGAGCTGAGGACTCTCCTAGGGGCTCAGAAAATTCTAGGGAGGTGAGAAATAGCTGGAGGAAGTTTTCAGCCTGGGTTTCTCAAAGAATTCCTCATTAGCTTTCAGCAAGAAGCAATTGAAGTTCTCTGTCTTCAAAATATATTTTTCAAGAAATGCATAAGCAGCAGTCTCATCTGTCATCAAGACTTCTCAGTGAGTTGCTATATGATTTCATGGAAGATAATAATTTAGTTAAACTTTGAATTAAATTAATATTATTTAAGAGATACTCAGAAGCAAACCTATACTTGTTTCATCTAGGTTGTTGCTCTGGAGTTGAGCAGGTATGATTATCAAGTAGTTAAACTGATTCCATAAAACTTCATGGAAAAATGAATTGGATTATTTTATGGACACACTTGTTTATGTGGCTTGTTCATTATAAGAGATTGCAAAATTTTTTTTGTCTAGGATACATTCTTTTTCTAATTTAGCGGTGTTTGTATTTTACTGTAGTCATTAATAATTTCCAGAACACAACTGTGGACATTAAACAACGAGTCATTCTTTTGAAGGACGTGAGGATTAATATCATTGTTTTACAGATGAGGAGACTGAGGTATCCTCCAGAATTAAATTTAAAAAAATTTCTGGTGTAGTTAAGTGGTCAGATCCTTTTGGGTCTCTTCTTATTGTTGAGTATGTATAGTAAGAGTTAGAGGTAGCAAGGAGGCTATCTCCTGTGATAGCCAAGGATTCATTTTTTAATGCCGTTTCTATTGCCTGAAACATAAAGGTAATAAAATCTGAAAATGTGAGAGTGCCAAGATTCACCAATTTAAAATCATTTAATAGGAGGAAAATGATTTAACCTTCATTCATCCAGGAAATAATTCTCGCTTCTAGGTTTGTGTGTAAATGCATTGGTGTGTAAGTACTATGAGTCAAGTGCGAATATGAGTTTCCTCTTTCCTATGCACCTGCTTCCTGGCAGCCTCTGATCTCTGCTTCTCCTATTCAGAGAACTTATTCCTAGTCTAGAGAAGTGACTCTTAACCTTTTCCGCATTATGAACCCCTTGAAAATCTCTATGAAAGCTATGGATAATCTGCCCCAGAAAGATGCACATTTGTGCATATACACAAAATTTTGCAAACACTTTCAGGCTTAAAGCCCATTCATGTGCCTGTGCATGAACCCCAGGGAAAGAACTTCAGGCCTGGGCTCATTGGACAAGATGCTTCACTTCCTGTGTTCCCAAAGAAATGATAGCCTCTCAATAATCATATGAACATGTGTGCCCAAAGAACTAGAGATTCTTCTCATTCTGACAAGTGGCTTATTATTATTAATTACTATTGTTACTATTATAATTTTATTTCTTCCTTTACCTTTGCCCAAAATGTTATTCAATACCTGTGAAAGTCCAATAACCTCTAAGACCCGAAAGATTATCAGATAGTCTAGCTACCTCAGCCAGTTGAATTGATACCTTTGGAATTGAGGAAGTTATCTCTGATTCTCCAACACTGCAAATATAGTGACCCTCATGGGATGCCTGGCCCCATTTACCTGATTCATTGGCTGTGACTCATTGAATATTCATGTACTCTCTGCATTTCCCAGCCTTGAGGTAGGGCTTCAAGATTGAGTCCTGACAAATGGGAATATGAGTGTGATTGGTGACTCCCAGCCCACTTAAAGCACTTAAAGGTTGATGTGGCTCTTCTCTTCCCATTTAGAGAAACGGTAGGACCACAAGATGGAAACAGCCTAGATCCCTGAGTCACCCCAGGGAGGAGAGCTGAACTAGTGAGTTTCCCAAAATACATTGGACTTAACCAGAACAACAACAAAAAACCTTTATTGTGCTAAGTCATTGAGATTCCAGGATTAATTTGTTAATTCAGCATGGCCTAACTATACTGATAAATACATTGGTATAAAGACTGGATTTAAAAAAAAGAAAGAAATTACCCCAGAACACTTTTTTTTTTTTGCGGTATGCGGGCCTCTCACTGCTGTGGCCTCTCACATTGTGGAGCACAGGCTCTGGACGCACAAGCTCGGCGGCATGGCTCACGGGCCCAGCCGCTCCGCAGCATGTGGGATCCTCCCGGACCGGGGCACGAACCTGTGTACCCTGCATCGGCAGGCGGACTCTCAACCACTGCACCACCAGGGAAGCTCCCCCCAGAACACTTTTATGGCTAAGAATGGGAATCATTATGGTTAACTGGATAGAGCTTGATATTACCTACATTGCAGGGTTATTGTATAATAGATATGATAGTATATAAAATACCTAGGAGGGCACCTGGCTTATATTAGTTACTCCATAAATAGTGGCTTTTATTATTAGTTCTTTTAAAAAAATATTTATGTTTTTTATTTATTTGGCTGCACCGGGTCTCAGTTGTGGCATGCAAACTCTTAGTTGCAGCATGTGGGATCTAGTTCCCTGACCAGGGATTGAACCTGGGCCCCTTGCATTGGGAACGTGGAGTCTTAGCCACTGGACCACTAGGGACATACCTATTATTAGTTCTTAAGATATCCTATAGCATACTATAAGTATTTTATGGGACATGATAAAACTGGACTACACTCATGGACGATAGGATCCCTATTCTGATTCTTTTCCAGATTCTCCCCTTAAGGTATCTCTCCTAAATAATTTGGGTGTTGGGCTCAAGCATCTTTTATAAAATTACTGGAACGAATAACTTCCAAGAAATAAGCTGTATATTGTCTTTCATCCACCAACATTGAGTCAAATCCTTTTATTTCTTCCACACGTTAATTAAGAAAACAGCATAACAGGTAACATAATATCGCCAAGTGCTAATTCATGTGATCCAGACAATGAAAGAATATGACATATAAAATTATGCTGTGTGAGACAGTACTTTCTAGAAAGAAAAAGGAAAGCTCTATGCAGGCTCAAGTCTTCAGTGAAAACTTCTTGAAAGGAGTAGGGCTCAGATCTTGTCTTGAAGCACAGGTAGGATGTGGATAAGTAAGAGAAAGGAAGAAAAACATTCTAAGTGGGCAACAGAATGATCAAGGTACTGATCAAACCCATAAAGGATAAATATCAGGTTGAAACACATAACATTACTGGGGTTTTTTTTGTAGGTACAAAACAATCAAATATTGGCAATTTCATATTGTTCAACCTAATAAAAGTGGCATTTGTGGAGTGATACACTGGAAATTTTAACTGTATTTGTAATGTTTTATTTTTTGTCCTGAGTGGTAGGTACATAGGTTCCTTATATGACTTCTTACTTCTTGTGGTTCTTAAGTATTTCACAATTATTAAAATAATTTAATGAAAAGCAAAAGAGAAAGTAAAGTCTCATCAAATAATTTAAATGACTCCTTTAGGTAACACTCATTCTGTTGATGAAGATAACACTCAGTTTTCTCAGCATTCTCAGACTTTCACCCTCTTCCCCAGCTTTTCTCCAAGTATATCAGGGGACAGCATAGCTTATGCAAACACATGACAAAGGAGAGAATCCAGAGATCCCCCAAGTGTTCTTTGACTCCTCTGGCCTTTGGGGCAATGTCCCTCTCCACCTGGCCACTGCTTGCCCTGCTGGTGTTTGCAGCTGAAATTGGTGGTTCAAGACCATGTGGATATAAGGGACCTGGCCTCCCTTAGGGTGCTCAGGCCTTGTGGCTCTTCCTCTACACCCCCTCAGCTCTCTGACTCTATGGGTCCTTCTCCCATTTGTCTATGAGGCTCATCTGGCCGTGGCCCCAGGGTGGCAGAGGGGGGTGTTCCCTTTGCAGTCTTCACTGCAGTGTCACCTTGCCCCTTAAGGTCACCCCTCCAGCCAGCTCCTCAGTCAGACATTCAGCCACTATGGCTCTCACTGTGGCTTTCCCAAGAAAGCTACACCTCAAGGCCTCCTGCCTGACTACACCTTTACCTGGTGTGACAGAGGAGAATACAGCGTTCTGGGCCTCCTCACAGGGGCCCAAATAGGATCAGTCCCTGTTATTCCCTCCAAATATATGATACACCTCTGTCATCTCTACACAGAAGCCTGGAGAGAAGAAATTGGGACACACATCTGACAGTTTTCCCCTTCCCCCTATTTCTCGATTCCCCTTCTTCTTCCCAGTATCCCCCCAGGGCCCAAAACACAGGCTTGCCTGCCTTCATCTTCTTCATGTCCTTCTACCACTGAGCACAGGCAACATGACCTGGCAGTCATACCCTTTGGGAGAACTCCCTGGGTTAAGTTCCCCAAGCTGGGCTCTTCAGGGAGGTACAGGAATTTTTTTTTTAAAGGGAATTTAGGAAATCCTCTTTCAAGCCACTAACCTGGCTTAGAAAGTTCTTGTCTTGCTATAAAATCCTATGTTGAATGTCAGAAGCCAAATATCTCACTATTTTTTCCCCATTCCTTCTGTGACAAATCCTTATTTCCCCCCGGGGCGGATGGATGCCAAGGGCCAACTAAGGATAAAGTCATTTTCTCAGAAAGGGAAAAAGGAAAGCATGCTATTTTTCAAAAGAGTACTTTTCTGGGCTTCCCTAGTTGCGCAGTGGTTGAGAGTCTGCCTGCCGATGCAGGGGATGCGGGTTCGTGTCCCGGTCCGGGAAGATCCCACATGCCGCGGAGCGGTTGGGCCCGTAAGCCATGACTGCTGGACCTGCGCGTCCGGAGCCTGTGCTCCGCAATGGGAGAGGCCACAACAGTGAGAGGCCCGCGTACTGAATTAAAAAAAAAAAAAAAAAAAGATTACTTTTCTAATTGCACTAAAATTCTTCCCATCCCCTGTTCCTCTTCTTCATAGAGCTCCAACCCCGACATGGGTCATGCCCCATGACCCCGACAGGTCAAACGCCAAGGTTTACTGCCAGGGTTGATACTCAGAATGTTGAACAACTAGCTGAATAGCAACCCTGACCCATGATGAACATGTAGAGGAAATAACAACCAGTTAAGTAAGTTCGCAGTGTTTGCTCTTCTTCTCTCCCAAAGCATATCTGTGCACAGCTTTGTAAACAATTTACCCAGGGGCTCCCCTTCCTCCATCCACGTTTGCAATGACCCCCCATTGCCTGGTAAACAAGATTTGTGGAGTGTGTCTGGTGCACTTCAGATGCCAGTTAACAAGGCATGACTTCAAGGAACATAAACTATCTCATTGATATCACAATCGCCTTTTAGGCAAGAGGTCTTTGGAGGAAAACACTCAGATCCAATATTCAGCGAGTCAGTGAAACAAAATGAAAGGAGAGACGGGCAGCGGGTAAAGGGTCCTGCCAGGCACTAACTAGCACATTACTTACCCTTGTCTAAGCTCAGTTTCTTCAACTATGAGGTAGGGTTATTAGGAGAATTCACTGACCTAATGCATGTAATTTTCTTAGCACAGGAAAGTGTTGATAAATAAATGTTGATAAATATAAGTGTTAATAATAATTCTTTTTATTATTATTTTATTGTTGTTATTACTGGGCCAGTGGCCCACTATTGACAATGAAAAGTGTTTTCCTACCATCAGCACCTTCACCTGCATATTCACGTGGGCCTTCTGATCCAAATGCTGAACAAATGAAAATGGCAGGAATGAAGTGAATGTGTGTAATGGGGGCAAAGATGGAAAATTCAGTCACAGACCACAGCCCTGATTAGCACAAAAGAGAGCTTCCCCTACTGAGAAGGGACAAAGTCAAATTCAATCACTTCAGGCTTTCATATGACCTAAATAGGATGATAAAAAATTTTTAATAAATAATTAGGGAAAAGAGAAAAATGTTTATTTTATTTTATTTTTAAATGTTTATTTTAAAGTAAACATAAATAAAAATAGAATAGATCCACAGGAGTACTTGAGTACATGATATTCCAGCAACCCAAGCTTCCAGGACTGCACTGCAGACAGTGCTTTCAGACACATGTGGAATGTGTCCATGGCCCTGGGGTCACAGGGTAATAGAGGAGCCATAGAGAAAAGAGGAGCTTGGCAGAATTGCCTTCATATTTTAAGCTATAGCTTTCTTTACTGAAATAATAGTTTTCAAGAAACAAATTTTTTACAAACCATTAATAGCATATGTTGAGATGGGAAGATGATAAGCAAGAAGGATAATTAATTCTGGCCTATTCGTTAAATAAAATACTGTCTAAGTATAGAGGAATAAATTAGATGACTTTTCAAACCTTTCTAATCAAAGCCTCCTAAAATAATCCCATTGTCCAGTGCAGTGGTTTTCAAACATTTTTTGACCATAACACACAGTAAGAAATATATTCTACATCTAGACTCGGTACATGCAAACAGACAGTATTCTTTCTTAATACTGGTTTCACGAAAGAATATATGTATAATTTTTATAAATTTCTTTATTTTACTTTTGGTTGCGTTGGGTCTTCATTGCTGCACGCAGGCTTTCTCTAGTTGCAGCGAGCGGGGCCTACTCTTCCTTGAGGTGCACAGGCTTCTCACTGTGGTGGCTTCTTTTGTTGTGGAGCACAGGCTCTAGGCGCGCGGGCTTCAGTAGTTGTAGCACACAGGCTCAGTAGTTGTGGTTCGTGGGCTCTAGAGCACAGGCTCAGTAGTTGTGGCTCACGGGCTCTAGTCACGCAGGCTCCACCGCATGTGGGATCTTCCTGGACCAGGGCTCAAACCCGTGTTCCCTGCATAGGCAGGCAGAGTCTTAACCACTGTGCCACCAGGGAAGCTCCCATGAAAGAATATTGATCCTTAGTTATGTAATGTTTTTCTATTGTTTTATGCCGGTTCCTTCCTTTCTTTTCCTTCCTTTCTTCCCTTGTCCCTTCTTCCCTTTCTTTCTTCCTCCCTTCCTCCCTCCCTAATACTCCTTGCCAAACTGATTTTGCCACTCATAATCTGAAAAATACAGGCCTATTGGGTTTTCCTAATCATTAAATATTTCTGCAGGTGAGTTTACCCATCCAGAATATGGACAGAATTCAGCCAACTTCCCAGAAGAGCAGTTTCTAGGTTTGACTTTTGTCTCTAGGATTTAAGAAGTCATTCCCAGGGGATCTTGTTTTGTCTATAGCTGAACCTAAGGATTTGGGAGGGGGCGGGAAGGAAGGGGACAGATGAGAATCAACAGAAAGAACTGCAAGGTCCGAAGACAAGAACCATTTGTCTAGTGCAATCTATTTTACTATATATTAATAAAAAAAAAAAACTCATCTTAAATATTTAGCATCATCGTGCACCTTTTACAATTGACCCAACAAACCAAGCTCTGGCTTGGAGGCGCAATTATTCATTTTCACGGAAGAGTGACCTCTTTTTTAAAATCCAGGACCCCCGCAGCGTCCCAGCCCTTCTCCGGCCTCCAACTTTTCCCTCCAGTTTGGTGGAAGGTTACATTAGAAGAAAATAGTCCCTATAGTGTAGAAACTTTTCAGGGGAAAAGAGGGCGTTTGACGTGTGGGTGGGTGGGCAACGCCGGCCGGTGCAGCTAGTGCGGCGAACGCCTGGGGCTGGGCGGCACGCGGACGCGGAGGCGCCAGCGGCGGGGGCAGGACGGGGCAGGAGGGACCCGGAGGCGGGGATGGGAAGAAAGCCCTGAAGTCCAGCAAAGGACAGAGGCGGCCTGCGCTCCTTTGCTGCGCACCCGCCGCCCGGGAGGGGGCGCTGGCTGCCGGGGAGTTGAGGATGGGGCCTTGGTCTCCCGAACCCTAGAGTCGGCTTGGGTTGTCAAGAACCGTCTTTTTTATTGATCATTTCTTTTTGTCATGATGCTCTCTTGGCCTCAGACTGCGTGAAGGGAGCCATATTAAGAGTGCAGAAGAAGAGGTGACCTGGAGGAAAAATTAAAATGCGATATAAAAAAAGAGTTTTTCTTACTTCTTTTCTCTCTCAAATTAATTTAGATGTAAATTACATTTTGAAAGGTCCCAAGATCAGTCTCCAAGGCTGTGTCCTCTACCCTCACCAGATACATAGAATAAGATTTTGATGTGATAGTAATTTTGCCAGTGGAGGCCGACTCCCCAAACCATCACCCTGGTAAGTAATGAACAATTTCCATGGGTTATGACTTTGAGGTTTTGTTTTACTTCATTCTAATAGATGTCCCGTCTAAAAGTGGGTAAGATTATACCTAACTCAGCCCAGGTTTAATTCGGATTATTTTTGAAAACTCTTGATGGGTAGGTGATTTACCTAGTTTCTCCTTATTCAGATTTAGGAAATATTGCTTTATTGCTACATGCATTTTAAGTGTCTTTTGCCATGCTGTTCTTAGTGTGGGTAGAATGTCTCTCTCTTTCCCCGTTGGTACTGTCAACAAACATTCGAGGAGTGCTTAGCTCAGAATACTGTTGGGTATTACAGATTAAACAATCTGACATACCTGTCAATTTCATCAGAAACAGCATTTATGTATACGTATAGTCTGTACCATGCTATATACTAGAAATTTTGTGAAATGTAAACTCCTCATATGTAGAGACCCTATTTTATTCTGCAGTGAAATGGAGTCGATCTCCTTGCAGTGTTGTGTATTTTAAAGGATCTAGGATTTAACAGGGACTATTAAATGATAGCCATTAGTATTATTTACCTTGATATCCTCCAAAGTGCTTTGCTCATGGCAAACACTCAATAAATATTGGTTAAATGAGTGAACATGGCATGTTCTTTACTATGCACATAGGGAAAATACCAGGATACCCTGTAGCACAATGACTTCATTTCACCAATGAAGCTTAGTGTGGAGGTGTCTATCCTACAGCCCTTTTACCAGACGCAGGCTCTCTTGACCTTGGAATGTGGATCACTTAAAATTTTCGGGGGAAAAAAAGTGTACTTACTTAACTAGTAGGCCCTAACCTCTTGTCAGTATGGAGCTTGAGAAGTTTGCTTAAATATGGAAAAGCTAAGCTTACTTGACACAAATCAGGGGGAAAAAAAGGTTTCTACATGTTATTCAAGTTATTCATGTCAAAAGTGATTAGTGGGCCCCAGCTTCCATTACATCATTCATTAGGAGAGTGTGGGCTGGGAGCTCTGCAAGTCACATGATTCGATGGAGGAATTAAGACTGAATTTTCTTTTGTGTTTCTGCCCTTAACCATATTCAGTAGTAAGCATGTTTGGAAAAGGTTAAAGCAGAACATGGAGATCTAGTTTATTTTAATGCTGTCAGACTGCTAAGCAGTGGAAACTTGTTGAAGAGATTTACCAAGCTGTTTCCTTAGATTAAAGACTTTAGTGAATTAATTAAAAGGGTTCTGAGAGATACAACATGCCAGACCCCTACTGGCTCATAAAATTGTTCTTTCTGATTGATGTGACGTGACAGCTGAGCACAGTGCATGTAAAGCTGCAGGAGAATAAAACAAGAGTAGTGCTGATGTGTTCAAAGACATGTAAGAATTCCACGTGAACTGGCTGTGACCACGGAGTCAGCTGGACACCGTGCTTATTTCCTTTGGCTCAGGCACCTGAGCTCAGTAGAAGCACAGATTTGGCAAGGTGCTGAACTACTGGGGGAAAATGAAGTCACAGCTTCAGAAGAGCTTCACAGATTGTGATGTGTTGGTATTATGTTTCATGTTTTAGTCATTGCTTTTAGGATGCACGCTGGAAGATGGTCCTCAGTTATGGAGTCATGTCTGCGCCACTTGGTTTCCCGAGTGACTGACTGAGCTGAAAGTGAACTACGTTTTTAAGGAGACAGATATCCAAGACAAGTAGATGAATTGCAGAAGTATTCTAAAATTTTTAGCCAGATTCTAGGCAATGTTGGGTCTAACTGGTTTAGAAAATACATTCTTTTTTAGCCAACAGTGTCAACAATATCAACCAACACTGAAGCTGAGAGCCGTCAGCGTTAATACATACCTGCAGTCAGAATTTGAATGTGCCTTGGCCAAATACATTTATTCATTCAACGCATATTTATTAAGTGCCAGGCCTTGGAGATACCTCAGTTCTTATATTGTCTAATAGTGTTGTTCAATAGGAATATAATGGGAGCCCCGTATGTAATTTAAAATTTTCTAGTAGCCATATTAAGACATTTAAGAGAAACCAATGAAATTAATTTTAATAAGATATTTTATTTCCACCAAATATAGCTAAACTATAATTTTAATATGTAATTAATATAGGAGTTATTAATACAATATTTTACATTGTTTATTTTGAATTGTTGTTCTAATTCAGTGTGTATTTTACGCTTAGAGCACATCTCACATTGCACTAGACACATTTCAGCTGCTCAAATGCCACTAGTGATTACCGTATTGGGCAGTGCAGGTCTAGAGGGAAATACAGATGAGTAAAAAGGTCATTTCAATAAGATGTAATAAAGGCAATGATGAGAGAAGTATAAGGTACAACGAGAACATGTAAAAAGGGCTTAGTTCCTTCAGTTCTTCCGCCTAAAAATCCCATACTTCTCTCTGCTCCTCTGCATTCTTCCTGCCACCACTCTAATCCAAGCCAGCATCATCTCTCTCCTTGACTTCCGTAACAGCATCCAAAATTGTCTACCTACATCCGCCCATGGCCCTCTCTGCAGCTAGAGTGATCTTTTAAAAATGCCCGTCCAGGTGCTTCCCTGGTGGCGCAGTGGTTGAGAGTCCGCCTGCCGATGCAGGGGACACGGGTTCGTGCCCCGATCCGGGAAGATCCCACATGCCGCGGAGCGGCTGGGCCCGTGAGCCATGGCCGCTGAGCCTGCGCGTCCGGAGCCTGTGCTCCACAACGGGAGAGGCCACAACAGTGAGAGGCCCACGTACTGCAAAAAAAAAATAAAAAATAAAAGAAAACAAATAAAAATGCCCATCTGATCATATCACTCCCCTGATTCAAACCTTAACTAGATGATGAATTGAGCAAATGTGAAATGATGGACGTAAAGCACCTGGCACAAGACTTCTGCTCACTAAGTTTACTTCTCCCCACGTCTCCCTTCACTTTCTTGTTTCTGCCTTCCTCTTCCCTCTCTGGCTCTGGAAAAAGCATCTGCCTCCCACCCCCTCCTTCCTCTTATCACCACTTATCAGTCTCTTATCACCTGAATTTTTTTTTTCTTGCTTTCCCCTTTCTTCTTTCTTGTCTCTCCTTCATGATTTAGTTTATTACAACATAGAATTTCAATGGTTTAAATTTTTGTGCTGTAGGGAGTTCCCTGGTGGCCTAGTGGTTAGGATTCTGGGCTTTCACTGTCATGGCCTGGGTTCAATCCCTGGTGTTGGAACTGAGATCCCATTCCATAAGCTGCACAGGGCAGCTGACAAAAACAAACAAACAAACAAACAAAATCTGTGCTGTAGTTATGTACTTCTGTGGTTCAAGTTCTTCATTTTTTATTTTTTAAGAAGATGTTGGGGGTAGGAGTTTATTAATTATTTACTTTTGCTGTGTTGGGTCTTTGTTTCTGTGCGAGGGCTTTCTCTAGTTGTGGCAAGCGGGGGCCACTCTTCATCGCGGTGCGCGGGCCTCTCACTATTGCGGTCTCTCTTGTTGCGGAGCACAGGCTCCAGATGCGCAGGCTCAGTAGTTGTGGCTCACGGGCCTAGTTGCTCTGCGGCATGTGGGAGCCTCCCAGACCAGGGCTCAAGCCCGTGTCCCCTGCATTAGCAGGCAGATTCTCAACCACTGCACCACCAGGGAAGCCCCAAGTTCTTCATTTTAAAAGTCAGAAAAGCTTGACCTTGTATCAGGATTAAATTAAAATGCTTTTTACTTCAGCATGGTCTTCAGTTAACTCTTCTTATAGAAAGCTTCTATACAAAAGTACGTATTATCTTCTTTTGGGAGGAAAACAATCCCCTTTCATGTTCTGTAGAGGAGAAAATGGTGCAGCTGTTTACACAGCATCCTCCTCTAGTGATGTGAAACATGTCAGAAGAACCCAGGTACCTGCCCATAGCTGTGCCTCTCTTAGGTGGATTGCTGCTGCCTCTTGGCAGTAGGGCAGTGAGGCAAGTTAATTATTCAGTGTCAGTGGAAGTAAATAAATAAATGAATTACCTAATTAAATAAACCTTCAGGCTGCTGAAAGCTGGCAGTTTCCTTAACTGCACACTTTCTTTGGAGGATCAGTTCTCTTGTTTGAAGGAACAGCCAACCCAGGCATATGGGCTCTTCCCTTGTACTTCTGAGAAAGTGGATTTACGACCGTCTGTGTACTCATCTTTCTGTTTACATCTCTGACATAGACAACTCTGCCAGTTGCCAACACTCTTTCTACCTCCACTGAGAACAAGGAGAGATCCTGCCACTGCAGAAGGAAGAAAGTAAGTTATAATTCAAGAAGGACTTTCTGCTGTCAAGACATAATCAACACCCACACAAAACAAGTGAGGGAGTATCTTAGCTTAGAAAAGATGTTTCTGTTATAGAAAAGACGCCCCCTCATCCCAGGCCTGGCCTGAGGGAGGCCCTGCCCCTGGAAAGGCTTGGGCATTCAGAGTCAGAATCAGCAAGCATTTGTTGAATAGATAGATACTACATAATACAAGGCAGCTCCATGTACATCTTTCTACTACACCATTTTAATATTTTAATTTAAGAGAAACCCTTCAGCTTTTTCCCAAATGGAATTTTATCCTGAAATGAGATCCTGCAGCATGAGGACCAGCTACAGAAATACTTTAGTATTAAGGGACCTCCACAACCTGAAACATTTTTCCTAACTTTGACCACTGTTCCATGGGCTTCCAGAGGCTGTACCACATTGTATCCTAACAGCTTGTTCTTAACCTCCCACTACAAAGATTTACTGAGAATTTCTTTCTGAACAGAATTACTCTCATGAAATAAATAGTAGAAGCATGTTGTATTTATTAGGATAAGTGCTATAACAGATCCAAATAAGGAAAATGGCTCCCATACAGTAGTTTATTTCTTGCTTCTAGGGTGGCAGAGCAGCCCTCCTCCATGTAGCCGTTTAGGAACCCAGGTTAATGACGGCCTGCAGAAGGCACGGAGGAGACACATGGGAGGTTTTATGGGCCTTGAAGGAGGGTTCATCCCCCTAAATGGGCTCCACTGATGGGTGTCAGTTTGCAAACAGTTTGTTACTGATGCCTGACAAGATAAATACGGAAATGGAGAGTAAGCCTTTAGAAAATTTTATAGCAATTTTGATAGAGTAATTTTATGTCTGCTGAATTTAATAAAAAATTGGGGCTTAATTTATATCTTTGGTTTTTTTTTTTTGCGGTACGCGGGCCTCTCACTGTTGTAGCCTCTCCTGTTGCGGAGCACAGGTTCCGGAAGCGCAGGCTCAGCGGCCATGGCTCACGGGCCCAGCCGATCCACGGTATGTGGGATCTTCCCGGACCGGGGCACGAACCCGTGTCCCCTGCATCGGCAGGCGGACTCTCAACCACTGCGCCACCAGGGAAGCCCTATATCTTCATTTTTTAATTTCATTTTTCCATTAACTTATTGCTAGTATATTTTTTCAAAAGTTCTGATCCACAATGGATTAGAAAGAAAAAAAATCTTGTCTTTTTTGCCACATATGTTATGAGAAGCACTAGTGTACATTCCTTCCCTCCGTGTACCTTCTGCTAGAACTTAGTCTCATGGTCATGTCTAACCGTAGTGGTGGTTGGGAACGTGGTCTAGCTGTATGCAAAGGGAAAAGGGGAGAAGGCAGATGTTGGTGAGCACTAGAAGACTCTGGCACATGTAGCTCACACACCTGGAAACACAACTTGAAGTTTGAAACGGAGAGAGAGGACTGAGCCCCCAGGATGAGGGTGAGCTATGGGGAATGTATCCAGCCTACTTTCGTCCAGGCTGGAGACCACTGACGGCTACTGGCATTAGTTACAATTCAGAAGGATTTGGCTGCTAAGGTCAGAAGGAAAAATGTTGTCTTTATTTGCTAGGCTCATTTCTCTCACACTCGAACTTTTCTTTCCATTCTCCCTGCCATGCCTTACTTAGTTCGTTATTTCTTAAACTATCAAAATAGCCTCCTAACAGAGGCCCCTACATCTATCTTTACCCACCTCAGCCCCATCTAACATGTGAGTCTCACTGTGTTATGCTTCAGTAGTTTCCCTGTCACTCACAAGCCTGAGTTAACTTTTGTCGTAAAAATCCCACGAGGGCATTCACATTCCAGTCCCTTCCTACCTCTTAGGCCTCATCTCCTGGCACTGTGCTCTGGGCATTCTGTGCCCAGCCTTACCGACTTCCTCTATTCCTGGCACACTCCATGCACTAACATGCCTCCTTGCCTTGGACGTGCAGCCTCCCTGGGCCCACTCCCACCTGTCCTTCAGCTCTCAGTTTAATGTTACTTCATCTGTGAAAACTTCCTTGATTCTCTTCAGCCTGGTGATGCACCCCTTCCTTCAGGAAAATCATAATTGTTTGGTAAAAAATAGCTATCGCTCTAAAAAATGTATTTCTCCCCATCTTAGACTATAAGCTAAATGAGGCCCAAGAATATGTGTTCTCATTTATGTATCTCAAGTGCCTCCTATGGTTTCTGATAAAGAGTTGGTACTCAGTGAAGATTTGTCAAGTGAATGAGTGAATGGTTTTCGACCTTTGGACAATTCAAGGATGAACCTTTGGACCATTTAAGCTCCTTCTTGTCTGCCCCCTGTCTAAGAATAAAGGGTTTGAGGAAGATAGGACAAGAAGTTGACACAAAAACGGAAGAAACGAAAGTTAGATCTCAGAAAGACTGTCAAATGAGAGGACTCTGAAATGTTGGTGTCTTGGACTGGATGTGACATCTCAATGCCTAGAGAGGAGACTGCTAGTTGCCTACTCAGCACCCAATATTTCATCCTTCCTTACTAACAGAGCCCTTATGTTATTGAAAGTGGCAATGGGCCTAGCTGAGAAACGACATCTCTTAGACCGTTGTCGCTAGGAGGAGCCATGAGATGTGATGGAATTTCTTGGAAAAGACCTTTAAAGGTGGCTGACTTCGCTGAGAGGTCTCCCTTTCTACCTTTGCCTCAGCCTCATTTCTGCTGCTTAGAATATGGATGTGGTATCTGCAGCTGCAAATCTTGCTACCAGGAGGCAACCTTGAGGATGGAAGCTGTGAGCTAAGGAGAGCAGGATAGAAATATAGAAGCAACCTGAGTCCCTAATAGGATGGAGCCACCCTACCTGGCCTGTCTTGCCTATTTTGTATAAATTTATTTATTTATGTATTTTTGGCTGCGTTGGGTCTTTGTTGCTGCGCACAGGCTTTCTCCAGTTGTGGCGAGCGGGGGCTACTCTTCGTTGTGGTGCACAGGCTTCTCGTTGCGGTGGCTCCTCTTGTTGCGGAGCTCAGGGGTTCAGTAGTTGTGGCTTGCGGACTCTAGAGGGCAGGCTCAGTAGTTGTGGCGCACGGGCTTAGTTGCTCCGCGGCATGTGGGATCTTTCCAGACCAGGGCTCGAACCCATGTCCCCTGCATTGGCAGGCGCCACCAGGGAAGTCCCAGTACCCACTCTTAGCCATTACCATATGAGCATATTAGCAATAACATAATCGCATTCAGAGGCCTGACTGTAGTTCGGAAAGCTTCGGTAACTTGTTTAAGGTGACACAGTAAGTGGTAGAGCCAAGATTCAGACCCGGGCCCGCATGAATCTTAAAACTGTGCATTTCTGGGAATTCCCTGACAGTTTAGTGGTTAGGACTCCACGCTTTCACTGCCGGGGTTCGATCCCTGGTCGGAGAATTAAGATCCCGCAAGTCGCATGGTGAGGCCGGAAAAACAAACAAACAAACAAAAACAAAACAAAAACCCAAACTGTGCATTTCTCCATGCATTTTGGAAGGACCCAATGTGGGTAGACTACAGGGTGAAGGGGCGGGATACCAGATGGATAAATGAAATCCTGCCTTTTACTCTCCTGTAACCCTGAGTCTTACCCATGGAGCCGACATCCATCTCGCCCTCTTGTGGCCACATGACCCACTGCTCTTGGCAAGCAGTTAATAGGAAGTCCCACGTGGAGGGCTCAAGTCAACAAAGGGCTTAGCTCAGCCGACCCGTGGGAGAAAGATGGGGTATTCAAGGAGGAGGAAGGCAGCTACCAAGTAAGGGAACCATGCTTAGCCTGACTTCCCAGTACCAAGTCCATCCCCAGAGCTAGGAGTGTCAGCCTCCCATAAAAATGAGGGCCAAAAAACTCTAGGCAGTTGATAAGACTTTCTTAAGCATGATATGGGGCTCTCAAGAGAAGAAATGGAAGAGAGAGTCCCCTCCCTCAAGGGGCTCATCATATAATTTATCCATTTGCACAATCAGCAGACAGAATTTTATATGGTTAAGAGCAAGACTCTAGAGTCTGACTGTCTGGGTGTGAATTCTGCCTCTGCTACTTACTGTGTGACCTTGAGCAACTTACTTAACTTCTCTGTGCTCTGATTTCCACGCTTAAAACAAGGGTGATAATACCACCTACTTTATAAGATCATCATGAAGATTAAATGAAGTAATATTTGTAAAGTGATTAGAATAACGTCTGGCATATAGTAAATGCTTAAGAGACTTATAGATAACCTGTAAATGAAACACTCCTTTTGTGGTTTAACTCCATAAAAATTCAGAAATGGGGAAAGTCATAGGAGAAAAGAAATTAAGAAGGGTGTCACTAAAATAGTGAAGCCAAATAATGGACAGGATTTGGGAAGATGCAGAGGTGTGGCCCAGATCCAGGCAAAAATATGGAGGCCGAAACTGGCATGGTCAGGGTTACAGATGAGGTGGGGAGTGAGAAGGCATGCCAGACAGTAGACAGGGTAGGTGCTTGCAAGCCTCTGATCAGAGCATTTTCAACTGATAAATTCATAACCTTGTGTGTGTTTCTGTTTAAAGACACCTTATTTAATATCTATTGTTGATTCACTAACATTGAACTCATGACAAACAGCACTCTAAATCATGCCTGAAAGAAGCTTATCTAACACCCTTTTCCTCTGTAGGGCACATTCCAGCCTTCTTGCACCTGGGAAACACTTCAGCACTGCAGTTGGGGGCCATTGTAAACAGCGAAATCACCAACAAAAAGCATACACACAAAAGCAAAACACATAGCACTAAACAGACCATGAATAGGACACTTGTTTACCGGATGAGAGCTGAAACAAGGAGGTAGAGCGCTGCCCTGTTGGACCTCAGTTGGTAACGTCACTATCCCATGACTCAAATTTTTTGCTGCTCTGAACACATCTGTGAATGACCATGAAAGCCTTATGATTACTGATTGGGGGGTTACAGATAAATTTTAGCAAGTAGGCAAAATTGACAAATATAGAAACTGTAAATCATGAGGATGAACCATACATAGAGGAACAGCTTCTTGGTCATGTGACCTGTCCAGTCACACAGAGACAACATTCAGAAGGGCCCCAAGCTTGGTTTACTGCTCTGCTGTTGTTACTGTCCTGAATTATTCCTAACTTTTTTTTAAATTGAAGTATAGTTGATTTACAATATTGTTAGTTTCAGATGTACAGTGAAGTGATTCGGTTATATAGATATATGTTTTTTTCAGATTATTTTCCATTATAGGTTATTATAAGATATCAAATATAGTTCCCTGTGCTATACAGTAAACCCTTGTTGCTTATCTATTTTATATATAGTAGTATGTACCTGTTAATGCCATACCTTCCCCCCACCCCTCGAAATTCTTAACTTTTGAACAAGGGACCACATATCATTTTCATTTTGCACTAGGCTACAAATTATGTATCTGGTCCTGTATATGTTTGTGTAGGCATATTTTATTTCATAAATGAGATATTATAAATACTCTTCCTTTTTTCTTATAGTTTCCTTTTTTAAAAACTCAGTATTATATCTTTGGAGATATTTTCATATTGACATACAGAAGTCTACTTTCCTCCTTTTAACATCCATAGTATAGGTGTATCATGATTTATTTTTCAAGCCTCCTATTGCTGGACATTACTTTATGAATTTTTAGAAATTATACTGAAAAGACCATCCTTGTTATACATGCACAAACGCTTTGGCATATCTTCAAATTATATTCATACAGTATACTAGCAGTAGAATTGCTGCTACCTCAAAGGATATTTGTATTTCAAATAATGATCATTATTGCCTTGTTGCTCTCTAAAAAGTTTGTACTGATTTTCACTCATACCAAGAAAGTTTGAGAATGCCTGTTCTCAAATACAGCTTGCCGATTCCATAAGTTTCCAAACTTAAAAAGAATTTGCCAGTCTGATCAGCTAAAAAGGTATTTTGTAGTTGTTTTAGTTTGCATGTATTTAATCATGTGTGAAGTTGAACATTTTTTCTGTATGCTTATTTATTAATCATTTTTTCTCTGTTTTTGAATTTCCTGTTGCTATCCTTTGTTCATTTTCCTATTAGGCTGTCTTTAGTACTTCTTTATATAAATGAAAGAAATTAACCCTTTGCTTATTATATGAATTATAAGTATTATCCCTGACTTATGAGTCTGTTGATTTTATTTGCAGCATTGCTTTATTTCCAATACAGGAACAAAACTTTTCATGTTATACACTGAAACTTCTAGATGAGAGGTATTTTAAATTTCAATCAGGGAATTCCCTGGCAGTCCAGTGGTTAGGACTTGGCGCTTTCACTGCAGGGGCCTGGGTTCGATCCCTGGTCGGGGAACTAAGATCCTGCAAGCTGCACAGTGTGGCCAAAAAAAAAAAATTAAATCAATATCACTTCATGATAGCTTAGATATAAAGGGCCTGGGAGAGAAAGACATCAAAGATAACACCAGTGTGTCTAGGTTTGGGGAATAGTAATAGTGTCCGTACCAGGCTCCTCCAGCAGGAATCCTCCCAGGGATAGGTCTTCCCTGTGAGCTTAGGGAGCCAACGTTTCAAAATAAGAATTCATTAGAGTTTACTGCTTTTATTTTTTAATAAATGATTTAGGAATAATTTTAGATTCACAGAATAGTTGCAAAGATAGTAAGCAGAGAGGGTTCTCAGATACCCTACACCCAGTTTTCCCTACTATATATTAAAATATTACATTAACACGGTATATTTATCACAATTAATGAGCCAATATTGACACATTACTATTAACTAAAGTCCATACTTTCTTCAGATTTCCTTAGTTTTTAGTCTCATAACCTTTTTCTATTCCAGCATACCATATAATATTTATTAGTAATGTCTTCTTAGCCTCCTCTTGACTGTGACAATTGAGTTTCCTGCTTTTTGTCATTATCATTCCACATCAATTCACTAACGGGAGCAAAACCCTATCTGAACTAGCCATGCCCAGGATACAGAATCAGCAAATAGCTGACTCTAGATCCTTATCCCCACTCTCCTCCTGCTTCCAATCCCCCTTTTCTGAGTCTCTCAGGCACCCTCCACTTCCCCTACATTCACTCCAGTGCCCTGCGCATTCCTTCTGTGCCCTCTGACTTAACCTCTGACAACCTAGCAATGCTTAAGTCTTCCTCTGAAATCAAAGACTGTTTTCTACCTTCTTTGCCAAAGGTAGGGATTAACCCCCACATAGTCCCATAAATTTGCCTTATTTGTTTAGTTATATAATTATTTGTTTGTTTGTTTATCCCCTCAATCAGAGTAGCTGGCTGTACCAGCTAGTCTCTGGTACAATTCTAAGAAAGGAGGTGCGGGCTTCCCTGGTGGCGCAGTGGTTGAGAGTCCGCCTGCCGATGCAGGGGACACGGGTTCGCGCCCCGGTCCGGGAGGATCCCACATGTGAGCCTGCGCGTCCGGAGCCTGTGCTCCGCAACGGGAGAGGCCACAACAGTGAGAGGCCTGTGTACCGCAAAAAAAAAAAAAAGAAAAGAAAAAAAGAAAGGAGGTGCTCCTGATATTGGAGAGAATGAGGACTACGATTAGTAGAGGCAGGGAAGTTGGGAAGCAGAGCTGGGGTACTGGGGAACTTCGTGCACCTGGTTTGTATGTGTCCTAAGTAAAGGTGAGTTGCACAAGTGCAGAAGTCCTGGAAAAATTTAGAAATACAGATTTCATATACTAATGAGAGGTCAGTGTTTAAAATGGAGCTTGGAGAGATGTCTGCTTTTGGAGGTGGCAGTAGAAAGCATGAGAGTGAGGGAGAAGAGTAGGGGGCAGAGGAAAGAACCTTGTCCACAGTTAGGAAACAGGGGAAGAAGTTCCCATGAAGGAGGCAGGGGAGGGGCTGGAACTATGGAAGACCATGGACAGAGCAGTGGTGTAGGAACCCAAGGAGAAAAGAGTGTGGAAAACCAGGAAGTAGAGGAAGAAGAGCCACTCAGTAAAGGGAGGACTGAGAAAAGGTCTTCAGTTTCTCAGCTCACGTGCAGAGGAGGGACGAGAGGACTTGGAACCCTCGTGTGATAAACTGCTTGACTCAGACGTCGTAAATAGAAAGGAAAGAAATAGGAGAGCAGCTTCACGTTGCAAAAGGATGAGGATAAGTTTCTCTTATACATTTTCAGGGCATAAGGAAAGTAACTCAGGGAGGGGATTATTGAAGATGATAAAGAGGAAAGGGAGATTGGTGGAAGTAAGATTCTAGCTTTTAGTTTCCCTGCTTCACTTAGGATGAAGCTCATGAAGGCAGGAATTTCTGTCTGTTTCGACTTCTGTTATATTCCAGGAGCCTAGAACAGTGTCTGGTACCTGGTAGGTAGTCAATAAATATTGATGAATAGTGGAGAGGAACAGGAATTATTAAGTCTAGACACTAAGAGGAGAGGCTGGTTTTAGAATGAAGGATAAATAAATATCTCTTCCTCTGAGATCATAGGGAAAACTGAGGAGCCAGAGGGGGAGAAGGAACTCATGCCTGACGCCCTAGGCTGAATAATAAGGTACCTAGTGAAGGTGGACTGCAGGAAGGTGGGTCTGGCAGGGAACTGAGGGCAAAAATCCCCTCCTGCTCCCATGCAGGGCAGCCAAGAGCTGGCCTGGGACACCAGCTGGGCACTTTTCCCAGCCCTTGCATTCCAGCCGAGTCCCATACACAATGAAGAAATGGAGCTGACAGTGCAGTGACATGATTTAGGTTAATGAACCTAAATCATCTGCCAAGTGGGTGGGAAGTTGTTTTTCTGTCTGCCCACTTTTATAGAAAACATTTTTTTATGAATGATTCATGTCTCATTACTCAGAGCACAAACTTGTGAGCTGATAACAAGAGGTTAAAACCCGGAGAGAACATAGCTACCCCCACCCCATCCCATTCCCCCCAATTTCTGGTGTATGGGTATGCTCACCCTCTTGATTTTGGTGAGGATTTCACAGATGTGTATATATATATATATATATATATATATATATACACACACACACACACATATATATATACGTGTGTGTGTGTCAAAACTATCAAATTATATATTTACGTGTGTGCAGTTCACTGTATGTCAATTATACCTCAATCAAGCTGTTTAGAAAAAGGAAAACAGAATCTTTTTTTTTTTTTTACCATTTAAAAAAATTTTTTATTGGGGTATCGTTGATTTACAATGTCGTGTTAGTTTCAGGTATACAGCAAAGTGAATCAGCTATACATATATCCACTCTTTTTTGTTAAATTCTTTTCCCATATAGGCCATTACAGAGTATTCAGTAGAATCCCCTGTGCTATACAATAGCTCCTTATTAGTTACCTTTTTTATATGTAGTAGCATGTATGTGTCAATCCTAATCTTCCAATTTATCCCCCTCCCCACCTTTACCACTTTTAAGCATAAGGGTCAGTGGTAACAAACACATTCATCACATTGAGCAACCATCACCACCATCCATCCCTGTGAACACTTTTCATCTTCTAAAATGGAAACTACACCCATTAAACAGTAACTCTTTGTTTCCTCATTCCCTGCCCCTGGCAACCACCAGTATATTCTTTTAAAATATATCTGGACAACCTATGTTTTCACCCATTGATCAAAAGGCAAATTGGATGTCTGTGTTAATGGCGTAATAAAAACCTCAAATATAAGAATACTACCACAATCAATCTAGAAATCCTTAACATTGGTGTCAATATGTGGCGAATCTACTTTTTGTATGTGGCTGCAAAGAGGTACAGCTAGACGTCAACTGTGATGCTCATTCACTGGTGGTTAACCTTTGATGTCCCTACACCTTTCTGTACCATCTTGTTTTCACTGAGACCAATCTACTTTTTATTTGCTTTAAAATACTTTATTGGAATCCTTTGGGTAAGACGAAGTAAAGGCCACCTAATTGATTTTGGTCCCCAAATTTCTAGGCAGTCCCCTCCCTCCACCCCAGGAGGTTGACAGCTGCTTACGCGGGTTAATGCAGGAAAGACGTGAAGCTCCGAGGGTCTGTCCAACACCAGGTAGAGAACATCCTTTGTGTCAGCAAAATTCACAGTACCCAGGTGGAAGGCACGCTACTCTGCACTTCGTGTCACTCTCCACTTCTTGTCACAGCTTGTTGATGAAGTGGCAGGAACCATTACCTGGGCATCCCAGCTATCCCAACAGCACTTCTCCAAGAGGAAAATTCCAAACTTTAGGCCTTCAGCCACCAGGCTAGCCCTGAATCTCTGTGAAGGGGCACTGCCCCTGCTGGGCTTCCAAAGCTCTCAAGCTTTATTCAAAAATAACATACTGGTGAACGTCTTAAACCCCTTCGAGGCGCTGCGGACCCTCCTTCGAGAATCAGGGGCCTGTACGCCGGCAGCTGTGCAAACATGGCGCAGGCGGTCGCCTTCCTTTTGGAAGGTTGCACAGCTGCCGCCAGGCGGATCCCAAAGCCACCATCTTCCCCATCCACGAATTCACTGCACAAAGAGGGAAAACAGAATCTTAAATGTAAATTTTTTTTGATCACAGAGTTTGGAATATATATATATGTACACACACACACATACACACACATATACACGTTTATATATATATATTTATATATTTTTAATTTTTTCAATTGCATATATAAATTTATCTAATTTATCTTTACAATCAAAGAAAAATTTATTTTGAAATAAAATAATTATTTGGGGGGAAAACAAAGGTCAACCCAGGGAGATGAGATACAAAGAGGGTCATTGTAAGATTTCCAGCCACATCTCAGGATAAACTAGCCACTCCCTCTCCTCGGGTGAAAACTGAAGAGGAAAAAGTCTTTGGTTAGCTGGGGTGAGAATGTTGTGTTCCTTTTATAAACTTTTTATAATTCTTTATTTAGCTCTCCTTGAGGCCATGGTCTCCTTGTAACCTTCAATCTATAGAAAACCCTCCCTTTCACAGCCTGGAGAGAAAGATGGCTTTTCCCTAGGGAAGCCAGTTGCTCTGCCATTCTGCTGGTGCCAAGGGTCCCATTTCTTCGTCCTCCTGATACACTACAGAACTTGAGAGACACCAGTACAATTTACCGAATAGAGGGATCTGGGACCTGGTTTCCCTGCCCCCAGGACTCCGTGGTGAACCAAATCCTAACTGAGGCCAGTTTACTTTAAACTTTTCTGAAGAGATTTTGAAAATCATTTCCAAAGGAATGAAATTTAATTGGATAAGGACTGAAATTACTCCCACTTTGGGCTCTGCCATCACATTGCAGCCTTAGGGCTTTTATGCCGGACAGTATGCATGAAACAGTGCTGGGTGCTGTTCTTAATCCTAAAGAGACAGGGCTGGTTCTTGATCTTGACTTGAAATTCAGAAAGCCTAGAGAATAAAATCCCTGGATGGGGGGTCACAAATCCATATTTACTTTGTGAGTTGGAACTGGTCTGCTTAATAAAGCTCATTCATAAGTGAGGATGGTAAAAGTCAACACACTTCCTGAACTAACAGGCCCCAAGTTCACCAAAAATATCCAAAGCACTCCAAGGCGAACAGAGCCAAGTGTGCTAGTAATTGCCTTATAATCCTTCAGGCTTTAGCTCCAAAGCCAGTTCCTCAGAGGGAGTTCTCTTGGTCAGACCACTCTCCAAACCTTGTCACCATCATGATGCCCTTTTAAAACTGACTTCAGGGGACTTCCCTGGTGGTGCAGTGGTTAAGAATCCACCTGCCAATGCAGGGGACACGGGTTCGATCCCTGGTCTGGGAACATCCCACATGCCACGGAGCAACTAAACCCGTGTGCCACAACTACTGAGCCTGTGCTCTAGAGCCTGCGCCACAACTACTGAGCCTGCGCGCCATAACTACTGAAGCCCACATACTCTAGGGCCCGTGTGCCGCAACTACTGAGCCCGCATGCTGCAACTACTGAAGCCCATGCACCTAGAGCCTGTGCTCTGCAACAAGAGAAGCCCCTGCTCGCCGCAACTAGAGAAAGCCCACACACAGCAACGAAGACCCAACACAGCCAAAAATAAATAAATAAAATAAATAAATAAAATTGACTTCATAGCACTTATTAGCATTTTATCAATTAATTTACCTGTTTATTTTCTGTCTCTCCTACACTGGAAGAGAATCTCCATGGGAGCAGGGATCTCACCTCCTGTGTTCATCACTCTATTACCACAATAATGTAGAATAATGGCTTCCCCCAAACGGCCACCTCCTAATTCTAGGAACTCCTGAATATGTTACCTCATGTCATAAAAGGGACTTTGCAGATCTGATTAAGTTAAGGATGGGGACTTAAAAGTGGGGAGAGTAGCCTGGATTATCCAGGTGGGCCCAACGTAATCACGAGGGTCTTTATAAGAGGGAAGGAGAATCAGTGTCAGAGAAGGAGATATGACAACAGCAACAGCAGTCAGAAAGTGGGAGAGAGATTGGAAGATGCTGTGCTGCTGGCTTTGAAGATGGAGGAAGGGGCCACGAGCCAAGGAATGTAGACAGCTTCTAGAAGCTGGAAAAGACAGGGGAATAGAGTCTCTCCTAGCCTCTAGAAGTAATACAGCCCTGTGACAACTGATTTTAGGATTTCTGATCTCCAGAACTGTAAGGTGATAAATTTGTGCTGTTTTAAGCCACTAAATTTGCGCTAATTTGTTACAGCAGCCATAGAAAACTAATACAAATGGTACCTGATGCATAGCAGATGCTCAACAAACATTTATTGATTGACGAACTTCCTTATATCTGAGACCCCAGACTACAATAAAAACAATACTTTGCAGCTTCATAGTGTTGTACAATAGCAAAATGAGATCATAATCCTAATCTCATTTTATTTTCACAATTATTATCCTTATATTACAGACAAGGAAATTAAAACTCAGTTGTCAATTTCCCATAGAGGCAGAAGGTAGATTCAGAACCAATATCCTTATTTTCTCCTTATTTTTGTGTAATGTACAAACAATGTTAACAGTAAAGGACAGGTAAAAAAAAATTTCATTCACAATCCTTTTACTCTAATAGATCAACTAGTTTTATTTTTCTATGTCTTCTTCCAGGTCTTATCTATGTAAACGTAAAAAATCTTTGTAATTATAGTATGTGTTACATATATACGTAGTTTTCATTTTTCTGGTTAATATTATTTTACTGCCTGGGTGTGTTGGTTTGGGTCTTTTGGGAAACAGCTGCTGAGACAAAGTTAACAATATAAGAAGTTTATTGGGGGTAACACCTGCAAAAGATAAAGAGAGAGGAAGCAGGATTGGGCGTGGAGAGCCCCAAGTCATGATGCAGCTCTGACGGTCTCAGCCAGCCCAACACGGAGATCTGGGAAAAAGATAGCCAGTTAGACGAGCAGAAATGGCCAGTCCTGGTACCCACATAAGGCTCATTCATTGGCTGGGGGCTGTCTGGGGAAAGTATGGTCTCAACTGGAATATAATAGTGAATCCTGAAGGTGTTGCAACTGGAAGCTGTGAGATCACTGCATTCTGGTAGGTGAACAGAAATAGTTTTCTGAAGGGGATCCAAGTGGGACACCTCCACAGCTGCTACAGTCCACACCTTGTGTCACGTGGATTCACTTCTCCATACATATTGAGTAAGTGTTCCCTGGACCTCTTCTCAGGAGAAACTCAGTTGAGGGAGGTTAGTGGAATAAGATACAGCTCCATTGCTGCAGTTGGTCTCAGGGCTGCAACTGGTGCTCATTGTTTCCTTCCTCCATTCTAAATCCCCTTTGCCCTCGGCCTTCACCTCTACTGGTCTCAGTGGCTTATCCAGTGGTGCAGCCCAAACACTAATTCCTGAAGGGTCTGAGGTACCTTCTTAGGTCAGGGTGGCTACACTTGTCCATTCATGGTCACAACTAGGCAAGGGAGTACCAAGAGGTGCCCAGGTGGGTCACGGCGCACATTCCTCCCTGCCCCAACTGGGTAACTGAAGGAAGTCTACCTCTTCCCTGATCAGAGCCAATGACCCCTGACCACATGGTAATTTCTTGCCTGCTGCTCTCTGTATACAAGGAGTCCAAAGTGCCCAGGTGGCAGCCACTGCATGAAACTCAATGTTACCCTTGTGGAAAGAATATATCCTTTGGGGGATTAGAACTTCAAACCCTGCAGAGCCCAGAGTTGCAGGAACAGGAAGCACAAAGTCCCCAGTGGGTCACTGAGAATGATGGTAAGTAGGTGCTATTGTCTGAATGCTTGTGTCCCTCCAAAATTCATATGTTGAAATCCTAATGCCCAATATGATGGTGTTAGGAGGTGGAGCCTCTGTGAGGTGATTAGGTCCTCAGAGAGAGCCCTCATGAATGGGATTAGTGTCCTTATTAAAGAGGTCCAAGAGAGACCCCTCCCTGCTTCTGCCATGTGAGGACACAGTGAAAAGACAGACATCTAAGAACCAGGAAGCCCTTACCAAATACCAAGATGCTGTACTTCCCAGCCTCCAGAACCATGAGAAATAAATGTTTGTTGTTTTTTTACCTACCTGATATGTGGCCTTTTGTTGTAACAGCACGAGCTGAGACTGCGGGGCTACTCCTTTCCTGCTCCAGGCCCCACTCAGCACTGGCACTTTTTTTTTGTCACCTAGTATGTGGGCCAGAGCAGTATTCCTAGCATGGAAAGTATTGCCTTCACAAGCTGAAGAGGCCTCCCAGGTCTGTGATCCTTTCTTTGTGGTAAAGGATGGAAGATGAAGTAGTTTGTCTTTTACTTTGGAAGGGATGTCCTGGCATGTCTCTTAAACACTGGACTCTTAAGAACTTTACTGATGTAAGAAAGACTTTACTGATATAAGACTTGACTTTAGTCTTACTGATGTAAGACTAACTGATGTAATTTACTGATGTAAGAATTTCTGGGTGCCCAGGCCTGCAGCAGGGAGAGGGAGAAGGAGGGGCAGGGGGCAGGCACTGGAAGGTGCTTCCCACAAAAGTGTTTGTTGAAGCCTTTTGCTAAATCATGCATCCTGTTCAAAATGGAGAAAAATTGTTTTAAAAGCTCGACCTCGGGACTTCCCTTGTGGTCCAGTGTTTAAGAATCCGGCTTCCAATGCAGGGGACGCGGGTTCGATCCCAGGTTGGGGAACTAAGATCCTACATGCCGCAGGGCAACTAAGCCCGTGCACCGCAAACTACTGAGCCCATGCACACTGGAGCCTGCACGCCACAACTAAAGAGAAGCCCATGCGCCAATGAAGACCCCGCACTGTAACGAAAGATCCCGTATGCCGAAACTAAGACCCAAAGGAGGCAAAAACAAAATAAATAAATAAAATTAAAAAAAAAGAAAAACTCCACCTAAGGGGCTTCCTTAAAAGAGAAGATTCCAGGACTTCCCTGGTGGCGCAGTGGTTAAGAATCCGGGGGGGGGATTGGATTCAATCCCTGGTCTGGGAAGATCCCACATGCCGCGGAGCATCTAAGCCCGTGTGCCACAACTACTGAGTCTGTGCTCTAGAGCCCACGAGCCACAACTACTAAGCCTGGGTGCCACAACTACAGAGCCTGCGCTCTAGAGCCTGCAAGCCACAACTACTGTGCCACAACTACTGAAGCCCGTGTGCCTAGAGCCCATGCTCCGCAACAAGAGAAGCCACTGCAATGAGAAGCCCGTGCACCGCAACTAAGATTAGCCCCTGCTCAATGCAACTAAAGAAAGCCTGCGCACAGTAATGAAGACCCAATGCAGCCAAAAATAAATAAAATAAATAAATAAATAAATAAATTTTAAAAAAGAGAGAGACGATTCCAATCCTCTCTGTAGACAATGTAATGCACTCTTGGTTGATATGCAGAAGTTTCTAAAAGAGAAATTGACTTCGGTAATTGCTCTAAAAAAATCTTTACAGCAAGCAGAGTTTGGATCTAACTATTCTTTTGAGTTCACATCTGAGACCTGCCTAAATTTAAAATAAACTATATGTTTTCTGTGTGAAAAAAAAAAAAGAACTTCTGTAGGGATTATCTTCCACACTCTGGAGTGTGTGTGTCTTTTTTTTTTTTTTTTTAAAGTTTCACTTAATATACAATTGAATTTTACTTTTATTATTATTTTTTTAAATTTTTGGCTGTGTTGGGTCTTTGTTTCTGTGCGAGGGCTTTCTCTAGTTGTGGCAAGTGGGGGCCACTCTTCATCGCGGTGCGCAGGCCTCTCACTATCGTGGCCTCTCTTGTTGTGGAGCACAGGCTCCAGACGCTCAGGCTCAGTAGTTGTGGCTCACGGGCCTAGTTGCTCCGCGGCATGTGGGCTCCTCCCAGACCAGGGCCCAAACCCGTGTCCCCTGCATTAAGCAGGCAGATTCTCAACCACTGCGCCACCAGGGAAGCCCAGTGTGTGTCTTACCTAGGCTTTTAGTGTGCTAGCTCCTGTTGCTCATCCTGACTGATCAGCATGATGTCATCAATGTAACGGACCAGAGGGATGTTGTGCAGGATGTCCACACAGTACAGATTGCTTCTGACTAGGTAGGGTGGATCCACTGGAAGCTGGACTTTGGCTAGGACTCTACTTATCACCCGACTCTCACAGGCTCCCACTCCAACACAGGGGTGAGAATGACACTTTGGGTCTCCAGGTGTCAATGTCGACTTAGATTCTGTGTCCAACAGTCCTCAAAATGCCTGGGTGTTCTCTCCTATATCTACAGTTACTTGAGGAAATAGTCCTAAGTCCCTTTTTGGAAAGACTACAGTATATACTTACTGTGCTGTTGCCAGTCTTGGAGACATGGCCACCTCTTTAATCAAAGAATTCTTGGTCTGGAAACTGACTGAGGTTGGGGAACTAGACAAGGGACCATGATTTTTTACTGGGACCTCCATCCTGAGGTTTCTGCTCATCTATTTTTGCTTTCTTTTCATATATGCAGCAATACCCTTGTTTTGACTGCCCATCTATTTTGCCCCTAGGGATGCCATGTTCTATCACTCATCTACACAACTCTTTGTGTCAAGCTCCTGGGCTGTCCCTCTGACCTTGCCAGTCATTAGATCATTAATAACCCCCAGGCTTCTGGCAGTTAAATGCTGCCACTTGGCCTCTATCGCTGTTGCTATAGAAGAGCCAAACTGTGACAGCATCTCCTCTTGTTAGCTCTGGCTTGCAGAAGAAAGCCAACACTGAGCTTCCTAGTAATGCTGGTACTCCTCTTACCAGCACATTCCTGATGGCACTGGTAGATGGGGTTGTTCTAGATCTTCCATGGAACATCCTTTGGTAGGGTTTCTGGCCTCTTATAATTGACTCTAGCATGGCCACTTCACTGAGCCATTTAATCCTTTCTCCCTCCCAACTGCTGTGGCAATTCAGGCAATTGAACTTCACTCAGCAAAAGTTATCACATCCTCCAGGTTTCTAGGAGCCACACAGGCAGGTCCTTACAGGAAGTTAAATTCTATTCCAGGGGAGGGGGTCCCAGTCAATAAACTCTTCCTTATTCAGTCATGTATTTCAGCCCCTTGATTAAGCATCATCAAAAACCCAATCCCAGGGGCTTCCCTGGTGGCACAGTGGTTAAGAATTCGCCTACCAATGCAGGGGACACGGGTTCGAGCCCTGGTCCAGGAAAATCCCACATGCCGCGGAGCAACTAAGCCCGTGCACCACAATTACTGAGCCTGTGCTCTAGAGCCCACGAGTCACAACTACTGAGCCCACACGCCACAACTACTGAAGCCTGCGCGCCTACAGCCCGTGCTCCGCAACAAGAGAAGCCACTGCAATGAGAAGCCTGCGCGCTGCCACAAAGAGTAGCCCCCGCTCACCGCAACTAGAGAAAGCCTGAGCGCAGCAAGGAGGACCCAACGAGGCCAAAAAAAAAAAAACTCAACCCCATAGATACTCCCCAACTCTTACCAGTTCATATTGGTCAGTTCTTGCAGCTACTTTGGGGTATGTCCTTTTCTTCCCTTATCAAGACCAGCATGTTCTTACTGGACTATGCTGTCACTTAACTCTAATTAAGACCCTGGCAGTCAGGAGAGGAGGTGGAAGCAAATTCTGAGGGGGAGAGCCCTCTGCAGTGTCTTCACACATGGAGGGAGTGCTAGCTCCTAACAGGAAAGGGTGGGCCCCCTTCTAAGGCTCTGAGGTGCTCAGAAGAGTGTAGGGAGCCAAAATCTTTGGGGGCACCACCTAGATACCTCCATTCCATGTGTCAGGGTCCTGGGTTTTCCTAACCAGGATCCTGACCTTGATTACAGGTCTGTCTCCTGGAACTCTCAAGTCTTGAGTTTGGTCTTCAGCTTTTTTTTTTCCCCCCTCTCCCATTGTTACAGATAAGGGCCTCTTTGTAACCCATCAAAGAAGCTCTCTGGCCTTCACAGTCAATTTTCAATGTTTGGTAACTGCTCTCAGCTTTCCATTATCTCTTGGCAGGACTCAATGCAACTTAATAAGTCAGCTAATTCCATTGTCCTTGTATTCGCTGCTATCCCTCCACCTACCACATATGTCCGAGTTGTTGCACCATAGGAATATTTTCCCACTTCACCATCAGTGCAAGTTTTAGCAAATGCGCCACCACCTTGTCCCAGTGACTATCTGTACCCCACATACTATCCAGGAGGGGTTCTTATTGCCAGCCAGGCAGTGAGTAATGCAGTTCCCAAACCCCATCTTACTGCCAGCCTTCTCAGACCACTCCTGGAACCAACTGAGTCAGTTCAGGTGGTCTGGCAAGCAGATGCTGAGACAAAATTAGGAGTGCAAGAGATTTATTGGGTAGTAATGCCTATGAAAGATCAAGGGGAAGGAAGCAGGAATGGGTAAGTAAAGCGTTTGGATAGTAATACAAAATTGGGCAAGGAGAATCTCAAGTCATGATGCAGACAGATCCTCCCAAGTTGCAGTTGACCCAGTGAAAAGTTCCAGAGCAAACAGGGTCCTCTAGAGGAGTCCAACAGTGGGCAGAAATGGCCAAGCCCTAATGTCCACATGGTGCCTAGTCATAGGCTGATAGCTGCTCAGTGAGAGTGGGGCCTCAGTGAGAGTGGGGTCTCTAACACTGTAACAAATCCCAAAGGTGATGTAGCTGGAGGCTGACAGCTAACAGCACTCTGGCAGTTGAATGGCAGTGTCTTTTTTTTTTTTTTTAATTAATTAATTTATTTTTGGCTGTGTTGGGTCTTCGCAGCTGCCCACGGGCTTTCCCTAGTTGCC